>NW_023425404.1:159143918-159733392 GCF_014108245.1 Pipistrellus kuhlii
TTTATTTTTGTCACCACCAGCTACCTTTTCCTGCTTCAGAGTTCTGTTTCTAGAGTATTTGTTATGTGATTTATGGGAACTGATGATCAGGACAAATTATTCCTCAGTAAAGTTCACAAAGTTTTAGCTATGTACATTTTTCTTTATATGAAAGAGTAAATATACTTGTTAAACTAAAAACTTCTAAACTTGTTTTTTTACAAGGCTGACACAAATATTAAATACTTAAAACATAGATATAAATATATTTTGTGATGCTTGCATTGCCTTGGAACAAATAATTTGATTTACAACTTGACATTTTATGGACCCTATAATTTCTATAAAAGTAGATGGATGTTAATGTAACTAAGAAAGGATTGTTATTATTTAAATATTTATTTTAAGAAGTTTTTGTTTTCTCTCACAAAAAGGAATATTTTGCTGACTTATATGTTGATATATTGGGGAGCACACAAGACTTGGTTGGAAAGTTTGTAAGGAGGACATTCTGAGAAAAAGAAAGTGTGCAGAAGGCCACCTGCCCTGTTTATTGGAATTCTGACTTAAGGGAGTGCCGAAGGCGGTGCCTCTAGTTATTCCCTGACCTTTCCAAACAGGTCTGTGCATGAGCAGACTCCCAGGTGTTTACTGGAATCCTTATGCTTAATCTTTTGGGTGTCCTTGCTTAAAAGACACTACAAACACATGTGCCCTCCCAAGATTACTTTCCCTACTGATTGTATCTAAAATATAAACTTTATCTCAAACTGCTGATACAATAAAAGCCTAACAAGGCAGGCAATCCAGGATGCCTGATTTCTTTAGCCAGGCAGCCCCTTAGATCTATCTTTCACAGGGTCTGCTGGTCAGCTTTAGCATCGATATAGGTCAGAGATATAAAAATATATATTTTGGAAATAAAATATGTGAAGATTTTATTAATATCTTCCATTTATCAAACATTCACTAACTACCTTCTACTCTGCTAAGTACTGAGGAATGGTTATATTATTGTGATACTCTAGGAAGTTACAATATCCTAAAGAAGGCTATATAAATATAAATAAATTATTTATTGGAAGGTAAAGCATAATAAGAGTCATAAATAAGTGAAAAATGCAGTGGGAAGGATGAAAGTGATGAGTGATTAATTCTGTTGGGAGAGATAGAAGAAAGTTTCTCATGAAAGTTATAATATTGGATTTGGGTTTTGAAAGATAAGTTGGATTTACACACTAAAACACAGGACATTCCATGAAGAGAGGGCAGCATAAGCAAAGGCACAGCTGTGTGAGATTGAAGGCCAGTTGTAGGGAATGGCAATGGCCTGGTGTGACAACAGGGGCTGTAAGGGAGGCTGGGCTGATGGCAGGGGCATTTGAAAAGAAGCTTGAAGTTAGTATGTAGAAGGCCTTGGATGCCATGCAAAGGAAAGCAGATTTTATACTATCCTGTATAATAAAAGCCCAAAGACCACAATGACAGAATGACCAGAATGATCGCTCAACCAGTCACTATGAGGGACATTGACCACCTCTTGGTCCCTTTCCCCAGCTGGCAGGCTCCAATCACTGATGGCAAACAGGGACCTGGGGTGGGTGGTGGGGATGTGGGTGATGCCATGCCAAGGCCCCTGTCCTGCTGGTTGCCCCACCCACAAGGTGACCAGCGGCGGGGATGGGACTGGCAACTGAGCAGGAATGGCCAACCTCTCTGTCCCTCCCCTGGCTGTCAGGCTCTCACTGCTGGATGGTGAACAGGGAACCAGGGTGGGAGGTGGCAGGGGGCAGGGCTGACTGCCAGCAGCCAGGGAAGATGGCCTTGATCATAGACTAGGCCTGGGAACCAAACCCATGCATGATTTCATGTGCTGGACCTCTAGTAGGCAAAAGAAGCCTTCCAAGACATTGGAGCAAGTCAGAAACATGTCAGCACGTGTTTTGAAAAATAACATTGGTGGCAGCATGGAAGGCATTAACAGAGGAGGAGATTGGTAGTAGTTTCCCTTTTTTGTATGGGTTTGATTTTTCCTCCTAAAATAAAATGAAAAAGATGGAGTTAACTAGTCTTTGGCACTGTCATCATGGAGTCCTGGACTCAGAATTTGTTTTAGTACACCAATAGCTGAAACAAAGGCCAAGAAATTGGAATGTCCTGGTTTTGTATTTCTCTTCTGCCACATATTTGATCTATGACTGTGTAGGTCCACAGGACTTTCACGACCTTCAGCTTCCCCACATTAGGAATGAGATTACTGTACAGAGATTACCGTATTTTTCGGACCATAAGACGCACTTTTTCCCCCCCAGAAGTGGGGGGAAAAAGTCCCTGCATCTTATGGTCCAAATATAGCCTACACATATACTTTAAAAAAAAAAGTTTTTTTACTTGCCCGGCTGTGTGGTCTCTGTGTGCTTGCCCGGCTCTAAAATGGTTCTAAATGCTGCTGTTTACTTTACAGGGTTGATTACATGTGTTTATGACTGTGATGTTGGGTTTTAATGCACATAAAATATTTTAGGACACTATTTGTTTCAGAATCTTTTTTTCTTCATTTCCCTTCTCTAAAAACTGGTGCGTCTTATGGTCTGGAGCGTCTTATGGTCCGAAAAATACAGTATATAAAGACTGTGGCCCAGTGCATGGATTCATGGACATTAAAAGGAAATAAATTAGAAGAAATATTTTAATATCACTATTTGCCCTTTCTCTATAACATGTCAGAGATGAAAGAGAATTAGTAAAATGTATATAAAAATAATATATAAAGTACTAAATAAACAATAACATCATGATATAACAACAAAGACATAACACCTTTTTTTTCTTTATTGATTAAGGTATTGCATATGTGTCCTTATCCCCATGTTGCCCCATTGCATTCATGCCCTCACTCCCCTGATGTCTGTGTCCATTCGTTATGCTTATATACAAGTCCTTTTGTTAATCTCTTCCCCTTACCCCTGCCCACCCCTACATTCTGTTTGAGGTTTGACAGTATAATCAATGCTTCTTTGTCTCTGGATCTGTTTTTGTTCATCAGTTTATGTTGTTCATTATATTTCACTAGTGAGTGATATCATGTGATATTTTTCTTTCTCTGTCTGGCTTATTTTGCTTAGCATAATGCTCTCTAGTTCCATCCATGCTGTTGCAAATGGTAAGAATTCCTTCTTTTCAATAGCAGCATAGTATTCCATTGTGTAGAGCACATGTGTCAAACACAAGGCCCGCGGGCCAAATCCGTCCCGCCAGGCCTTGCAATGTGGCCCGCACCGCGCTGTCATCACTGCACTCCGCTGCGTTTCCATCACAATGACAGTTTATGACTGTTCAGTAAACCATTTGGCCCGCGATTTAGACTGGATTTTAGATTTTGGCCCCTTCTCTGATTGAGTTCGACACCCCTAGTGTAGAGGTACCACCGTTTTTTAATCCACTCATCTGCTGATGGGCACTTAGGCTGTTTCCAAAATTTAGCTATGCTAAATTGTGCTTCTATGAACATAGGGGTGCATATATCCTTTTTGATTGGTGTTTCTAGTTTCTTGAGATATAGTCCATTTATCATCACAACAAAAAAATTAAGATACCTAGGAATAAACTTAACTAAGAAGGTAAAAGATTTATATTTGGAAAACTATAAGACACTGAAAAAAGAAATAGAAGACATAAACAGATGGAAGAGTGTACCGTGTTCATGGATTGGTAGAATCTACATAATTAAAATGTCCATATTACCCAAAGCAATCTATAGAGTCAATGCAGTCTCCATTAAAATACCAAAGGTATATTTCACAGACCTATTAGGTCTAGTAATAATTAATGTCGTTTTCTAATACTTTTTTTAAATCGAATTTATTTAAACAATACAACAAAATTTAATCAACAATATAGTTGCCGTTGTTTTCTACTACTTGTGCTCAATGCTCAGGAAGCATTTTAATCCCTCTGTTGTAAAATTCTTGTGATTTTGATGCAAAAAATTCGGTCAATACATTTTTGAGGAATTCTTCATTATTAAATTTTTTTCCAAGAAGAAAGTTTTGCAAAGAATGAAACAAATGGTAATCGGAAGGGGCAATATCAGGAGAATATGCAGGTTGAGGGAGAACTTCCCATTCCAACTGGCGCAGTTTTTCAGCAGTCATTCTTGCAGTATGCGGTCGTGCGTTATCGTGGTGAAGAATTACGCCCTTCGGATTAATCAGCGCGGGTTCTTTTTCTCTTAAAGCTTGGGCTAACCTTTCCAATTGGGCACTATACACTGCACTTGTAATGGTTTGGTTAGATGGTAAAAGTTCATAATGAAGAATTCCTTTAAAATTCCACCGAACACACAACATCACTTTTTTCGCATGCAAGTCAGGTTTTGGCGTGGGCTGTGGAGCCTCATTTTTGTCCAACCATTGAGGCCGCCTTTTCAAATTAACATACAGCACCCATTCTTCATCTCCGGTAACAATTTACTCTAAAAACGGCAAACGGTTTTGACGAGAGGGGAGCGAACTGCAAATTGTGACTCTTTGATTTCGGTTGTTGTCGGTCAACTCATGAGGAACCCATTTTCCAAACTTTTGGACTTTGCCAAGTGCACGCAATTGATTGGAAATTGTTTTCTGTGAACAATTTAACATTGTCGCAAGCTCTTGTTGGGTAATTTGAGGATTTTGCACCAAAAGAGCTTGAAGAGCTTCTTGATCAAAATTGGACACACAGCCTCGACCACTCTTGTCATCTAACAAAAAATTTCCCTCGTGAAATTTCTCAAACCAACGCTGGCATTTTCTGGCGCTAACTGCATCTTGACCAAGAGCACTACAGATGTTTTTTGCAGCCTCACTTGCTTTTCTTCCTAATTGGAACTTGTAAAGCATGCAGTGCCGAATATGCTCTTCATCTGCCATCTTCTTAGCCCTAGTTTTGCAACAAAAACCAAACCAAACACAAACTTTTTCAAGCAAAACTTGTTAATTGCACTTCACACGTTCTGTAGATACCACGTGTTTGAAGGTTATGTCAATACAAGTCAACGCCAAGCAAGATTTTAAACGAATGTTTAAAAACGACATTAATTATTACTAGACCCGATAGAATGAACTCTCCAAAAATTCATCTGGAATAAAAAAGACTCAAAATAGCTGCAGCAATCCTGAGAAAGAAGAACAAAGTAGGTGGGATCTCAATACCAGATATCAAGCTATATTACAAAGTCACTGTTCTCAAAACTGCCTGGTACTGGCACATATAGACCAATGGAACAGAATGGAGAGTCCAGGAATTGACCCAAACCACTATGCTCAATTAATATTTGAGAAAGGAGGCAAGAACATACAATGGAGTCAAGACAGTCTCTTCAATAAATAGTGTTGGAAAAATTGGACAGATACATGCAAAAAAAAAAATGAAACCAGACTACTATCTTACACCAGACAAAAATAAACTCAAAATGGATAAAGGACTTAAACATAAAATGCAAAACTGTAAAAATATTAGAGAAATTCAATACAGCTCCTATGGCAATGGAAAAAAAAGGGGGCTACATCAAGATAAAAAGCTTCTGTGCAGCGAAGTAAACCAACAAAACAACAAGAAAGCCCACTGCCTGGGAGAATATATTTGCCAGTATTATCTCCGATAATGGTTTAATTTCCCAACATTTACAGGGAACTCATACAACTTAACAAAAGAAAGATAAACAACCCAATAAAAAAATAGGCAATGGATCTAAATAGATACTTTACAAAAGAGGGAATAGGAAGACCAAGGGACATATGAAAATATGCTCAAAGTCACTAATCATCTGAGTGATGCAAATCAAAATGACAACGTGGTACCATCTCACACCTGTCAGAATGGCTATCACCAACAAATCAACAAATGACAAGTGCTGGCCAGGATGCAGAGAAAAGGAAACCCTAGTGCATTGCTGGTGGGAATGCAGACTGGTGCAGCCACTGTGAAGAACAGTGTGGAGTTTCCTCAAAAAATTAAAAATGTAATCCCATTTGACTCAGTGATCCCAATTCTAGTCTAACACTCTTCAACTGAGCTATTTCAGCCCTGTCAACACACATTTAGAAAATAGAAAACCATTATCTTATTTTTTTTAATGTTAACTAAAGAAATTGATGAGAGAATATTGTATATTACTTCAATTATATTTATTTTTATTTTATTATCAGGATTATTGATTCTTCAAAGAAGTGGCTCACGATCAGTTTTAGTGACCTGCAATAAATCACAGTCATACAGTTATTAATCCTAATGGTTTTTTTGCTTCTAAACTTACAGTTTCTTTTTTAATAATCTTTTAGTCTACTTCCCCTTAAGTTATCTGGTAATTGACAGACCATTAACTCTGTTTTTGATATAATAAGATGATAAGGGTCTCTATTATAACTGGAACATTCAGCCTTCAGAATTTTTATAACCATGTGACAATCATAGACTAAGTTTAGAGTTTTAAAATTAATTAGAAAAATACATAATTTCCCAAGACATATTTGGGAGATTCTAGATTCAAAAGTCCATTTGTTAAGATTTGAACTTTAGTTAAAGTTTTGCTTTTTTTAGCCTTTTGATTCATCCCCAACATACACAGATGTTGATTGTAGTAGAAAAATGTTAAAAACATTTTATAAAATATTTTAATGAGAAATTGTTTCTATTACATCACAGAAAATGAGGGATTTAAACTATGTTGATTGGATCATGGAAGAACACATGTATGTACCTCTGACACCCTAACAATCTCTATCAAAGAAAAAAAAGGCTGAAACAAATGCTCTAAGTTTAAAAATTTGTAATTGTAGTCCTAGCCAATTTGGCTTAGTGAATAGAGCGTCAGCCTATGGGGCTTATGGACCAAAGAGTCTCAGATTTGATTCTGATCAAAGGCATGTACCTTGGTTGCAGGTTTCTCCCCAGCCCTGGCCCTGGTTGGGGTTTGTGCAGGAGGCAACCAATTGATGTGTTTCTCTCACATCGATGTTCCTCTCTGTCTTTCCCTTTCTCTTCCACTCTCCCTAAAAATCAATGGAAATATATTCTTGGGTGAGGGTTAACAACAACAACAAATTTGTAATTTTATTTTTCATGGAATGATGCATTCCAATCCAGACAACAAACTTAAAAAAATACACGCTTTGTACTTTGTATACTTACCACTTATTTTATCTTAAATTGCACTGGGACATTTTTTGTTTACTGTCCACTAATAGGTGTAGGGTCAGGTAGAGGTATTGGAATAGGGAAGTAGTAATATCTAAACCATGGGTATCGTTGATATAGGAATGGTGGATATAGACCAAATGGATATTGGTAAGGAGGCACATAATACTGTAAGGGTAATTCATTGCTCCCACTCACCTGTTGAAAAAAAAAAAAGAAATTAAAAGGGTCGTTTTACTCTTTAAAAAGGAGAGATATAAAGTAGTCTTTTAACAGGTGGATCTTAGGCTTTAGAAGCTCTAAAATAATTTACCTTTTCTATATGTACTGTGAACAGGAATTTGATTAATTTGCATCATTTTGGGTAATTTTAGGAAATTACTTAGAGGTAACTTACTTTCTTGTATTTTTATAGTCGTAGCCAAATTTTTCTGATAATTGCTTCTATAATTATAAAGTCAAGAGAGAGGGGGTGGGTAAGAGGGCATTAAATTTCTCTCTTTGCCTTTATAAAAGGTCTTTACCCAAACCATCCATTAAACACACTCTCCTTTTTATCTCCTCTTTCTCCTTTTTACCCCTCTCCATTTTTTATTGACATCTTTATCAAATTCTGTATAGTTTAGCCTAAAAACACTGTATAGTTTGAGCCTAAAAACCATGCTTCTTTTCGGTAATAATATTTTTGAGTATAAACAAATTCTTAAATAAAGCTCCTCCTTTTCAAATTTTCTTTCCTCTTTAAATTATTTTTTGATTATTTGTTTAGCCCCAAATGGTCTTTTTTGTGTGAATTTAACACTGGAGAATAGTAATATTATTATTGTTTGTTATTATTATTATTATTATTATTATTATTATTATTACTAGAGGCCTGGTGCATGTAACCATACATAGGTGCAGTCCCTCAGCCTGGCCAACAACTGGGGCCCATCAGGCTGACAGGCCTGGGGGAAGGATCACAGGAGGTTGGCTGTGGGAGCATACTGACCACCAGGGGAAAGCTTTTGCATTGAGCGTTTGTCTCTTGGTGGTCAGTGCACGTCATAGTGACCAGCCAATTGGTTCTTTGGTCGTTTGGATGCTTAGGCTTTTATATATAGAGATTATTATTAACTTTCCCTGGAATGGACTTGGGAGAGTTAAAGCAGAGTAGGGGCATGAACAATTATGAGCCTTTATTAGGCATGATAATTTTAGAAAAAGATATAACAATTCACTACACAGTGGTTCATGTTTCAGTATGTATCCCACTGCTACATGCAATGCTCAGGTAATTCCCTTCTTATAAGCAGAGATCAAATCCCTGAAGTCTACATTGTTGAGTGCTAATACTTAAGCTATTTAAGAATTTCTCTAGAGTTTGCGAAGTTTTAATAAGGGAGTATTTAACCATAGTTACAGATATTTCTCATGGAAATCCTACATGTTAAAAAAGAGGAAATTAACTTACACTTCGTGGTTCTCTTTCCTGGTCTTGGGAGACCTAAAGTTCAAACAATGAAATTAATTCAACTCATGAGGATGAACTAACACACACACACACACACACACACACACACACACACACACACACACATGAAGGGAAGAAATAGACTACCCATTACCTAACTCTGAGTATTTGTTTTTCAAAAATCCAGGATTTACATATCCAGAAAATATTGTAGGAACTATTTTTCTAAAAAAAAGATCTTAATATGTATTTTAAATGATTCAAATTCACAACTGTAATGAGTCTATGTGGACTTGAGCTATGCAGTGAACAATACATGATTTATAATATTTTCTAGACTATAATGTTTATGTTAAAAGATAAAAAAATAAGTAAGTGGATTATAGCAAAATCATCTCAGATGCTAAGCATGCTTATAAAGAATCATACTGTGTAAAGGGGAAAAAAATTCTTAGGATTCCTGATTAGAACAAAAAATTAGTAAATATTCTGGAGTGTAGAATGGATACTTACCGGGAAACCAAGAGAGACTGCCAAGATGGCTGTGATCAGAAGAAGAACTTTCATCTTATGCAGAAATAACCTAAAAGTCAGCAAAAAGACAAAATGGTTGCATAAAATCAAGTGATCCAGTTATAGTTTATATTGTATTATCAATAGCTCTTTGATGTTAATCAAGACACTTAACAATCTTGGGGCCTCAAACTATTTGTTAATGCAGAACATTATTCCAGGTAAAATCAAAGTTACTTTATAATTTTACAACTATTACATCAAATATTTTAAAAACAAACATTCACATATTATTGAAAGATAATACTTATCTTAACACAATAATAAAAGTGGTTTCTGAAATATTACCTCAATTTATAAAAAGAATGTTAGTGTGAGGGTTAAGATACTGGGAAGTTTAAACATTCCATATAATAATGACCAAAACAATTAATTTAGGTGAAAGAATTATTTGCACCAGTTTCTAGACAAACCAAAAGATTCCATGGTGTTTAAGGGCCAATTATTGACATTTGGCAAAGGGTATTTCCAAAGCATTCTGTTTTATTTTAATTTTCATTGTAAACTCTTTCTGACTAGAGACCCAGTCACAAAATTCGTGCAAGGGGGTGTTTGTGTCCCTCAGCCCCCTCTCCAATCTGGGACCCCTCGAGGGATGTTTGATTCTACTAGGATCTGGCCTAAATGGGCAGATGAACATCTCTCTCACAATCCAGGACTATAGGTTCCCAAATGCTGGCCTGTCTGCCTGCCTAATTGCCCCTAACCACTTCTGCCTGACAGCTTGATTACCCCCTAACCACTCCCTTGCCAGCCTGATCAATGCTGAACTGCTCCATTGCAAATTTGATTACCCCTAACTGCTCTCCCTGCATGCCTGCCCCCCCCTCCACTGCCATCCCCTGCAGGCCTGGAGCCCCCCCCCCTCCCTCCCCTGCTGGTCTGGTCCCCCCCTTAACTGCCCTTCCCAGATGGCCTAGTCCCCCCAACTGCCTTCCCATGTTGGCCTGGTTCCTTCCACTGCCCTCTCCTGCCATCCTGGTCTCCCCAACTGTTCTCCCCCATAGGCCTGCATGGGAGAGCAGTTGTGGGGAACTAAACTAGTCCCCCCAAACTACACTCCCCTGCTGGCCTGGTCCCCTCCTAACTGCCCTCCCCAGATGGCCTAGTTCCCCCAACTGCCTTCCCATGTAGGCCTGGTCCCCCCAACTGCTCTCCCTTGCAGGCCTGGTCCCTTCCACTGCCCTCCCCTGCCATCCAGGTCTCCCCCACTGTCCTCCCTCACAGGCCAGCATGGGAGAGCAGTTGTAGGGAACTAAACTAGTCCCCCCAAACTGCACTCCCCTGCTGGCCTGGTACCCCCCCCCCCCCAACTGCCCTGCTCTGCTGGCATGGTCACTCCTAACTGCCCTCCCTGCAGGCCTTGCTACCCCTAACTTTCCTCCCTTGCTGGACTGGTCATCCTCAACTGCCCATCCTTGCAGGCCTGGCCCCACCCAACTTCCCTACCCTTGTGGCCATCTTGTGTCCACATGGAGACAGCCATCTTGTGTATTGGAGTGACAGTCAATTTGCATATTACTCTTATTAGAGAGGATACTGTGCTATAATTAATATATTAGTTATGGTTGCTAATAAATATTTAAGAAAACTGAGTTGAATTAAGTATTTAATTAATCACATGTTTATAGAGATCTGGACAATAAAACATAGAAACTTCTGCATTTAAAAATTTTGTCATTAATACAGTAAACATATACCTATTACTTGACTTCAAACATGAGTAGGTTATTTCTCCTAATTGATGTTATCACTAATCATTAACCCCCTTCTTTTAGTTCACCATTTTATTTATTTATTTTTATTTTTTAAATTTATCTTTCTTGTTGCAAGTATTACAGATGTCCCCCTTTTCCCCTTTTGACCCCCAACTCCACTCCTGCTCCCTTCCTCCCATCATCCAAGCCTCCAACACACTATTGTCTGTGTCCATGGGAAAGAAAAGGAGAGAGTGAGAGTGAGAGTTAGAATGTGTGAGAGAGAAACATCAATCAGTTGTGTTTTTAATCTGCCTCCTTTTGGTGTATCGAATGACACTCCAAACAACTGAGTCACACTGGCCAGGGCCTTATCCACTTCTTTGTCATGGTGCAGCTGCAGTAGAACTAGAGAATATATTAGGGGTGGAAGGCAATCAAGTTGGAAAGAGGGGTTGACAGAGGGACTTTTCTTCAGGTTGTCCTCATATATATTCACTTATTTGCATGTAAAGTATTTCTTGAGCACCAAGTAAGTGTCAGACACTATTCTAATGTCAGGCATATATAGATATGAGAAAGTTCCTGCTTTCAGGGACCTTAGTAAGTACACTATTATAGGTCTATACATCACAAAGTTTTCTAAAGATTATTTAAAGTTTTGCATTGAGGAACATGTCAATTGCCTGTCACTATTATTATTTTGGGGTGGCTTTGAGGTGCTTAATTGAGATTCTAGGGGGATTTTATCACCTCATAATGTTTCCTAAATATTTATGAGACTGAAGAATAAAATATAACAGAAAAAATGTACTCATCATTTGATCATATTGTCTTAAGTGGTGATCACATTTCTCCATTGTTTATTATGTAGATAAAAACTCAAATTGGGATTTAAAAAAAACACAGATTATGTTATGATTGTGTCAAAATGATCAAGTTCAAAATTCTATAGGAAGACTGGCAGTAAAGGCAATTAACAGTAAAAATGTTATATGTACACACATAGAACACACGTATGCGCCTCACAGACATGCATATACTCACACATAGTTTAAGTTCCATGTGCAAAGCATTGTGCTAGGAGCTATCAGGGATTTAATGATTAAGCATGATTTCTGCCATCTGGCAGACAGTAAGGAAAGACAGATACAGATATTTTTATAATGTAAGGTAATGTGTCACAAACACTATACATAGAAATCACAAAAATTGAGAGCAGATAGAAGATAAAAGAGAAAAAAAATTCAGAAGACAATTTTAGAGAAGATAGAATTCAAGCTGAGCATTTCAACAGTAAGATATTCAAGATTTCAATAATTATTGAAAACCACCTTAAGTAAAGAGTAAATAAGCCACATCTCAGACTTCTAGATCATGTCTTGTAGTCAGGACATAGCATAATTACCAACTATTTCTCCAGCTGCAGCACCAGAGCAGTATATGGATGTGTTTCTGAAAACATTAGAAGCATCTTCCTGGAGCATTAATTTTATACAAGAATTTATAAGAAAACCCTCAAGTAATTTTTATATTAAAATCAGTATGAAAGGTCACAAAGTGGAATGTAAAGACAGCACATTTTAAAGGTAGAACAGGAGGCTACAAATAAAGCGGCAGTTGTTTATACGTTAGAACAGTGGTCGGCAAACTACAGCTCTTTAGCCCCTTGAGTTTTTGCAAAAGGCCAGCTTAGGAGTGCCCTAATTAAGTTAATAACAATGCACCTACCTGTATAGTTTAAGTTTAAAAAACTTTGGCTCTCAAAAAAACTTCAATCGTTGTACTGTTGATATTTGGCTCTGTTGTCTAATGACTTTGCTGACCACTACTTTAGAGACTATCTGGTATTGCTTGTTCCCTTTGCTGACGTGAGACCCATGCAATTCAAAATGATGAGCCTCATTCTGTGACCATCTCAGTGTGCCACCCGGCCAGCCCTCCATCCCCATAAAGAGGTGTTTTTTTGTTTGTTTGTTTGTTTGTTTTTTTTGTTTTTTTGCGGTCATTCTAAAATATACACTTACTATGGCTGGGTGAAGACTTTAAGAAAAAGTTTTACTTCAAATGATTGTCCAATTATTATACATAGATTACAAATTTCCAAGCAACTATTACATGACAGTATCAGTAAATCTTACCTGTGGCAGCTTACAGAATGTGTATGTATCTATCTTTTTCTATATAAATTATATATCTTAGTTTACAAGAGTAAATAAGACTTTTCTTACCTCAGACCTTCCACTCAGTTTCTTCTCGATGATGCCACTGTAGGAAATGGGAAGTGACTGGCCTCATAATGCTACAGCTATTTTATTCACTCAGAAGTAAGTGGAATAAAGTCTGTGGCTTGAAGGCCTATCCCTGGGATCAGTGCGGACTCTGTTGAGTAATCAACCATCACAATGTGTTGAAATTGGGAAATAACTGGCATTTACAGTTTCATTGAAACTTTGGTTGAGTGACTACCAAATACCTCTATTTGTGGTTTTTTTTGGAAATTGAATGTATTCTGCATATTGAAAGCTTATCACTTCACATAATGTTTTCCCTGCTTTTACTTAAACTTTGTCTTTAATTTCCCTAATTAAAACTTTCTTTTCTGAGTATCCTATTGGGAATGATTATAATCTATTAGAAAACAATTTTTGGTAGTGTCATAATTTAAAGAAACAATCTTGAAAAATGTTATAAATGGTATGAAAACCTTTTGTATTATTCTGCTTTCAGCTAGTATGGTTTGGCAAGTAAGGCTAGAGCTTCTCAGAGCAATGAACCATATTTGGGATCATCAAAGCATTGTGGTTACCTTATGAAAAGCTATAATCTATTTTTCAGATAAAGGTTTAGTTAAGAGAAAGGATATAACCATCAGCCATAGGACTAAAAACCAGAGCCCTCAAAAAATTCAAGAATCACCTTAAATATGTGTACCAAACTGTATAAAACATGACTTTTTACTACCTACTTGAGAGCTTTCAAGACTATTGGATCCTTGAGGTCAATTTCTATTTTAGCCTAGTTTATATGATCTATGTATCAATGTTCATTTTTCCTTCTGAGGAATTGTTTTTCAAGAGATCTCAGAAAAATAATGAAAAATAATGTAATAAAATTTAATTTCTTGAGAATGTTAAGTGCTCAAGCACAAATCTAAGCACTTTATCTGTATTACATTATTTCATCCTTAAAACAGCCAACCATGCTCTGGCTGGTGTGGCTCAGTTGGGTGGGTGTCATCTTGTGTACCAAGAGGTTGCTGGTTCTATTCCCTGACAGGGCACAGGCCTGGGTCGTAGGCTTTATCCCCTGAGGGTGGGATCAAGCCTTCCTTTTATACAGGAAAGCATGTAAGAGGGAGTTGATCAATGTTACACTCTCCCATTTATTTCTCTCTTCTCCTTTCCTCTGCCTCAAAAAATCAGTAAAATATTCTTTAAAAAACAAACAAACAAACAACACTTAGAGCAAAGTGCTATTTATTATCAACATCACCCCATTTTACAGAGAAGAAACTAAGTAGAGAATTCTAGAACTTGTAGTAACATGTCTAAGATGTTGTAATTATTGCTTCTGCAGCTATGGTAAGAATGAAACACCTGCAATTTTGTCCTAAAACTCACATTATTCCTTAGTCCTTTATATTATCATTATAGCAGGTGAGAAAAATCAGTGAAAACCCAGAGACATAAACTTTCTTTACCGGTAGCTGAAAATTCAGTCTTATCTTACTGGTTTAAAGAAAGCAGCTTCGATTGAATACCTCACTTATTAAACCTAGTATTATGTTGAATCAGTTTTAATTTTGACCAATCTAGGGTTAGAGTAGATTTCCCAGGAACCAGGCCTAAAAGTGTGTGTGTGTGTGTGTGTGTGTGTGTGTGAATATGTGTATGTATGTTCGAGTGTATGTGCATAATATACTATTCACTACCTTATCTTTCAACCTCTGTTTCAATTTCTTCTGCTTATCTGAAGTTGTTCTAACAAATGCTTTTCTGTCTTCATGGTATTGATATTTTTTGGCATTTTATAGTGCCATCTGGAAGCTTAATTTTCTTATTCTTGGCTTCTTAAAATCACTCTTCTCTTGCTCCTTTTTAACCTTCCCGATAGCTATCTTAAGTCTTTGATGATTCTTTCTTCTCAATTCATTGTACATACCCTCATCTTTTTAGTGTATACTTGGTCTGAATAATAATGTCTGCTCTGGCTTCCTAACCTGTCTTCAGCTGGAAGTCTTTATTCAACTGCACATTCCATTTAGATGTCTGATAGGTACACCGGTAATTGAAAATTGAGCTTATTATTTTTTACTTCAAATCTGCTGCTGGCTTGTATTTAATCCTACAGCAGATGGTCACCAATTGCTTTTTCACCCAAGTCAGAAATCTGAAGCTCACCTGTACTTCCTTTGTCTGTTCCTATTGGCATCTAATGGTAATTAAGTTTTCCCTTCCTGCATATTCCTGGAATCAGTTTCCTCCACCCTTTTTGCTATTTCCTTCATTTAGTTCCTCATTCTTTTCTGTACTATATAAATAGCCTCAAATAGATTCCTTGTCTCTAATATTTTCCCTCTTCAATTCATCTTTCTCATATTCTTCTAAAGACTTTCAAACCTTTTAAAGTTCAGTTCACAGTTTAGAAAGACTTTATATCTCATAACTGAATATATACAACAAATAGGGTTTAAATAATAATATAGTTTCATATATTAAACTTTTAAACTATATAATATTTTTCCAGATTTATTGAGATTTATTTGACATACAACATTGGATAAGTATAAATGTACAATGCAATAGTTTGTTATATATATTATATACTAGAGGCCTGATGCATGGAAATTTGTGCAAGAATGGGCCTTCCCTCCCTTGGATGCAGGCACTGCTTTCACTCAGGCTGGAGCCACCTTTTCACTCTAGCCCCGAGCTGCCTTTCCACTTTCCCATGCTGCATAGAGGCCTGGAGCAGCTGAGGCAGGGAGGAATGCCTGTGTTGTCACTATAGAGACAACACAAGCATCCTGCCCTGTCCTGGCAAATTGGTGCCTGTGTATGCAAATTAACCTGCCATCTTTGTTAGGTTAATTTGCATACTCTCCTGATTGGCTGGTGGGCATCGTGAAGGTATGGTCAATTTGCATATTTCTCTTTTATTAGTGTAGATATACACTGAGTGGCCAGATTATTATGATATCTGAACACATAATAATCTGGCCACTCAGTATATATCCTATATCTGTGGTTGGCAAACTGTGGCTTGCAAGCCACATGCAGCTCTGTGGCTCTTCCACAAAATACCACGGCCTGGGTGAGTCTATTTTGAAATGGTGTTAGAAAAAGTTTAAGTTTAAAAAATTTGACTCTCAAAAGAAATTTCAATTGTTGTACTGTTGATATTTGGCTCTGTTGACTAATGAGTTTGCTGACCACTGTCCTATATAATAAAAGGTTAATATGCAAATTGTCCCCTCCACCAGGAGTTTGACCAGCAGGCAGGCTGGCCAATGGCCCATGTCCCCTCTCCCTGGCCAGGCTGGCTGGACTCAACCCATTAACGAATTCATGCACAGGGCCTCTAATACACACACACACACACACACACACACACACACACACATATACACTGAATGGCCAGATTATTATGTGTTCAGAGATCATAATAATCTGGCCACTCAGTGTATATTGTGAAATGATTAGCACAATAAGGTTAGCACATCCACTTAAGATCTAACTCAGCAATTTTCAAGTATACAATTCCATACTATTAACTATAATCACAGTGCTCTACATTAGGTCCACAGATCTGTATTTAGGTTTTTATATCTTCTTCTTTGTTAGCTGTAAGCATGGCAAGTCAGTCTCTCAGTTTTCTTATCTTTAACCTGAAGATAAAGATAATTATCTCTGGAATTGGGAATTAAGTGAAATGAAATGTGTCTGACAATAAATGATGGTTTTATCAGCATCCATGCTGAAGCGTTAAATAAATCAGACCTCTTCTTGCCACATATGCTCAGGGTTCCTCAGATAACTAGGTTCCACAATGATATAAAGGTATATGAAAGCACCTTACATAGTAATTAGAACCATGTAGGAGTTTGTTTAATATGTTAGTAAAATCTGAATATACATAGGGGAATTTACAACAAGCAGTATTAGGAAAGAAGAACCATTTTTTTCTGGTTGGTGTTTTAACTTCACCCTCCACACAGCCCACCACCACTGCCTCACAAGCTGCAATTCTGGCTGAATCCAGCTGTTACTTTTCTGTGTTAATCCTAATTAATGTGGCTAGCAGCTAATAAACACCCTCTGCAAAGTCTGGGAAGATGCTTGTCCTTGAGAACACAAGGGTAAGCCAAGTAAGAGCAATCAGGGCGTGTGGCCCAGGAAGGGATTGTGTGTGGGCTTCAGAAGCTGGACAGCTAGCATATCAAAGAGGGTTTGGATTTATATTTGGGGATGCAAATTACAGAAGTAAAAATTAGTATATCAAGATATTAAAAAATAATCTGTTAGGAAAATCTTGTTAAAAGTTAAAAACACTTATCTCTGAGGATGTTCAAGTGGTGGTTGAATGACCACAGGCTAAGGTATAGCTAAGGGAACTTTTGTATAGCCAATAGATTTTGTTAGATGACCTCTCTGTACCCTTTCAATAACAAGACTCTCAGATTGGATGGTAAACAAGGAAGAGACTACCTACCAGAACAGGCTTAGCAATTAGTGGGAACAGTACCCCACACACAATCCACAGTCCTAATCTCAGGAAAGAATTATAATTAGTGGTAGGGGAATTCACATTTTAAGCCACATATGGGATTAGCTGACTTTTCATTTAAAAAGAGAGCAGAAATACCTTGTTCCGCGTTGTGTGGCTGACAAAGTTTGTAAAAATTCAATGCATGCACATTCTGTGGGCACACTCATTGTGTGTGTGTGTTGAAAACCCTGAAATATAATTTAAACTGTAATAGATTTGCATGCCTGTCAATACTAAAGAGAAATTTTTATTTTTAAGAGTTCGTGATGCCTTCCCTCTAAGACAGTGGATACAAATTTTGAATTCACTTTGAAGCCTGTGTAAATGTTATATATTTAAAACAGAATTGACCATAGTGACTGGATTCCTGCAAAAAAATTGGAATCCTATGCGCCCATGTTGTAGAATCAGAGTGGTTGTCAATTTCCCAATCTCTATGGCACACTTGACTCCCAGCTGCTAAAAAGGAAAGTGGTCATAGAATTGTTATGCCCGGAGTCAGCACCAGCAAGTGCCAGAGTCATGGGCAGGTAGGTAGCCCATGCCCACTGTAATGTTCTCTGGAATGGGCCTGGCTTACACTGGCACCATGTGTGAGTGTAATAAATACCTATTGAGTTTAAAAATATTGTAGTCTTCAAAATTTCTTTGGCTATTTCCTGGTGTTATCAGTTATATCATATCTTAAAGCCCAAAAGCTAACAGCTGAGAAGCCCTGTTTATTAACTGTTTCCACACTTATAAGACATATTTTTTTCAGCATAATTTAAATTTTATACCAAATTCTATTAATAATTTTATATTTTTCCTATGGCTCACCTGATGGAAATTGCCATATTGTATGTAGCCATTTCCAAAAATCCCCTTTCCCTCTGCAAAAAAAAATTTGTTTCTCACATTTTAATTAAAAATGGTAAATACAAAACCTTAAAGTATTGATGACCTCCTCCTATGCTGTACACTTTACATTTTTTTTCTAAAATGTTTGAATAGGACCTACGATTTTGATATAAAGCATGGTTTGCAGAACTGCTACCCAGACTGTTACCCAGAGCTATTTCAACACCCTCTGTGGTCTCTCCTGAGGAGCTGGTTTTCCCTGAGGTATATGCTCCTCGGGCTGAGACAAAGTCAGTGGCCTGCATAGTCATCCAGGATCTGAATCACACCCCTCCACTTACTTCATTTGGATTAAATCTCTAAACCTTTTAAAACTGCCCAACTGAGCATTAAGTTAACAATAACATTTTTCCTTGTTTGCCTCATAGTGTTAACAAATTTAAATAGAAATTATGTTGTCTATATGGCAGTGTGTGAAAATCAAAGTTCTTGGACTTGAACTGTGGACTTCCTTTATGTACGCACTTGATCTCCATATTTATGGTCCACTTTGAATTATCAAAATATAAGAAGCTTTCTGTATTTAGTAAATATTCTAATTACACCAACTCCTAAAGGATCACACAATTAGAAAATGTCCTAAAAGCTTTACATTTTTTTAAGGTAACATTGCCAAAATGCTTATGTGCTAGAAGATACAAATGCTTTACCTGAAGTACATTATGTATATGTATTCATAGTAGCCCTATGAGATAAGCTAGGTGGTTATCCTTATTTTACAGATGAGGAAAATTTGACCTAGAAAGTTAATTTTCTAAGATCACAAATCTAGTAAACTGTGTAATTGGAATGCAAAATTAGTTCCTAATCATAGATTGTACAGTAACATGAAATGAATTAGGGGAAAATACACTTAGTAAATCATAAAAGGCTGTAGAGATTTTAAATAGTTATATAATCTGTTATTTAAATTTTTTTCTATAAAAAAGATTATATTCTAAACCATTTGGACAAAAGGCTATATTGTATAAGAAAAATTAGCCCTTTAATGTTATATATTTGAAATAATCATATATAATGAAGAGGTAATATGCAAATTGACCATCACTCCAACACACCAGATGGCCGCCACAATATTGCCATCAGGGGAGGGCAGTTGTGGTGATCAGGCCAGCAGGGGAGGGCAATTAGGAGGAACCATGCCTGCAGAGAGGGCAGTTAGGGGTGACAGGACTGGCAGGGGAGGGCAATTGGGGTGAACCAGGCTGCAGGGAGGGCAGTTGGAGCAAACAGGCCTGCAGGGGAGGGCAGTTAGGATGGACAAGGCCTACAGGGAGGGCAGTTAGGGGCAACCAGGCCACAAGGGAAGTGCAGTTGAGAGGGACAATGTCTACAAGGGAGGGCAGTTGGGAGAGACCAGGACAGCAGGGGAGGGCAGTTAGACGTGACCAGGGGAGGGCAGTTGTGGGGAACCAGGCCAGCAGGAGCGGGCAGTAAGGGGCAATCAGATTGGCAGGGGAGCAGTTGGGCGTCAATCAGGCTGGCAGGGGAGTGGTTAGGAGTGATCATGCTGGCATATAAAAGCATTTAGGGGCAATCAGGCAAGCAGGCAGGTGAGCAGTTGGGAGCCAGCATTCCTAGATTGTGAGAGCGATGTTCCAGATTGGAGAGGGTGCAGGCTGGGCTGAGGGACACCCCTCCCCCTTCACCTTTCTCTGCATGAATTTCATGCACCAGACCTGTAGTCCTATTTAATAAAAGGTTAATATGCAAATTAACTATCACCCGGTCACAAAGATGGTGACACCCATAGCCACAAGATGGCAGCACCCAGTCCTCTCAGCCCTGCCAGAGTCCCCCAGTCCCAGTGGGGAGGAGGGAGTGGCTATTGAAAACAGACTGCATTCTGTGCCCACCTGTGGATGGGCCTCTGGCCAGACCAAGTTGTGGAACGGAACCCTTGTGTTGTTACTCCAGCAATGAGGCAAGCATTCTGCACCCGGCCACAGATAGGCCTCTGGGCTGTGGAGAGCCTCTGAACAGTGGATATGGAGAGTCCAGACCCTGCAGAGACCTACAGGCGCACCGATTTGTGTGCAGAGCTACTAATAACTACCTATTCATAAAGGTTGTACATTTGATTTGAACAAGGGAACTTTTGTATCAGCCACAAAATATTTTTATAATAATTGGACATCATAGAAGTCAAATATTTAAAATTGTTTGTTTTTAAGATATATCAAATATACATAATTTTAAGTAGAATTTGCTATGACATTCAAGCCTGCTGGTAACATTTTTATGTCTTATTTGGGGAGATTTGGGGAGAACTAATAAACAAAGCTGCTCAGCAGTTGGCCCTTGCTATTTAAATTATGATATTAATAATAAATTGAATCAGGTTGTATTTTAAATAAGTTTTAGTTATTAATTTACTACTGGCCTGGTGCATGAAATTCGTGCACGAGGTAAGGGGTGTTTCTCAGCCCATCCTGCACCCTCTCCAATCCTGGACCCCTTGAAGGATGTCCTACTGTCAGTTTACAGGGATCAGGCTTAAACTGGCAGTAGGACATTCCCTCACAATCCGGGACTGCTGGCTCCAGCCGCTCACCTGCCTGCCTGCCTGCCTGATTACCCTTAACCATTTTGCCTGCTGGCCTGCTCGCCCCCAACTGTCCCCCTGCCAGCCTGACCACCCCAAATGCCCCCCCTGCTGGCCTGTTCATCCCCACCACCCCTCCACACTGGCCTGCTTGCCCCCAACTGCTCCCCTGCTGGCCTGCTCACTCCAAACTGCCTCCCCCCACACTGTCCTGATCATCACCAACTGACTTCTACTGATGACCTGCTCACCCCCAACTGGCCTTCCTGTTGGTCTGCTTGCCCCCAACAGCCCCTGCTGTCTCATCCTGGCCTGATCACCCCCTGGCGACCCAAAGTCTCAGCCCCTCCATTTTTTTCTATTTCTTATTTTTTTAGCACCTCCTTGAGTGGAGGCCAGTGCCAGCTGGAAGCAAATAACTAGGATTTATTTATCTCCTATAATTGAAACTTTGTAGCCTTGAGTGGAAGCCAGGGACAGCCAGGGCAGGTAGGAAGTTTGGCTTCCTCCATCACCAGGGGAAACCCAAGCCTCCTGCTCTCTTCAGCTTCATGGTTGCTGAAATTTTTGTTGGGATTTATTTATCTTTTATAGCTGAAACTTTGAAGCCTTGAGTGGAGGCTAGGGCTGGCCAGGGAGGGAAGGAAGCTTGGAATCCTTCATTGCCAGGGAAATCCAAGCCTCCTGCTTGCTCCAGCTCCATGGTCAGCCATCATCTTGGTTGGGTTAATTTGCATACTTGCTCCTGATTGGCTGGTGAGCATGGCTTTTTGGCATAGCAGAGTGATGATTAATTTGCATGTTTCTCTTTTATTAATATAGATTATTATATTAGACATTATTGTGCTTTAATTAGAGATCGAGTACTATGCTAACACTGTATAGTACTGATGAGAGAAGATATTTTCCATGATTTCCTAGAGTTTATAGATTATTAGACAAAATAAGCAAATTTTCAATAGCATTTGTAAGTGAAATGATGGAGTATGGGTACTGTAGAAATACAAAACAGATACCCCAGCCTAATATAAATGGTCTATGAGAAAGTATACCAGAAAAAGTAAAAGCCTAAGAAATGATATGATACTAGTCAAATGAAAAGCAGAAGGAATAATATTCCAGACAGAGGGAACACAATAAAATTTAAAATATCAGAAGGTCATAGCATATTCAATGAAATGTAAGGGTATTTACTTTGGCTGGAATGTAATGATTAAAGGGTTTATGGAAAATGATCAAGGGGTTTATGTCAGGAATAAGGAATATGAAACTTTTCAGCCAATTAAAGGAGCTTGGAGTTTAAGTGGAAACCAATGGGAAGGTGTTGCATGTGGTTTTAAGTAGGGTGTTAAGACTCTTTCAAGTAGAACAAATATGGAGGTGATTATCTATCAATCCTCATGAAAACTGAACATGGTCCCCAGGAGAGATAGTGAAGATAATGATAAAAAGATTCGAAAGATACTTAGGAGAGAAAATCTTCATAACACAGACTTCCAGCCTCTATTAGGTTTAAAAAAGTTTATGTGGAACTAAATATCCTGCTACTAACAATTTTAAGTTCTGGGCATAATGTTTGGGGAAAAACATACACTGTTGAAAGGCATTAGAAAGCGACCAACAGCAGGTAGAAACTTCAGGAAATTAGACTCTTGCAATAAAAGTGAAATCTACATATCACTTTTTTTTTTTTTTATAGGCACTCCCCATCTGCAGGGTGGAGGGGCAATACTAGACCTCAATAAGAGAGTAACAGTTTCTGAGACATCAGAGGAGGGAGTTTAGGGATGCCCATGAAGGAAAGTCCCATATGTAGGGGACCACTGAGGTGGGAGTGTCAAAATCTGTGTATAAACTCTTCCCCAATTCCTGGCTAACCCCTGAAATATGCATATGCAAAGAAAAATATCAAGGATCCCAGGGGAAACAAACAATATGTAGGAAGGTGAAATAGCAGAGTAGAGATTTCAGCAATTTCCCATTGCTCTGGAGACTGAACAGGAACTAGAGTCCCACCAACTTAGAGGAGCTTGATAAACACGACAGGCAGAAGGGAACCTCACAGGTAAAGACCATGTTGATAGAACTTAGCTTTGCCCTAGCATCAAGGACAGAAGTGAAATAAGTACAAGTAAAAACAAAAGCCCACACAAGATCAATGTTTAACATTTGCTGTATATTTTGTATGAGTCAGGTCTCTTACAGGTGTTCTTTCATGTAGTCCTTCTAGAAATTCTAAATGGTAAGTATGGTTATCTCTGTTTTGCATCTGAAAAAATTAAGATTCAGAGAGGACAAGTAACTTGTTGAAGATTTAAAACCAGATTTATAGCCAGATCTAGTGAGTATAAAAATCTATGCTATATTATATACAAGACTAGAGGCCTGGTGCATGAAATTTGTGCATGGGGGGTTTGGAGTGGGGTCCCTCAGCCCAGCCTGTACCCTCTTGCAATCTGGGACCTTTTGGGGGATATCCGACTGCCAATTTAGGTGTTTTTTTTCCCCATGGGATTAGGCCTAAAGTGACAGTCAGACTTCCTTCTCACAATCTGGAATTGCTGCCATCTAACTGCTCACCTGCCTGCCTGATTGCCCCAACTGCCTCTACCTGCCTACCTGATCACTTCTAATCACTTTGTTTGCTTGCTTCATCACCCCTAACTGCCTCTTCCTGCCTGTCTGATCACCCTCAATCACTCACCTGCCTGCCTGATTGTCCCAACCACTTTGCTTGCCTGTCTGATCATCCCTAACGGCTTCCTGGGGGGCAGGGCCAGCTGGGGCAAGGGACCACAATTTTCTGGTCTCTGGTTGTTCTGTTCATTCCACCATTTTGGTCTCTGGGCTTTTATTATAAAGGACTAGAGGCCCAGTGCACAAAATTTGTGCACTTCAGGGGAGTCCTCAGCCCAACCTGTACCATCTTGCAGTCTGGGAGCCCTTGGGGCATGTCCAACTGACAGCTTAGGCCTGCTCCCTGCCCTCTGGAGGACATCAGTCAGACATCTTTAGTACTGCCACAGAGGTGGGAGAGGTTCCCGCCACCACTGCTGCACTTGCCAGCCATGAACCCAGCTTCTGGCTGAGTGGCGCTCCCCCTGTGGGAGTGCACTGACCACCAGGGGACAGCTACTGCATTGAGTGTCTGCCTCTGGTGGTCAGTGTGTGTCACAGTTACTGGCCATTCTGCTGTTTGGTTGATTTGCATATTAGCCTTTCATTATATAGGACTAGAGATCCAGTGCATGAAATTCATGTACTTGTACGGTCCCTAGCGGCTGCCAGCCAGGGTAACCCTTTCTTCCCCCAGCTACCTGCCATTGTCACTATCGGAATCTTCTGCTGCTACTGTCGCAGGCTGGGGCCTCCCTCCCTTCCCCTGGCCAGTCCACCCCTGCTAGAACTCCCAGAAGACCTCCGGGCCAAGGGGGGAATTTGCATACTATGCTTTTATTATATAGGATACTGCCTCCCCAAACAAGCATACATCCTCCTGGGGAGCTATCTGTTTGGATGAAGGCAACCACCTCTCTCTCTGTAGCTGTGACATACTGGGAGCAACTACTTCATGATATCTGCTACCAAATAATTTTTATTTTAATGGAGGAGAATACTCAAAAGGAAACTAGCAGAATGGGGCTGGGGGGAATAATGAGATATGCCAAAATTAAGTACATACTTTAGTAACTCAGTCCCAATCATCACACTCAGAAATCCAATGACAATATATCTTTATTCTCATCAATTACACTATTTTTCAGAGCCATCTTTTATTAATGCAGTTATTCAGTTGATTTAGTAGTATCAGTTTTATCCACATTCTTACTTTACAGATGATGTAATGACAGGGTATTTGAAAAGAAATACAATTTTTTAGAGATAGGCGTTATTAAATAATTGTATTACTTTTTCTATGACATATTTAGAGTGCAAAATTATAAGTAAAAAGAAATTCAGAAGAAGAGCAAAGATATTTTGTATATTTCAAAGAACTGATATTAGCAGTGAGGAAGCAAATAGCCTAAGGCATTGATATCCAAGGCATTGCCATGTCCTTTTCTCTGAAAAGTAAAATGGAAGAACATTTTAGGACCATTAGACTGTTCTGTGTAAAATTTCCTATATATTTTCTCAATTTCTTAATAAATAAATGGAAAAACTTTACTTTTTCTGCCATATAGATTGAAGGTTACACTATACTGAAATACTTCTAATATTTCTGATTAAATAAATTAACTTGCATTGTACAAAAGTTTACATTGCAAAAGAGAATTCTCTAAAACAGTGCTAATACTATTTATTTCTAATTGTATTTTTGTAGACTTTATTTTTTCATCTGAAGAATGCTGAGTATTCATTTTCATAGAAGAAGAAATCAGAAGAGACTTACTTATAGGCAGCAGGGAGGAGATTTAAAAATATCTTGCCTTTTGGTTTTTCCTTTAGGCCAAATATTTTATTGTGCATTTTTAAATTTTTGGTGTCATGCCAGCTTGTCCTTCTATCTCATACCTGGTATCCTCATAGTCAAACAAGCCCATTAGGATAGATAATTAATTTATGTTTGATATAAAATCCATAGTGGTTTAAATTTCCAGGTGATTATGCTTTTTTTTTTTTGTATCACTTTAAGACTATTTCATTCCAAGCAATCTAACAATCTGAGGTTAGTTGATATTATTACAATTTGTAGTTTGCAAAGTGAAATGCTGATTTAGGAGAATTGACTTTGCAAATAGTGTCTGTAGAATGACTTTTATATGGACCTAGTATATTTATTATTTGTGTTTCCAGAGTTATACCAAGTTTATGGTATAGATAGACATGATTCTCAAAATTTATTTTGTTTTAAAAAATTGCTAAAGTCCTGTAATGGTTATTAGCTTTACAGCACTAACTTGTTTGTTTATAAGACCTCTAATTGTTCCCCTGACAGTAGGATATGTCATGGTACTTATGCAGGTCTCTTAGTAAATACCTACCAAAATTTTTACATTATTAGGACAACATCTTATGGTTCCTTTAGGCTACCAGTCTTGGCCTATTGAAAAAAAAAAAAAGGACATTTATGAAAATGTCTTATAGATCAAAATTAAATTATATTCTGATTAGTTATCATTAAGCAATTATAGATCTCCTCATTCAGGGCCAAGATCACATATCCTACTATATACCATTAACTAATTATTTTCATAAGTTTCCTAAAAATTAAACACTAACTTATATTTTCTATTAGACAAGAATTTCTTACATAAAATGAATCTTTGATTACTCTACCTTCTCTTCCATGAGCTCTGGGGTAATAGTTGGGTCTATGGCAGAAGCAAAAGCATTTGTTGTGCTGGGTTTTTGTGAAGTTGAAGGAATGGTAATTCCTCCACTGGCATGCTTAAAGTTTATCAATTTTTTTTGTAAATATGGCACCACTCCTCCTGCTGGCTACAGGGAATGGGAAAGAAAACAAAGGGTTTTCAGGTTCAAGTACAAAGTCAAATTGGGAAGAATATAAAGCAACAGAATTGAGATGCAAGGCAAGGAATTAATTTAAGAAGAAAATGCTTGTATTATTTTCTAGATTATAATCTATCCTTAGAAAGACTGTGTCTGTTGATACCTGTTTAAGAATATAATAGGAGAGTATCTGACCTATAATGGCCTCTCAATAAATATTTGATGAACTGATTAAATTGAATTTTGACTGGCCAAAGATCTAATTGTTGGTGGAATAATAATAATAAAAGCTTTTCATGAAAATAAACAATAGTGCAGGAACCTGTAAGTTGTAAGTTGCTGAATGCATGCATCTAGCGAAGTGTAGTAAGGAATCTTACCATTGCAGCCGTTTCAGGAGCTGTGCCTATGACAGCATCAAAGGCTAGCTGCTGCTGTCCTCCTGGTATAACCTGGAAAATTGGAAAGTTGTTAGAAGTCTAAATTCTTAATTTCTAAAATACGTTGTTTTGCATTGAATACAGTTAAACACTTCCCAACTTCTTAAGTTACTTTCATATACACAAAAATAATCATTTTGATTTGAGAGAGAAGCAGCTCCGACACAGGGAAACTGGTCTGACAGTACAACCCTGCCTACGTTCTCAGGGGCTTCTTCCCCGCCATTCTCTGCTGGGCCAGCCGTGGTGTTCTGTTGAATATTACCAATCCCTACAGAGCACCAACATGGGACAAATTTGCCTCTGAATACAATGAAGTAACAAAAATAAGACTGCTTTATCATCTTGTCCAAAACAAGAACACATCGTAAGACATGAAAATCCTCATATTCTGGCTAATCTAAGCAACTCTTGCTTCTTTACTATCATGGCCCGGTCTCCCTCCTTTAAAATAAGAATCTTTGTTACCCAATCATATTATAGAACCAGAGTGAACCAGCACTCTTTGAACTTGCCCCAAATCACCTGACAACCCCAGATCCTATGTGAAGTTATTTCAGTATCTTCCTGTTCCCCATTGTGTGTGTCCTTCTTTATTGCAATGAATAAATAAATCCAACTTTGTTCAGCTAGGGTATTTGGCTGAAGGGCACTTATAGATTTAATAAATCCTAAAGCAAATAGTTTTAAAAGGTAGTTGTTTTTTTTTAAACTTGAAAAGGCATTCATTTACTTACAGGTTCGACTTGTTGTGGGATATATCCAAATTGAGTATAGAATGGCATCTGTTAGATTTTTGAAAAAATGCATTAGATTCTGATGTTTTTGTTATAATTTTGTTTTGTTTTTTTGAGAGAGAGAGAGAGAGAAAGAGGAAGGGAGAAACATCAATGTGATAGAGAAACATCAATTGGCTGCCTCCCATTTGCACCCAACTAGGTATTTAGTCCATAACATGAATATGTGCCCTAATTGGGAATCAAACCAGTGACCTTTGGTGCAGGGAATGATGCTCAACCAACTGAGCCACACTGGCCATGGCTGAAATATGTATACATTTATATTATACGAAATGCTTTTTTGAATGTTCATAAGTTCTTGGTGGCAAAAAATGTTAAATAACTAAACATCCTTTCAACAGCATATGATTTCTAGGTTAAAACTTTTCCTTTCTCTAATTTAGCATGACAATTAGAATTATTACTATCAATCGCTTAAAGCATAAATTTTCAGTTTTCTCTAATTTGGTTTGTCAAGTTTTAGAGTGGTGTAAAATATTATTTTTCCCATTCTAATTAAAAGAAATCTAGTTATTATGAGCCTTCTGGATTTACATTAGAATTCTAAAAATGTATTGCAGCTCCACAAAACTTAGTGTAATGTTATCTAATTGTATCTCAAGATCTGGTGATCATATGTAGCTTTTATTATGGTAGCTATTTTCATTTAAAATTTTTATTTTTTGTTCATCCTCACCAGAGAATATTTTTTTCCCATTGATTTTTATAGAGAGGAAAGGAGAGAGAATGAGGAAGAGAGGGAGGGCGAAAGATAGATAGATAGATAGGTAGAGAGAGAAACATTGATGTGAGAGAGACACATGGATTGGTTGCCTTCCCCATATATCCTGAGCCTTGGCCAGGAACAGAACCTGCAATCCAGTCATATGCCCTAGACTTGGAACAGAATCCATGACCCTTTGGTGTATGGGCCCATGCTCTAACCGGCCAGGGTTTGTTTTTATTTTTAATAATAACTATATGTATATATGACCGGAGTGATGCTGGCAAATTTTTTTTACGTTAGAAAACTTCATTTTCCAAGATGATTTAGTTTTTGGCCTCTGATTTTATTAAATCGATTAACTAATCTCATTATTTTAAAATCCGGTCTTACCCTAACCGGTTTGGCTCAGTGGCTAGAGTGTCAGCCTATGGGTTCAAGGGTTCCAGGTTCAATTTCAGTCAAGGGCATGTACTATGGTTGCAGGCACATATCCAGTAAGGAGTGTGCAGGAGGCAGCTGATCAATGTTTCTCTCTCATCGATGTTTCTAACTCTCTATCGCTCTCCCTTCCTCTCCGTAAAAAATAAAAATTAAAAAAATATATATATATATATTTTAAAAAATGATAAAATCCAGTCTTAGAACATTTCCAAATTAGTGGTACATTAAGAAAAAACACCAAATTCTTTTGTGACCACCACAGTTCAAGCTATTGAGTTGTTTGTGTTGCTTTTTTTTTTTTTTTCACTAAATGTACTTAGCTATTCTTTCCTCTTAAAATTTACCTTATCTTCTTTCTCAGATGGAACTAGCACTATTTAAATTAAAATCAAACACTTGCAGTACCTGCTCCTCAAATTGCTGCTGTCCTGCTTGTGGAGGTGACTCTGGGGCTGTTTGCTGAGGTTGTTCCCAGGGAAGGAGCATGTAAACCGGATAGTATTGAAGCATCTATTTGTAAACAGAAATGAATCAGCATAGTATTTTTTTAAAAAATTCTTCTAATGTCAATATTATTTTAAAACTGATTCATATTTAGCAATTTTATAGAAAAAAAAGAGTCAAAAGCATTCCTTTCTAACCTTTAGATACAACTTGCATTGCACGTGATACTCGATTGGACTTTGTTTCAAGGTTGTTTGGTCAAACACATTTAGGAAGGATTGTGTTCAACTAAATAATAGGTTTTTGTAAAAGCACACTTTGGACTTAAAGTACAAATTTTATACTTTATGCACTAATTACTTTACAAATATCTAAGAGGAGGATAGCCTATACAGCATTTCCCTTATTTTTTGGGAGAATCATCATTCTGCAGAACATGGTACAGGCAGTTCTACCATAATGAATATAAGGTCAGGAATATATTGCCCTTAATAATTGATAGTTTAATTAAACCAATCCATATGCATTTTTGTATATTTTGAGAATCCAGAAATAAGGAACAAATAAAATTACCTGTAACTTCACCATGCACATAATCAAGTTTTGGCTTCCACTTATGCCTGTGTGTCTATACATGCATATGTTTGTTAAAAATGGGAATCACAGTAAATGCATAAAGTTTTATATATTTTGTTTCCTTTTGTGATGATATAAGAAGTAAAAAACAACTGTGGTTTGAAAATTTTATTTTGTGCAGTGATTCTTAATCCTGTATAAAAATCATAATCACTTATTGAGCATTTTAATAGTTAATCATATTTGGGATCTACTCATGAGGTTTTGATTTATTAGGTATGGGAAGGTTCTAGGCAATTGTAATTTTCAGAATTACCACCAGAGATTCTAATACAAAGCCAGGGCAGAGAAACACTATTTTAGTAGTTAAAGAAAAGGTGAAGAATTCTATTTTAACTCTGCTATTTAGTTTTATTAGGATTGGGAATTTAATCTCATTAAGACTTATTTTCCTGATCTTTAAAATGAAGTAATTCTGCACCATCTATCTAACTCTCTAAATGCTATGGCATACAGTGAGATAATGTCTAGAAGTAATTTTTTGGTTTGCTATGGGTGGTACAAAATTACATAATTATGATTACAGTGTAGTCAAGTGGTGTAAATTTTTATAAATGCTCAGTATTCTGGTGGTGAATAATATGATTTACCAATATCCCTATTTCTTTGAACCCAGGATATTATAGAATTAGCCTACTCTTGAGAGGATTTTCCATATTAATCTAATGATTCTACTAGTTCACCTTCATATTTTTAAGATTCTCCTATTTCATGAAAATCGCCACCATTTGATTGTAATATGGAATTCAATTAAAATATGCAAGAACCTGGAATTTTTTTTTTACCAGAACTTCATAATTTTCAAATAATGTGGGCAAGTGTTTCTTATCTTTACGTTATATTATTATATCATAGTTTATCAATTTAATACATTTTCCTCTGAAACAAAATTTAGGGTTGAGCAAAGTCCACCCATGCTAGTTCTCTTGATTTTTTCCCCCCATTTACCAGAGCTTCAGATGCAGAAAGGACATAAGCTAGGGTTTAGTGAGCTCCTTTATTCCTAAAATGGTAATGTCCTGGGAGCTCAGGAGTCCTGAGGACTCTCCTTAGCTGGTCTTTCTTCAGGAGTTATTGAGTGAGCCCGACATTAACAGACTGATGCCAACCCAGCAATAGCGGCGCCCAAAGAGTGATGTCCTTGGATGGGTTTTTATAGCCCTGCTACAGGAGTCAGAGCTACAAATATAAAAGAAAGCATTCATTCAATGGCAAGTGGTAGTAGCCATATGAGTGATGATATCTTATTTATTTACCTGGGTTTGCTCTTGAGGCATTTTAAAGGAGAACACATAGGGTATTGCCTGCCAAAAAAAAAGGAATCATATAAAGGATTTACTTGACATTTAAAAAAATGTGATTAAATTTGATTTTTCATCAACTTTTATTCCCTCTATGCCCTGTACCACATCCACCCATCCCCCTCCACCCCTGAAGTCATCACACTGTTGTCCATGTCCATGAGTTCTCTTTCTTTTTTTTCTCAGTCCCTCCATACAAATTCGTATATTAGCAGATTTCTATGACAATTAAAGGTCAACTATTATATGCATTATCATTAAGGCAGATGGCCTCTCCCCAATTATATTTTCTAAAACATATTTTAACTCCTTTTATTTGTGGCTTTATCGTATAATAGTTGATTTAAGTGATATTTTCCTTGTTAGAAATCAGAAAAGATAAGAAACTTCCTGTGATGGTAGAAACATATTGTGGGGAAGAATTCTTGCTCAGTAACTGTTGTCTTATTGTAAAGCTGACTCATGTTTGTGCTTACATTCAACATATCCACATTATCTCAAGATGGAAAAGGTCTGACTTACATTATTAGGGCCCTGTTGGGTCTGCACTGGTGCTTGAGGCTGTGAGGGGTCCAGTTGTCCCACCTGGTTTCCTTGGGCAAAGGAAACCTGTCCTGGGGAAGGTCTCTGATTTGGGAACAGTCTAGCAACCTGGTCTAGAGTTGCTAAGGAGAATGGGGAGAGTCCCGGAATTTGAGCTTGCTGCTGCGGTAGAATCCCAGAGAAAGAAGGAATCCATGCATTAAAGGGGTTCTGGAATGATATAAAAGAAAAAGAGGAAGGATTTCTTTTTCATTTCAGAAACAATTGAAAATCAGACCTGAGTAAGTAAACAATTTCTATATTTTCATTGCTGCATTATTAGAAAAACACAGCATCTTAGCACATTATGAGCCATGCAAAAAGCATGAACAATGCTAAATTCTCAAGGATCAAGAGAAATATGGAGCAGAATGAGGTCGATAAAGAGTATAGTTCCTGAGTTGCCAGACTGGATTTGAATCTTTTTTTTTTTTTTAAACCCAGTTAGCTGAGTATGACTTTTTGTAAAATAGTTAATTTAACAATCTCATAGCTGTGAGAATCTGTGACTGGCATGTACCAAGTTCTCAAAAAATAAGTATTAGTCAGGTTATAGTTTTTACTTTAGTGTTCCAACAAATAGTAATTAGAATATATGGGGCAAATTGATAATTTAAAAAACGGAAATTTCAGAAATGACATCAGAAAACATCTTGTTCTCATAAAAAGTGTCATAATAAGAAATGAAAAGTAGAAAAATATTCTTAAAATAATTATTGAGGTAGAGATACCTGAAGCTGTAGTGGCTGAAGTTGAGCATTATTAAGACTCAGCAGTAGCTAGAAAAGGAAAGGATATGAAAATAACATTACCATCCAGTAAAATTATTAAGATCAATGTATACTACAAATATTGCACAAGGCAGAGCTGACTAATCTTAGGTTCCTGTTAGAGGTGAGATGTTTTCTCACTAAGCTTATACTAAATTACAGTGATTAGAGGTTGGGATTTAACTACCTCTCTCCTGCTGTGTGTGGGATTGTACAACTTTAGCCCATTCCAAATGGTTTTATTAGTCATTTGATTGCCTTAAACACCTATACACATATGTATTATGTGCTATTAAAAAGATACACAAAATATTTTCATAAATAACGGTGAAATAATATTTTAGAAAGAACCTGGTATATAAAACATGCCTGAACATTGAAAATGCATGTGGATATAAGAGCACTGATGAACCAAAGAATCTTTAATGCCTCTAACTAGATTTTGAATTTTGGCTTTTATCTCTTCCCCACTGGACTTTCAAAAAAACAAACAAAAAGGAGAAGGTATTTTAAGTATCAAAACTAACCTCATTGCTGTGGCTTGCAGACAAAAGGCGCTGTGGAATAATCTAAAATAAAAAAAAAAAGTAAAAGAAAGATTTAGGATTTATTAAAGATTTTACACAGTGATTTCAGCTCTACCATGAAATCACTTACCGGGGCTGATAGTGTGGCTCCCAGCAGCCCAAAAAGAATTATGGTTTTCATTTTCAGATGAAATACCTAGGGGGAAAAAAAAGAAATTTAGCTTTAAAAAACTACATAAAAATCATGGTAATAATTAGTTGGTATTTTTCAAATAGAAGAGCAATTGGGTGAATTTTACAGTATTTTCCTATATATTAAAATTTAATATAAAATATAAATATATATATAATATATATTATTGTTTTCTCTCACAGAGACAAACCAAAATCATTAGCTCATCCTTTTAGCTTGACCAAATGACTCATTTAGTGGCTTATGATGTAGTTGAATGAGTTACAAACAAGATGGCCTGATGCTTGAGCTGTTCTACATAAAGAGGAGTGAGTCCCTTTGACCATGGGAGAGCCTATGACTGGATCCTTATTATGAAAACAATTTTAATGTCCATTTAATGTAGTAGTAAAAATACTACAATAAAGATCTGACAGTAGCAGTTTAATACCAAATAATTTACATTGAAAAGTCTAATAACATTAACTATATATGAAAACTAAAAACAAACAAACCAACAAAAAAAAAAAACACATACACCATGAGTCAATAGTTTTTTAACTCAGGAAAAAAGCTTCTAAAATTAAGTTGCAATATTGATATATAGTGCTACTCATGGTAGTATATTATGCTTTATCCTCCAAATGTGAAAACCCTGCCCTACTTCAAATCACTGATCTACACAAGTAGTTAGGGTGACCTTGGTAGGCTATCCTGTAGGATTTATCCTGAGTTTGGTTTTAATATTATGAAAGTAAAGATTTGATAACTTACCTTGCTCCTTTGCCTATGAAGAGATACTAGATTCATGCAAGGTCTGTGCTCCCTTTATCTTTCAGCTCTGCTGCTTAGAACATCTATTTTAAAACCCATCTTTATAAAAAAGGGACCAATCATTTTTCAAAAGGGCCAGTGATTCAGTGGGTTTTAGACAATGGCTTAGCTAATAACCCCTTTCCTAATCATCTAAGTGGTAAATGGATTCCCACACTTTTAGTAATGCCATTAAATTATCCTCTGAGAAATGTTTTCTTATGGTCATTCCTGGTTTCTGCTTTGGTTATGATTAAATCTTCTAGAACAATTTCATTCTGCTTCCTTAAAAAAACTCATATTTAAAATGGATACCGTAACAGAATAACTTCAAAAGCCTTAATGAAGGTAAAAGATTAATGGCCTATATTTATTTTAATAGTAAAATATAGATTATTAGACATAAGGCAGAGAGAGGTCTAAAAGACAAAAACTCAAAACTTACTTAGGGACCATAAAGATTCTTTGGTTCTGCAATGCTGAACCGAGCTAATTTCACTTAGGTTCAATGTTAAAAAACATTAGTAATCTCTTTCTACTAATGGAATGAAATGCTAAAAAAAAATTGCCAAATCTCTGTGTCTATGACATTTATATCCCTAGGTGATCGGATGCTTGGTTTAAATAATTTCATAAATAGAAAGCATGATGGTTTATATTTTAAAAAATAGTGGTTAGTGTTTTGTACTTTAAAATACTTTTTTTCTAAATATTATTTAAATATTATTCAAAATATAACTAAGTATTATTATCTGTTCATCATTGCTTTATAAATTTTCTTTATAAAGTGAGGTTTGTGTTTATTTGTCAATATTTTTAGTAAAAATTTTCTTTGTTGTTATTATTGACCCCATTCTGATAGTCTAGGATCATAAGTATTATGATAATGTATTATCAATTAATTTCTTTTGTGGAAGATTTCTTTGGCTAATTTCATCTAGAAACAACTAATGGTGGCCTTATCATGTAGGAAAACAAAGTTATTGCCTTTAAATAAATTTGTTTTTTTTTCTCAGTAGGATGATACACTTCTTAGAACTTACAAGGCTCTTTAGTACTAAAATTATGATAGCATTTGTCATATAGCCTAAAAAAAAAAAAGGACAAAAGAAAATTAGTTAAAATGATAAAAACTTTTTCTTTTCTAAAGAAGTAAAGCTACTACTATGATCATATATCTGTTAGAAAGGAACTTCCTCAAGATTTATGAATGTTATATTTTTAGATTAGCTAAGTAGACCCCTCTAGATGTTGATGGCTGATTAGCTATAGCTGGGTGATTAATGCAACAAATTGTTGCCTGGAAAATCCAGATTAGTTGAGTGGTAGACATGGTACATGTTGCTATATTGCCTAATTATACATATTTATAATTAATGACCATAGTCTATTCTGAATATCATCAAATTAAAGACAATATTCCCATGGGGTTGATAACATATGTATAAATAAAATACATGACAAAATAAAAAAAATAGTATGCTATAAACTCAGTCTCCTGAGATTTTTATGGCATTGTGCAGAGTCTTAGACAGCTAACTTCACTTTGAGCCAAAAAGTTGTTAGGGCTGAGCACAGAAAACTTTAAGAATTATATTACAGAGCCAAAATAGTCAATGTAAAAATTATCCTGATGGTGGATAATTTCACCTAGATATATTCCTTAAATCTGAAGATAGTTGGAAGAAAATTTCATTTCCCCCTATTATTTGAATATTCTAAAGAAAAGTAGTTGAAACTCTTTTTTTTTTTTCTCCAAGTTAACATGGTAAAGAACAGGCTATGCTTTCCTATCTGAAGCTTCTAACTCCCCTTGGTAAGTGTTTTGGGTGGGAGAGGAAGTAGCAATATTACATTGCAGTGTGGATATTGTCTATGTATTCTCCCATTCAGCTATGTTGAACTTATTTTCCTATCCCATGTCAGTCACCCACTTGGAAATTAAATAAATGAATCCCGTCATTCAGGGGATGAAAAGGGTGATACCAATTCAGAGCAATGTCAGTCAGTATGGATTAAGGTGCGGAAACCTTAAGATGAGGAAATCCTGAACTATTATAGGTATTGTCACTGTACCGTCATTATTTTGTTTTAGTTCAGTTACTAGAACATCAGACACCCTTCATTCACCTAAACATACAAAAACACATACCAATGCCAAGTACATATTACTGTTGGATTAAGTGCTATTGAAAAGATCCGGATCTTTGTTCCAATAACAAATGACGAAGAAAGTCAGTCCTTTCAAATGTTATCGCTGCACTTTTTTCCCCTTTCAACTAACCTGAAAAATTAAGAGGCTCACAGAGAACTATTGTGAAGTAGACAATATTCTGGGAATCAGGAAAGTCAAATTGAATTTTAGCATTGCTTATAATAAAAATAACTTTCTTACATATGTGTTTTATTTTTCAGGAACTTATATAATTACATATTAATGTAAGATATATATATATATATATATATATATATGAGATCATATATATCATATATATATATAAGATATATCTATGATCACATTTCTGTGATCATATATTTCTGAGAAAGCTGAGCTACAGAAGGCTCAGGGACTTCATTCATTCACTCATGTATCCATACAACTAGTAGTTATTATGCAGCTTCAACAGTCCACATCTTTGCTAAGCACTGAGAACTTAGTGTCAATTAAACAGGAAAATTACTGTGTCGTTCATGAAAATTACTGTGTCGTTCTCCCCCCCCACACACACAATTAAAAAATATGCAGAATTATGTCTACTATTCAGGTCTTTTTATTGTTAATCAAGTAGTTTTTCTAAAGCACTAGGCTGCCTAACCAGAGAGGAGACACAGAACAACTTCAAAGAGAGTTAACAAATAAAAATTATAAATGATAAAAATGAGGGGTTTTATAAGTTGCCAGAGTTGAATATCAACTCAATGAAAGTAATAGATTTTCTGACTTTAACAATTACTTTATTAATGATTTGTGCAGTAAATAAACAGAATAAACAAATTCTTCATAAAATATATTTTGGCACATAAAGTGTTTACTTTTTAATTTCCATGAAACTCTGCTAAAGTGCCCCCTACTATTAAATAATATACATTACTGGAAATTAATCATTACATGTCCACAATGACAATATGTCCTAGCTTAATGGATCTAGCTTGATTATATGAATCTAACTTTATTATGTTTAAGATTTGCTTGTGAACGTGAGTTGTGACTATAAAGTATAATATCCAGGAGTAATTTGTTCAGGAATAGAGAGTATTAAGCAAATGGAAGTAATACATACCTCTCCTTTCACAAAAGGACCCATAAGTTTCAGGGAAATTGAAAGAGGCCAGCCCACAAAACTAGGCTTGGGCTACAAACTATCAACTGCCTGTGATTCCTGAAGCTGGGCCTCCAGAGCATTCAATGAGAGACACAAAGGCATCCTCTCAAGTGCAACTCATCCTACTCTGGGACATAACTATGTGGGGAACGGAAAGAAAATGGGGATGGAAGGAAGGGGAAGGAGGAAGCATTGAGAAGTAAGTCGGCGTCAGATTGCGGAGTCGTTCTGGGAGGGATGTAGTGTGCGGTCGGCTTAGTGAGGGTAGTGTGGATTTAGGTGCGTGCTTTGATGTCGTGGTCGTAGTCAGTACTGTATTTGGAAGCTACTAAAATTACGTCGTCTCGAAATGTCATACAAAATCCTCTCAGCCGAACCCTCTCCACCTACTCCATCAACCCTCTCACCTCCACCTCTCCCCTCGCCCTCCCCTCCCCCTCTCCTCCCCTCTCCCTCCCCTCTCACTCTCCCTCTCCCTCCCTCTCCTCTCCCTCCCTCTCCCTTCCCCTCCACCTCTCCCTCTCCCTCTCCCCTCTCCCTCTCTTCTCTCCCTCTCCCTCTCCCCATCTTTTTTTCCCCTCCCTTACACAATCAACAGGAAAAATTAAGAGGCTCACAGAGAACTATTGTGAAGTAGACAATATTCTGGGAATCAGGAAAGTCAAATTGAATTTTAGCATTTCTTCTTCCTTCCTTCCTTCCTTCCTTCCTTCCTTCCTTCCTTTCCTTCCTTCCTTCCTTCCTTTCTTTCTTTCTTTCTTTCTTTCTTTCTTTCTTTCTTTCTTTCTTTCTTTCTTTCTTTCTTTTTTTCTTACTGAAACTTTATAGTGCTTGCTTGTAACCTTTGTTCTTTGTGAATTTCAAATCTACTACTTTATGATCCTTATATCTTTTTTTTCTTGAGCCTGTAATCAGAGTTTGGCCCCAACCAGGTTTTTGTACTATAACCTCCCAGAAACATCTCCATTTTAATCAAAATTTTATATTTCTAGTAACTTGATTTAAGAAATCTTGGCTGATTTCTGGCTTTTTTCTTCTCGGACATCTAGCCAAGCCCATGTTGTGGTCATGGGACTCTTGTATATGTCCCAGTCAAGGGGAGTAATAGTACCCCAGGCCAGTCTGCCCTAGTTCTCCCTCAGAATTCTGTTGGTTGTCTTTTTGTTTTCCTTTATCTTGTTACATTAACAGTTTATTTCCACAACAAGATTGTATGTTTTCTAATAGCAATGGCCTTTTATTGCTCACAAAATATAATATTTCTATCTTGTTTTCCTTCCTCCTTCCCCTCTTTCTTTCTCCTTCCCTTCTTCCATCTGTTGATTTACTATTTTTTCTCTTTTATCTGCTATTCTGTTTCTCTTCCCTTTCTTCTACCTAACCTGGTTTACAAAGCCCTTAATGAGCTAGTTCTTGCTCCTACTTGATAGCTTTTCACTCAGGCCCTTGTTCATTAAGCTCTACGTCCAGAAAGCTCTCTCTGTTCATTGTACATAAAATGTAGTTTAGATGTTCTGCAAAGCTTGTGTTAAGGTCTCACAATTGATATAATTGTATATTTATTTGATTAGCATTATTTATAATCATTTGTTTTTATTTTTATTTTTTTACTTTCTATCACTAGAATATAAAATATCACTTCATTAGTGTAGACTCTTTATTTTGTCCACTTTTTATCTCCAGTTCCTGGCCCATATTTGCATTCAACTATTTATATGATACCTGTTCTTACTTGGAAAATCCAGACACATTTACATAATGAGATTGTTACTTACAGCACTGACAAATATTGAAAGTCATTGGCGTGTATGATATCAGATTTTATATTGTTTAATATAATTACTCTTCTTTCTAGAAATTCACCCAGTCATGAAGACACATTATTAATGAAATGTCTTTTATATTAAAAATATTAAACAACTAGCTTGGTTTAAATACTTCTCTATGATAGAATCTGTTACCTCACTTTTGGTGAAATTACATGATGAATGTGGTAAGAAGGAGTGGTCATTTGTAATTATGTGGTTCTATATTTGTAACGTCTTAATCTATACCTTAGCAGTTTTAGAAATGTCTACTTTTTTTTTTCCTGATGCTGTTTTAATGGTGGAAGGGGAACTGATATTTGTTACTTGGAAAATAGGCTGAATGTCAAATCCAATCTTTGTGTCAAGCACAGAAATGGAAGTTAAACTGGCAGACAGAAAGATCAGAATTAGGAAAAAGTCTGAAGTTTATGAAAAATGATACTATAAAGAGGAACTGTATGCTGAAGGTTATTCAATGTAATCAGGTCAGATTATAGACACAAATATAGATGAAAGGGCTGCTAAATGTTACTCTGTCATTCTGCTCTACTTTGGGAATAATTGTCTAAATTCCCAGTGTTAGTCAATTGGTCACTCATATTCCTATCACCCTAAACTCTCGTGATGGAAAAAAGTCATCTTCAGTTTCTAACTCTCCTTTTTCAAATTCTGTATCCGTCCTGTAGTGAAACTGATTCTCCAACCAAAGCTCCATTCAGGAATGAAGGACTTAACACCCAACTTGCTGGTACAGCAGGCAGCTCAGCCTCCTCAGGATTTGCCTCCCTACCTCTCCTAAGGACATGCTCTCTTTGCAGGCCAGAAACACCCTCTAACTAACTAATTTGCCAAAAACCAGGCCTCTCACCATCCCAGCTCCAGGATTTTCCTTGGAATTGACTGCAGCCTTTGTTGACTACACAGCAGTTGGACTTCTTCCTTTTCCTATTCCTGCTTCCTTCCCCTCCATCCCATGGTGATTCTCATTTTGTTTATTATATATTCTACTAATTAGACATATATTGAATAAGATCCATTTGGCATAAAATTCTTAGACAGGAAATCCCTCAGGCCCTATAGATAGAGTACATGGTAGGAGATTTTTACGGGCTATTCACTTTACAGAATGGTTTAGAAACTTGACCCTCTACCAAATCATTTCATAGCATTTTTTGATCAAGTTGGAAGACACACACACACACACATACACACACACACACACACACACATACACAGAACAGACCACACCAGGAAGTTTAGCACTGTCTGCATTTGTGGAATAAATACCAAGATACCAAGTTAGGAGTAAGACAAATTAGGCCTATGAAAATTTAATTTTCAAAAATTATCAATAAAACCATCCACTTTATTGCATTAATTTGCTAAGTATATTTTTAAAACTCATCTTCATTCAAAGGGGCTGTTATAGCATCAACATTAAGAACATTGGGCATGGTTCTAACCCTAACTGCCTGCTGCAAACTCTTGAATTGTGTCAAGTTTTAAACTTCTCTGAAGCTCAATTTACCTTTCTGTAATGGTGATAATCTCATGGGACTGTTGATATAATGAATGCTCAGAGCTTATAAAAAGCTCCCATGTTAGTTACATTAAGCATTACACTGTAGGCACCTTGTACATCTCAGTCTGGCACAAGATTGGTACTGAATATTTATTTGTTGAATGAATGAAAGAATGAACCATAAATACAAAGAAATATTCATTATTACAAAGATCAACATGGGAAACATGGTAAATTAATGACATTTGATTCAGAACAAAAGTGAAAAGCAAAGAAGCAGTGTGATAGTAATAGGTTCACAGAGTACTTGAGTAGAGGTAGGCCCTTGAACCAAAATTAAATAAAAATGTCAAATAGTTCTTTAATTAAAAACATTCTTAAAATTTTCAAAAATAGCAGAATCCAGTTTGGCTCAATGGATAGAGCGTTGGCTTGGGGACTGAAAGGTCCCGAGTTCGATTCCGGTCAAGGGCATGTACCTTGGTTGTGGGCATATCCCCAGTAGGGGGTGTGCAAGAGGCAGCTGACCGATGACTCTCATCGATCTTTCTAACTATCTCCCTCCCTTCCTCTCTGTACAAAATCAATAAAATATATTAAAAAATTTTTCAAAAATATTAATTTCAAAATTTTATTAAGGAGAATCCACTTGATTCCACCAATTTCTCTTTTTTCTCAAAATTTATCCTTTATTTTAGTCAGTCATGTACTAGTAAACAAGATCTCTGACAAATAAAAACACCAATTTGTAGTATTTTCCAATTTCCGTACTCTCACCAACATCCATGTCCAATTACCAACTGTTTAACAACTGGCTTTTAATATATCTAAATATTTAAGGATTGAATGTCAAAGTGCAGCTCCATTAATTAATGCCTATATATAAAGATTGAATAATATAGTTTTATTGCCCTGGTCAAAAGTATTTTATTGATGCATCTCATGTAATGTCATAAATCTGTCAATTTAGGCTGAGAATGTAGGTATTTTGAGAAATGGGAAACTGACATTGTTTAGTTCTATATACCAGGTTCTCGGCTATATTCTCTAAATACATTTTTTTCAATTGATTCTCATAAGAATCTGCAAGGTGTCAGTATCATCATTATATTTATAAGGAAACCAAGACTCAAAGATGTTAAGTAATTTGCCCCAGGTGGCATAGTTCTTTAGTGCTAGAGTTCACATTTGAACACAGATCTTTTTCAAAGTAAATACTTTTTATATTTCAACATCATTCTCTATGCTTTACACAAGAACAAATATTAGATAAAAATTTTCCACATACTTTTGAGATACATTGAATAAATGTAATAACTTTCCTGATTAAAATTTTTTCTCCTGACATATGAGTCACAGGTGTCTTAAATTATATAACCTCTGGCATATATTCTGTAAACATCTTCCTAATTCTGAATTTTGAGAGGTTTGCCTTAGATTGGGAGTTTCCTAAAATGTTAATCCAGACAATTTGTTTCTGCTTCTTTAATGGCTTTAAAAAACTCATTCTTAGATAAGAGAATAATAGTATACTCAGGGTTATTGTTCCAGTCTACAGTTTAAGTGCTCTCAGCTGAGATTACTAACCATGAAGGTCACCCAATAACAGTGCTTATTGTTCTGGTCACATTTTAGTGAAGGAAGTTTGATTTTCTCTTATTCCTTTTCCAAGAAGTTCTTCCTCCTGCAAAAACAATCACAGTATTAGTCGCCAAGAACTAATAAACCAGTGTCACAGACAACTTTTTTCCTTAGGGCTGCTTTCAGAAACGTAGAAAATATGGAAAGACCAATATTGTGTCTTTATAAAGTATTTGCTAAATTGGATAGGTTCAGTAGCCAAAAACATTTATAAATTAACAGTCAATTTCTGTTTTGTCAAATGGTAATACTACTTATAAAGGGTTTATATTTTCTTCTGAAATTAAATTTATGACTACATTAGATGCCTCATCAAATTTTTAAATGTATGTGTTATTATCTTCTAAAACATATTTTTACACTTGCATTCTCTCTTTTTCCATGTTTGAATGTGCATAACAAACATACATTTATTTTCTAACATCTGTCAAACATTCAACACCTATTTCTGAATAATGATATTAATTAGAACAAAAATATTATTTACTAACTTGTAGATTGTATAAGGTATTACAGTAAGTGCTTTATTTACATAAATCAATTCAACTCAAATCAATTCAAGATTAAATTGTGTTAATCTTTTTGCAACCTTGAGATTTTAGATATTGATATTCTCATTTTATAGGTCAATGGATCACTGGTTCAGAAATTTCCCCAAGGGTATATCATTAATGAGTTCCTGAGCCAGGATCTGAACCAAGGTTTGTACAACTCCAAAATTCTCTCCTTTACAAATGTACTATACTGAAATACATAATTTATTACAGACTTATTCAATAACCTTAATGTTTGTTTGCATTTGCATGTAAGTGCACATTTTAAAAAATTCCCACTTAGTGAACTAAATTATTTTTGATGTGGGTCTAATGGATATGAATCTACATTTATGCAAATGTATTTTTCTTTCTTTCTTTTTTTTTGTATCCTGTTGTAATATCAATACATAGGGATTGAAGAAACTAAATGTTTATTGATAATTTATTATTAAAATATTCCTTTATGTTGTCATACCTACATTACATTATTGAGAAAAAAATCAGTTTCTCATGCTGTCATTTATTTGGTAAAGATTTCTAAAAAAAATAGTAAGTTGAGAGAAAGTCATTGAAAATTCTATAAGGTAAATTCTAATCTGATTTCTGGGTGTGTAACCACCATAAAGTACAATACTTGGCCCAAAATAGGCCTTAAACTTTGGCAAAAACAGAAAGTCTGAGTGTATAAAAAAAATTATTACTGAGATAGATTCACAAAATGGGCAATTAATCTTTATAAAGGAGACAAAAGTAGTTTGTGAGTAAACATTATGCAATGATTTTCAAAGTGTCTGAGGTTGGATTATTTGTCTAAGCCTGGACTTTGAATAAGTGCTAGGTTGGATTGAAATGACTATCTTAAAAACCAGCAGGAATAAAATGATTTGTGGGAAGTAATTTTGAAACAGCATGACCAGTGTGGTTGCAAGGTCAGCAGAATTAATCACTTGGGCACTCCTTTAGTCATTAGCTATTCTGATTTATCTGGAAGGTAAAATTTACTGAACAGTCATGTTACTTATTTGCTCATGGGATTTTCTTGTTGAAAATAACAATTGCATTTGCTTGGGGCCTTAACACAAATTCTAAGCCTGGGATATACCTAGAAGCTGAAATAAGTAAAATCTCCATTCTAAGTTGAATTTTTGAAAACAGTTCTAATACTTCTATATAAAAATATGTCTAAAAGAATACAAATCATTTTATGTTTGATGATATTGATAGAATGAAGTTCCTAGTTCTGTATTTCATAGCTACTTCAGAGAACTAACCTAGATTCAATGATTAGATGAACCTTCAGATAAAAATTCTGTTGGCACAAATGAATACAATTTGAGTCCAGAAGGAATAACTGTGAAAACCTGGCCTGGGGCTAAATGTGGGCATTTAACAAAATGTGTTTGTTTTTTTTAATAAATCTCTGGAAGTTCCATTATAGCATTAGGACATTCTTGGTAGAAGTTCCTAGAAAAATGCATTGCTTTTTCCCTTTAATTGTCAAAAGTACCAAAGAATTCAAGGACATGTTCTACCTCGTGACATGTCAGGTGAGATGGTAATATGATTTCTGGGTGTGTAACCACCATATGGTGGTTACACAGGCCTAGAGTAGGCCCTAAACTTTGGCAAAAACAGCAGCTGTTTGTGAAGTACGATTTCAGCAAAATTTATGAGTCCCAAACTATTACATGCAGAAGTGAGAAAGCCTAAAGTTTATGTTATTAAGTGCTCTTTGGATAAAAACTTTGTGAAAAGAAACCATAATAAAACACAGGGAAGGTGATTTATTACTATATCAACTTCCATATTGCATGAGTATAATAAATGTATTTCTATTACATTAATTGCATAAATAGTATTATTGATAGAATGGTTTCATCATTAAAAGTCTCGAGTTTGAATCCCATTTCAGCCACTTACCAGTCACAAAAATTCTCTGAACCTCTTCCCTTCTCTGTAAAGTGGGAAAAATTATATACTTATTTCCAGGGTTGCTATGGAAAGTAAACAATACTAAATGAGAAAACGCATTGCTCATCACAGTAGTGATTCTTAACAAATTATTTTTAAGGGAAACTTGACACATCATATTTTCTAGAAAGAGGTCTCTATGAGATAAAGGTAGTTTTGAGAAGTCTCCCAAATTGATTTACATATATGTGACCTTCCACTTTAATTTAAAATAATCAGGTGGACTGAAGAAGAGTTATTTAGAAGTTACATTACTTTTATTAGTAAAGAATACAAAGCTAATGCTCATATGCCTATCCCTTGCTGTCCTACATTTTTTTCCTTAAATATTCCCTGGTTTATTGATGAGTTTAATACTCACATTGTATTCTTTTATGCTAATCTTGGTATCCTTATTAAAATGCAGATAATTTGTTCCTTCAACCAAACATTGAGTACTAGCAATAATCTAGATATAATGCACTCAGAGCATCTACAGTCTAATAGATGAGACTTATATTTAAACAAATATGATGCTGCTTGATGAAGATAGACTAGAAGCAGGGCTATCATGGTGTGTGTGGATCAGGCATGGAGTGGGTTGATAAAACTTTATAGGTCAGAGAAACCCTGTGCTGGACCCTGAAAGAAGAGTAGGAATTCACCAGGCAGGCACAGGTGGGATAAAAATTCCAAGCAAAGTGTACACCATATACAAATACCTGGGCATGACATAGCTTGATACCTTTTGGGGTATAATTATCGGTTCCTGTGGGAGATGATGGGAGATGAGGTATGGCAGGTACTCAGAGGTCACAGCATAGGAGTTTTTCGAAGACAAATAAATGTGCTTGGATTTTATCCTGTTGGCAGCTGGCATCTATCAATTAAGCAAGGAATACATGTGTTAGTCATCAGTAATGTCTAGCATATGTTTCCATTCCTCCTCCTGGTCCCATGTAAAGTTCTGCTTTCCAGCCCTTGAATTTAGTGACTTGCTTTGGCCAATGACATATGAGTAAGATATAGCATGTGTCGCCTCTGGTTGGAAGCTTCAGATAATTCACCTCACCACTCTATCTTTCTGTTGTGACCACTGGCAATGTTCCAAAGGTTACCTTTTCCATCAACATGAGTTCCTTCAACTTGGATCCCTCAGTGAGAACAATATGGAACAGAACTTCAAGTTGACCCACAGGGAATATGTAGTATAAGAAGAAATCTTATAGTTTCAAGTACTGAGGTTTGGAGATTGTTAGTTATTGCAGAATAATTTAGCTTGTCCTTATTATTACCCTGTCATGTTATTACCTTGTCAAAACACTTTCTTATTAAAAATGTAGATGACTGAAGTGTATTTTTCCCATAATCTTACTAAGTTTTTTCCTAGGATTTTTCTATCCATTTTATTGTCCAGTGAGAGCAATAAATTACCTTGGCATCAGATGTGACTCCAAGTGAACTATGTAAACTTTATGCCCTAGTTTTCTGCTCTATAAAATAAGACAAATAATATCTGCTTTGTGAGACTATTATGAGAATTGAAATGCATTCTTGGCAGTACTTTATCATTATTTGACATGTAATGTATACTAGAGGAATGAGGTTCAATTTGCATATTATATGAAAGAGGTAATATGCAAATTGACCCTCACTTCGTCATACCATCATAGAGGGGTTCCCATAATGAGCTGTAATGAGTGGTCAGCAGGGACCTGAGGCTGCATGGCACAGGGCCAGGGTGGGGGACCTGAGGCTGTGCCCCCTACCTAGTGGGACTTGATGGGGGAACCCAGGAAATGCCCCCTGCTTAAAGGAGGACCTCAGGCCATGCTCCCACCTGGTGGGGCTTGATGGGGGACCTCAGGCTGTGACCCTAGCCCAGTGGAGCTTAATGAGGGACCTTAGGCCATGTCCCCTGCCCTGGCACTGAGCCGGGGAACCTGAGGGTACACCAGGGGATCTGAGCTGCGAACCCTGTCTGGCCCCAGGCCGGGGGACCTAGGCTGTGCCCCCCACCTGGCAGGGCTTGACGGAGGTGGGGCCAGATGAGTCTGGATCTTGCCCAGTGGGGTTGGGCTAACCAGATCTGGGTCTCATGCGATTTTGTGGTGCACGCAGGTGGGCGGGGACTTGACTTTAAGTCCTGCAGCATGCCCCAGACTCTGACAGGAGAAAGATTTTCATATAAATTTTTCTAATTTTCTTTCATCTCTGACATTTCTAATATAAAGGGTAAATAGCAATATTAAAATATTTCCTCGAATTAATTCCCTTTTAATGTGCATGAATTTCATGCACTGAGCCACTAGTATGTGTGTGTGTGTGTGTATGTGTGTGTATATATATAACTAATATGTTTAATTTCAAAGAGGAAAAGAGAGAGATAGAAACATCAATGAGAGAAAATCCATGATCAGGGATAGAGCACCCAATCTGGGCATATGCCCTTACCAGGAATCTAATTGTGATCTAGTTCAGTGTTTTTCAACCTTTTTTGGGCAAAGGCACACTTGTTTCATGAAAAAAATCACGAGGCACACCACCATTAGAAAATGTTAAAAAATTTAACTCTGTGCCTATATTGACTATATATAAAGTAATTCTCTTGAATAGGAATCAAATAAACACAAAGAAAGTATTTTATAATTACTTTATTATGAAATATTAAGTAAACAAAATAGTGAAAAATTATAAAATTCTTGTCTTGTCTGCACCTACGGCACACCAGGCAACATCTCGTGGCACACTAGTTGAAAAACGCTGATCTAGTTCATAGGTGAATGCTCAACCACTGAGTCACCGTGGCCAGGCACCATCATTATTATTAATGTTGCTAATATTCCCTATTAATATTCATGTTATTTATCTCAATCTCTCAACTCTTGGTGCTTAATTTCCATAACAGGTAGTCAATTCAGTGACCAAACACAGCTTTCCTTTGAATTTCAAGTCCTATTACTCTGCTTTTTGATGTCTCAGCACTGTTTTGAGCTCCACTGACCTAAGGATAGTATTGATACTATCATTCATTTATGATTTCTAATTACAAATTCACCCTCAAAACACTGCCAGCTACTTAATGATTCACATTGGCAAATATATACTCATACATATTTTTTCAGTTTTACTTTGCTATGCAAAATCTTCAGTATCCATGTACTATGCATATTGCCAGTCAATACTACAAATTGTATTACTTTATTTGTATGAAGATGGAGTAATGCTAAAATAAATATCATTGAATTGTCTTGATAAGTATAAGCTACAGGTACAAGCCAAGAATTCCCTAAATGAAATGATGCTCAAGCATGATGTGTGTGTGTTGTGTGTGTGTGTGTGTGTGTGTGTGTGTGTGAGTGTGTGTGTGTGTGTATCAGACAGGCAGACAGAAATAGAGAGAGAATAAAGTTGGTGACGAGATATTGTTGTAGGATTAACTTTTTTCTTCCTAGCCTGCTTGTTTTTGGACAAATTGTTAATACAGAAATAGTAAAATTTAAAGAAAATCAATGTAATATGAAATTAGAGACTTGACTTTGAACATATGAGTTTTACTAGTTCCTGGTGAATATGATTCTCATTACCTTTAGGTGTTTTACCTAAATAAATCTGTGGCTAACTAAAGGAACTAAAATTTTATCTTAGGTTCCAGACACAACTGATTGTATGTAGTTTCTTACACTGTTGTTCTGAAATAGCTTTTAAAGTTAAATCAGTTAGTAATGGCTTCAATGGGCACAGGATGAGCCCCATGACATTATAAAAATGTCAGCCATAAAGCAGGTTAGGTAGTTATCTAATATATACGGTAATACAATGGATCTCCTTGACTTCACCACATGGGGGCGATCTCTTCATTAGATATACACATATTTAGTATTTTGTTTTCTCTTCAATGTAATCATTTTCCCCCTAATAGAAATATAAATTTCAGTTTATTATGCTGTTTTCTAAATTATTTACTTATTTTTAATTTTATCTCTATTGTTGAAAGATTATAGATGTCCTCCTTTTCCCCCATTAACCACCCTCACCCCAACCCAGTCCTTCACCACACTATTTTCTGTGTCCATGGCTTATGCATATATGCTTATAAGTTCTTTGGTTAATCTTCCCACTCACTTCTCTTCTCTAGACATATTGAATCCATGATATATAAAATGTATTCCATAGGTAACTCAAACTTAATTTCAGCCACTGGATATGTTGAAGAATTTTAAAAGCTACAGATACAAACTAGGGATAAAGGACAAATTATACTGGATGGATTTGTGGTATCGGTAATCCTAAATGTGGATACATACCTGGTGCTTTTTTGGTAAGTAAAATATGGAGGGGTAAAAATAATTTAAAAAAATATTCAAATTTCCTCTATCAGAAGCTCTATAACTTGGAAATCTAAGTATGAAATCCAATATATGATAAATAGTGCCATTTGTTTAATTCTATTTATTGTCAACATAAGAAACATTCAAACCTGTAGAGATGTTAATTTTTTTTATTATTTAAAGTATTACATCTGTCTCCTTTTTTCCCCATTGACCTCTCCCCAGCCACCCCACACCCCAACCAACACAAGCCCTCACCCCCCTAGTATCTGTGTCCATTGGTTATGCTTATATGAATGCATACAAGTCCTTTGGTTGACATCTTACTCCCCCCTCCTCGCCTCCCTCTGCCTTTCCGCTGAAGTTTGATTTATTTTTGTCATCAGTTTATGTTATTGATTATATTCCACAAATGAGTGAGAACATGGAATATTTATTTTTCTCTGACTGGCTTATTTCACTTAGCATAATGCTCTCCGTGTCCATCTATGCTGATGCGAATGGTAAGAGTTCTTTGTCTTTAACAGCAGTGCAGTATTCCATTGTGTACATGTACCACTCTGGTGATGGACACAGACTGTTTCCAAATCTTAGTTGTATATTTTACTGCTATCAACATAGGGGTGCATATGTCCTTTCTGATTGGTGTTTCTGGTTTCTTGGGATATATTCCTAGAAGTGGGATTACTGGGTAAAAGGGGGGTTCCATTTTAATTTTTTGAAGAAACTCCATACTGTTCTCCGAAGTGGCTGCACCAGTCAGCATTCTCACCAGCAGTGCATGAGGGTTCTTTATCTCTACATCCTCCCCACCACTTGTCGTTTGTTGATTTGTTGATAGTCGTTCTGACAGGTGTGAAATGATACCCTATTGTTGTTTTGATTCACATCTCTCAAATGATTAGTGACTTTTAGCATGTTTTCATATGTCTTTTGTTCTGTATGTCCACTTTCAAAAGGTGTCTGCTTAAGTCTTTTGCCCAATTTTTGATTAGATTGTTTATCTTCCTTTTGTTAAGAGATATGTTTCCCCTATATATTTTGGAGATTAGGTCCTTATCAGATATAACGTTGGTAAAATGTTCTCCTATACAGTGGGATTTCTGGTTGTTTTGTTGATGGTTTCTTTTGCTGTGCAGAAGCTTTTTATTTTGATGTAGTCTCATTTGTTTATTTTCTCCTTAGTTTCCAATGCCCTAGGAGCTGTATCAGTAAAAATATTGCTACAACATATGTCTGATATTGTGCTGCCTATGGATACTTCTAAGATTTTATGGTTTCCCATCTTACTTTTAAGTCCTTTATCCATTTTGAGTTTACTTTTTGTGTATGGTGTAAGTTTGTGGTCTAGTTTCATTTTTGTTTTGCATGTATCTGTCCAATTTTCTCAATACCATTTATTAAAGAAACTGTCTTCTCCATTGTATACTCTTGTCTCCTTTCTCAAATATTAATTGAGCATAATGGCTTGGGTCGATTTCTGGGTTCTCTGTTCTGTTATATTGGTCTATATGTCTTTTCTTGTGCCACTACCAAGCAGATTTGATAGCAGTGGCTTTGTAATTTAGCTTGATATCAGATATATTTTTTAAAATATATTTTATTGATATTTTACAGAGAGGAGGAAGGGAGAGAGATAGAGAGCTAGAAATGTCGATGAGAGAGAAACATTGACCAGCTGCCTCTTGCACACCCCCTACCAGGGATGTGCCTGCAACCAATGTACATGCCCTTGACCGGAATCGAACCTGGGACCTTTCAGTCTGCAGACCGATGCTCTATCACTGAGCCAAACCAGTTTAGGCAGATATCTGATATTTTGATTCCTCCAGCTTTGTTCTTTTTTCTCAGGATTGCAGTGACTATTTGGGGTCTTTTCTTTTTATTCCATATGAATTTTTGGAGAGTTTGTTCTAGGTCTGTGTAATATGCCATTGGTATTTAAATGGGCATTTCATTGAATCTATAGATTGTTTTGGGTAGAATGGACATTTTAATGATGTTGATTAAACCAATCCATGAACACAGTATATTCTTCCATTTGTTTATGTCTTCTTCTATCTCTTTTTTCAATGTCCTGTAGTTTTTGGAGTACAGGTCTTTTACCTCTCTAGTTAAGTTTTTTCCCAGGTATCTTAATTTTTTTTTTTAGTGCAATAGTAAATGAGATTGTTTGTTGTTTGTTTGTTTGTTTGTTTCTCTTTCTGTGAGTTCATTATTGGTATAATAAAAAAAAGCCATAGATTTCTGGGTGTAATTTTGTATCCTGCTACATCACTGAATTCACTTATTAAATCTACTAGTGTTTTGATGGAGTCATCTGTGAATGAAAGTTTTATTTATTTTTTTTCCAATTCTTCCTGATTGAGTTTTGGAAGGTCATATGTTTCTAGAAATTAACCTTTTCTTTTAGTTTGACCACTTTGTTGGAATAGAGTTGTTCATAGTATATTTTACTATCCTTTGTATTTCTTTGCAGTTTGTTCTTATTTTGCCTTTAATTTCTGATTTTGTTTATTTGGCTCCTCTTTTGTTGCTTCTTGATGAGCCTGGATAGAGGTTCATCAATTCTATTTATCCTTTTAAGGAACCAGCTCTTGGTTTTATTGATCTTTTGTATTTTTTTTTTTCTCTCTACATCATTTATTTTCATTTCTGATCTTTATTATTTCCTTCCTACTGCTCACTCTGGGCTTTTCTTGTGGCTCTGTTTCAAATTCTTTAAGTTGTAGAGTTAGAAAATGTATTACTAGTTTTGCTTATTTTTTGAGGTAGGCCTGTAATGCTATGAACTTCCCTCTCAGGACTGCTTTCACGTGTTCCATAGATTTTAGAGTGACACTAAATTGGAGAACATCCACCCTGAATTAACAAATTAGATACAGCTGAGGAGAAAATTTTCAATAAGGGCCTGATGAATAGAGACACATAAGTTGTTGATATTTCTCTTCTATCCAGTTTATTAACTGTTTGACCCTTACTCTGAATTCTTTTTCTGATATTTTGCATGCCTTCATTTCATTTAGTTCATTTTCTGGTGCTTCCTCCTTTTCTTTCTTTGTGGGGTTGTTTCTTTGCCTCTCCATTTTTTGCTGTCTCTCTCTGGCCCTGGGCAACCTGCTTGGTGTTTGACAGGTTGACAACTCTTATCAGGGCAATCATTCAGAAATAGTTAGCCCAGAGGCTGGGTCTGCTTTGAGTCTCATGCCTTCATTGTCTCTAAGTTTTATCCCCTTCTCTGACGAGTCTGATCTCTCAGTTGTCTGCTTCAGATGCTCGGGGTAGTGGGATCATGTGCACTGTTCCTCTGGTGTGTGACTCTCTGTGAGAATCCAGATTCCTCTGGTGTGAAATTCGTTGTGTAGCTCTGGCACCCATGGCAGGGTGGCATTCTAAGGTCCCTCTGGCAGAGCAGTCCTGTGGCCCCTGGCTGGGCACAATGGCTTGCTCCAAGTTGTCCTGGCAGTGCTCTTTTTTGGCTCAGAGTGAATTGTGTGTTGAGTTGCTCCAGGCAGCACCTGTAGGACTATCACAGGGACTGGGGAGAAACAGGTGCAGGTTTCCCTCGGTTTCCTATCAGAGTGCCCCCTGTGGCCTGAGTGAGACTCATGGTGGGTTACTCCAGGTTGCTCCACCAACAAGCCCAAGGGCTTGGAGTGGAGTGGCACAGGTTGCTCTGGGTCTCACAGTCTTCATTTTCTTGTAGTCTGGAGTGACACACATGCTAGGTTGTTCCAGTTTGCCCTGAATTAACTTACTCTGAATTTTTTTTCTGACATATTGCATGCCTTCATTTCATTTAGTTCATTTTCTGGTGCTTCCTCCTTTTCTTTGTTAATTCAGGAGTAGGTTGTTCTGGGTTGCTCAGTCCATGCTTTCCTGACTCCTGAAATGAGGTATGCATTGGGTTGCCCTGGATGGCCTTGAGCAAGTCTCAGGGCTTGGGTGGAGCAGGTGCCAAGTGGCTTTGAGTCAAGCTAGCAGCACAGTTCTGGGGTCCAGGGAAGGGGTGGCACAGGGCTTCCCCTACCTTGCACCTACTGTGGGTCTGGAGCTAGATTTTAGGACACTGGGTTCTGGTGGGATGATGAGGAAGCCTAGTGTGGTGTGCACACTCCTTGTAGACATCTGGGAGCCTGCCAGGAAGTTCTTTGCCTCATTGCCAGGGCATGTTGGTGGTTCCATGTAGATTATGGTTGGCAAGCAGTGTTCTCCAGGCATCCTCTGCTCTTCCTTATTGAAAATTTTCTCCCCAGCTGTGTCTAATTTGTTAACGCAGGGTGGATGTTCTTTAATTTAGTGGCTTTTCTGGCCTGGCCCTAGGAGGAGGTGCATGTTACTGCTGCCTATTCAGCTGCCATTTTATATTCTTCTGTAGAGATTTTTTATAAGTTTATTTGAGCCAAACTGTTGTCAATCAGTAAAATCTCAATGGATTGATAAAAGCTCAGAGAATGGCAGTTTACACCTTATTTTATATATTACCAACGCTGGCATTTTCTGGCGCTAACTGCATCTTGACCAAGAGCACTACAGATGTTTTTTGCAGCAGTGCCGAATATGCTCTTCATCCGCCATCTTCTTAGCCCTAGTTTTGCAACAAAAACCAAACCAAACACAAACTTTTTCAAGCAAAACTTGTTAATTGCACTTCACACGTTCTGTAGATACCACGTGTTTGAAGGTTATGTCAATACAAGTCAACGCCAAGCAAGATTTTAAACGAATGTTTAAAAACGACATTAATTATTACTAGACCCGATAGATACAAAAAGACAATAGACAGGCTTAATTAAGGTAAAGATTGACCTTTGTCAGGGAATATACCAACCTAGGATGTGACTTGCTTTTAGTTAGGAAGTTTTAATTTCAGATCACCCTATGTGATTGCTTTAAGTCTCTCAGTTTGTAAGGCCACTACATAGCCCTCCTTTCAGTATATCAGGTTTAGTATGTGGCTTTTTTTGTTTTGTCCACATAAGTAATGCCAATATACAGGAGTGGGCAAAAGTAGGTCTACAGTTGTTCATATAAAAAATAATGCAATAAGTAACAATCTACACTAATAAGAGAGAAACATGCAAATTGACCATCACTACAACACACAAGATGGTTGGTCCCATGTGGATACAAGATGGCCACCACAAAATGGCCAGCAGGGGTGGTCAGTTGGGAAGGATCAGGTCTGCAAGGGAGGGCATTTGGGGGCAATCAAGCCTTCAGGGGAGGGCAGTTAGACCAGGCCTGCAGGGGAGGGCAGTTAGGGGAAATCAGGTTGGCAGGGGAGCAGTTAGGCATCAATCAAGCTGGCAGGGGAGTGGTTAGGGGGTGATCAGACTGGCAGGCAGAAGCGATTAGAGGCAATCAGAAACAGGTAGATGAGCAGTTGGGAGCCAGCAGTCCTGCAGTCAGACATTCCTCAAAGGGTCTCAGGTTGGAGAGGGTGCAGGCTGAGCTGAGAGACACGTGCCCCCTCGCCCCCACCACCACACAAATTTCATGCACCGGGCATCTAGTATAAGAATAAGCTGTTTAGCCAAAACTGGTTTGTCTCAATGGATAGAGTGTCAGCCTGCAGACTGAAAGGTTTCAGGTTTGATCCTGGTCAAAGGCATGTACCATGGTTGCGGACACATCCCCAGTAGGGGGTGTGCAAGAGGCAGCTGATCGATGATTTTCTCTCATCAATGTTTCTAACTCTCTATTCCTCTCTCTTACTCTCTGTAAAAAATCAAATGTATATATATATATATATATATATATATATATATATATATGTATATGTATATGTATATGTATATTATATATTTTTTAAAAAAGAATAAACTGTTTAGCATACTCACAACTGTAAACCTACTTTTGCCTACTCCTGTATAGGATTGTTTGAAAGCAAGGAAATATAGTGAAATCCCTTGCAGGGAGAATCAATTAAAGTCTAGAGATGATCTTTTTGCTGTGACAGGCTTTCAGAATGTTCAGCGCCAGAAGAAATTCAGTGCCAACTCAGAAGCTTACGAAATAATCCCTTCAGCCCTGTGACAACCAGCTTCTTGTAAAAATTCTACTTAGGAGGGCACAAACTAAGGTCACTTATGACAACAAAGGGCAATTTCACCCAAAGTGTATGCCAGGAATTAAAGTTCAGTACAAGGAAAATAAAGTGAAGACAGAAGTCAATAAAGACATTCACAAACAAGAACGGAAGCATGTTGTTTGCCAACCAGAGAGAATCTAAAGGAAACAAAGGCATGAGGAACAATCAACAGAACTGAATTCATCACAAATAAAGCCAGGGGCTTATTCAAAGCATCTGGTGGACAATGCTGATATTTGGTATGCTAAAGTGTAAATAGGAAAACCAAAGGCCAGTCAACAGTTTGAATGCCCCCCCAAAAAAACATGAATAAACATGTCAGCTGTTTATGTGGCTTGACCATTTCAAAGGACGGGTTTATTTATTTTTTTTATCCATAAGTTCTGCTTATCACCAGTTACTGACATCAAATTTTTCTGTGATGCAATTTTAATTAGAGCTTGTGAACTCCATTCAGTGGAGGCTAAAAAAAAAAATAAATAAATAAATAATACTTTTCCTTCCACTTTCTGAGCTCTTCTAGCTGGGCTAATATTACCAGAGACAAATTAACAGGGGAAAATAAAGAATTAATACATGCATGTGAAAAATTCCCAAAACAGTGCTGCAACCTTGGATTTATAAGACATTTTTGGACAAAGAGAAAAGGGGGGAAATGGAATATTAGATTTCAGAAGTGGGGATAAGCGATTTACAGGTAGTTGAGGGAGAGAAAAACATATGTGGCAGGGAAATTCTTCGTAGGCAACTCAGGAACAGGAATATGTAGCTAACAGCTTGAAGTCTTCCTGTTAAGGTGAAGATTCTTAAGGTGATTAAGCCAAGATTCTCTTCCCAAAGCAGGCTTCTCTATTTGAATATTTTGGGCATTAGGGAGGGAGGGTAATAAGTTCTTTCTGATTCTTTAATTACAGCTTAAAGAACGGAAGCATGTTGTTTGGGGCAATATCCCACAAAGGCAGCTTCAGAGTGGCAAAACTTTTGTTTCCCTCAGTTCAAATGTCATCTTTTTTTTAGATTTTGAGCTCTGTTTAAATAGTTTCTCTTGTAAGTGAAGGGAATTTTTAGGGGTAAAATAGGCAGGTTTAGGAAATTTTAGGAATTAGGGCTGCAAAGCTGGGAACTGCAGAAGGCATACTTTCACAGAATAAGGGAACTGCCAGAAGGCATACATTCATAGAATAAGGGAACTGCCAGAAGGCATATTCACAGAATAAGAAAGCTGCAGAAGGTATACATTCATAGATTAAAGGGCCTGGGAGTTGTAGAAGGTTTATATTCACAGAATAAAGAAAAGGAAGCCATCCATTCACAGAATAAAGAAGAAGGTCACAGGGAATATATATATTAAAAAAAAAGGGGGGGGGGAGAAAAAGAAAGGGACCCACATGAGGTTTGAGCTCTGAAGCTGCCGTTGTGACCAGTCAGAGGGAATATCAGGACATAAAGAACTGCAGCCTTTAAACTTTAAGAAAGAGGGACTTGGTGGGTCTCTCCCTCTCCCCACGTGGGAGTCTGTGCTTATTTCCCAATAAATATTCACATTTTCCTATACCACCTTTTGTCTGCGGCTTCATTCTTTGAATCCACCTGGATAAGAACCCAGGAAGCCACCTTTGCATCCTGTCCAGGGAAACACCACACGTTCCAGTTTAATTTTCACGTTTCATAAACAATGCTTAATCATTTGCCTAAAAGAGCAAGTACTAAGGACTTAGAATCTCCCCAGTTCCCCCTCAAAAAGGAGAAGTAGTTGGAAAAGGTCACATTTTGTTAATCTATCTTTGAGAGGTCAAGTTTAGATAGGAATAGAACAGAAAAGGAGTGAGCATAGACTGCGGTAGAAGGGATCGGGTTTATAAGCCTGGGGCTTGTATTTGCTCATTTATTTTTAATTATTCCCGGAGGTGGTATTGATAGCACTGTAATTAACTAGTTATTAATAACAGGAAACAAGTAAAGGGAAGGACAGACATTATAGGCATGTTTCCTACAAAACAGCAGGGTAAGGATCCAACTAAGGAAAGATAGATGCCTGCTCAGTAAAGCTGGGATGACTAGAGAAGGTACTTGCCTGTCAATCACACCTGGGGCCATAATGGGCTTGGCCACTGCAAGGACTTGAAATTTTGGGATTAAATAATTCCCTAAGCAAAGGAATCCCCTCTTTGGTTGTGTTGAACTCTTGGCTTGTGGGCTCTTTTACTCCAACTCGATTGCATTTGCCCTTATGGCCCACAGCCATGCAGACCCCACACACAATGAATTAATGGACTGCAGTGGGGAAATGCAAACTAAAACAGCCTGACACCGAACGGGACCGACATGGAAGGGAAACTCTGGACACTGACTCTGATTTTAGCTCTACTGAAAGCCCATCTACACTTCTATGACTGGACTAAGGGGAATGAGATGTTGGAGACCCAGGGATATGATTCCATGGAAATAAAACTTTCTACTACATCTCATTCTCCTGTGGAGGCCTCTGGAAATTCTTATTCCTGTGGTACCCCAAGAACTCCAATCCCACACGCAACTGAGGGAGACAAGCCCCTCTCTTGTCCTGTAACAGGATTATTAAAAATTGTCCTTTGTGTATTGCTATTTCCTTGACCTTTCAAATTTGTTAAAGCACAACTCTCCTGAGATAAGCAAAATCTCATTCTAAATTAGGAAGTAAGTAATTATAGTACTGTGTCTAGATTTGCAGTTTTAGGTTATAAGATCATTTATGGGAATCTCATGGAAATAATTAAATGTGAAATTGATTTTGGCATATAGAGCATAGAACTGAAATTGTTTGGTCCTTCTAAATAGGACTACTAAGTACCATAATTGTTTGGGATTATGTGGTACAAAGTTAAAATGGTGGCTTATTCCTCTCCTTCATCTCCCCTATCTTCCAAGGCTTAAAGTGTGAAAGCTGCTTTTGAGAATTTTCTAGATCTGCCATTGTAGGCTTGGTTTTCTTTCTATAAGAGGAATTTGTAATAGAAATAGATTTTACAGGGAGCTGGCTGTATGGATTGAAATTAGACAACACTTAGAAGTATTTTTTCATATTTTTAATGAAAAATTTCCTCTGTACCTATAAACACTTAACCTGAGGGAGAGGAAGAGATTTGCAGATATTATACTTGAATCTTTTCTTCATGTGCTTCACTCTGCTTTTCTGTTGCATGTGTCCGAGTGAATCAACTCCTTTTTACAATTATTTAATTACATTAGCCAATTATAACCTATTAATTGCAGTCTTTCCTCTTATTTGCTATTGGGCACTACTCATTTACTTGAAGATTCTCACCTAATTTTTAAAAAATATATTTTATTGATTTTTTATGGAGAGGAAGGGAGAGAAAGAGGGACAGAGAGCTTGAAACATGGATAAGAGAGAAACATCGACCAACTGCCTCCTGCACATCCCCTAATAGGGATGAGCCCGCAATCAATGTACATACCCTTGACTGGAATTGAACCTGGGACCTTTCAGTCGGCAGACCAACGCTCTGTCCACTGAGCCAAACTGGTTTCGGCTCACCTAATTTTTTTTAGCAGAGGTAGCTAGATATTAATAAAGGAAGGTAACAAACAGAATCAGGCATTATTAAGCCTAATAACCTAGAGAGCTAAACAGGACAATAAACCGGCTTCATTGGGAAGTTGCCAGATTCATAGGCTCTTCAGGGGACTGCTGCATCCTCCCCTTTGGGAACTAATCCCAAAGTGGGCAGGAAGGATCATTACCAGTCTTCAGCCAGGCTACTAAGGGAGAGAGAAGACAACAAAGGGAAAATTCCTCTGGTGGGCACATGCCAGTAGAAGCCAAGATGGTGACCATAAAGCTCTGAATGTCTAGCCAACATGTGTCAAACACAAGGCCCACGGGCCAAATCCGTCCCGCCAGGCCTTGCAATGTGGCCCACACCGCGCTGTCATCACTGCACTCCGCTGCGTTTCCATCACAATGACAGTTTATGACTGTTCAGTAAACCATTCGGCCCGCGATTTAGGCTGGATTTTAGATTTTGGCCCCTTCTCTGATTGAGTTCGACACCCCTAGAAAAGGACTGGATTGGAAATGGGGCACAGATCTTTGGAAGACCTAGGAAATGGATTGGTTAGGGGGAGGCCCCCACGCAGCCTGCAAAGGATTGGGAAGTTGATTGATTAGTTTGAAAAAGCACCTGGTCCTTCCCAAGCCTGAGATAATATAATGCAAGCTTAACAAAGTCAAACGTCCTCTCTCTCCTCTCTCTCTCTCTCAACATGCTGCCCTATTCATTTGAGAAATCTCAGCTTTATGGGACCAGCAGGCACTTGGGGCCCAGCAGCCAGGTGGGCTCCAAGAATGAATCCGAGCACAGGCTCCAAGCTCCAGGAACCTGGGTGCAGCAACACAGTGGAGCTGGAGCACAGTCAGGAATAGGAGCTATGCCAGCAGGACAGGAACAAAGGCTGAACTGTACTAAGCTTGGACATGGACTGAGCCAATGGTACAGAATTTCTGGACCTTGGCCTTCCTTCTGGGCTTGATGAAAACAAGACTGAATTCGTCCACAGTGGGATGGAGCTGAACAGGGGACAGCCCTTTGTATTTGCTCCAGCTTCAATACACTTTATCACCATACCTCATTCTCCCATGTGTGGTACGCAAAAAGCTTTTCTGATGACACCACAAGGGCCCCTTTTCCACTGGCAACATCTGGCACCCAGCTTGGGGTTTGGAGGAGTCATCATGGTTCGTGATAAGAACTGGAACCTCACCTCCCTGGCTGGGATGGTCTTTTTTTATCATTCATCTCCTCTCCCCTCTGCTGCTGCCTGTGTGTGTTTTCTGTTTCCTTTTCTTTTTTTCTCCCTTCCTGCAGTTTCAGCTCAAGATAAGGAATTCTCCTCAGTCTCACCTTCCTGGGAGGGGGCCAAGGGCCTTGCCTCATTGCCTAGCAACCCTCTCAGGGTCAGCCATCTGAGCACAGTGATCTCAGCAGCAGCCTAGTGTGCAGTGACCCAGGGAGCTTGGGGTCCACTTTCCCTCTGCCCATCTCAGGGTCCCCGTGTTCTTAACCCTGCCGCCACAGGGTTCTGCAGCTCGGACAGCAGCAGGCTACTGTAGGCATTTTGTTCTCAGGCAGAAAGACCAGCCCCAGTGGTGTCGGTCCCCACTGGGCAATGAGCTGATGGGCCTCTGCAAGGAGTGCGCATGCCCCACTGCCGTGTGGGTTTTACTTTTGGCGCATGATACTCCAACACTGCAGGTGCGCCCATTCCCAGCTGCTCAGGAGAGCAGCCTAAGAGGCTAAGCTCCTCGACCTGGGTGGTACACTGGTGTCTGGGAGCAGCCCCTGGCAACCTTGTGTCTCTAGTCATCAGGCCCTCATCAAGGCCCTCTGCCGTCCAGGCTGGGGCCTGAGGAGATGGGTGTCATGTGCACCTAGGGGGCGCGATTCCCCTAGCTGTGCTGTTACACGTGGGAAGTCTTGCCTCCAAGGCCAAAAGCTCCCAAATCCTAGTTCTGATGAATGATGCTACTGGTACACAGTAAGTAGAAAACATCAGAAGCAAGTACTCACAGAAATGGGAAGGTTTATATTAAGTTAATTGAGAAAATAATTTTTATAAAAATATTTCTTTATTGTTGAAAGCATTACAGGTGCAACCCCCTTTTACTCCATTGACCCCCTCTCCCTCCCTACTCCTGCCTCCTCCCCAGGCCTTCACTGCACTTTTGTCTGTGGATTTTTAATTGGAGAGATTATACTGGGTTATCTATCTGGGTACATTACAGGTGCATCCCTAATGAACATAGATGCTAAAAACCTCAACAAGATATTAACCAATTGGATCCAGAAATACATTTTAAAAAATCATAAACCATGATCAAGTGGGATTTATTTTTGGGATGCAAGGTTAGAACAATATCTGAAAACTAATAAATTTCATACATAACATAAACAAAATGAAGAATAAAAATCAAATGATCACTGAAACCAGTTTGGCTCAGTGGTAGAGCGTCGGTCTGCAGACTGAAAGGTCCCGGGTTCGATTCCGGTCAAGGGCATGTACCTGGGTTGCGGGCACATTCCCAGTGGGAGGTGTGCAAGAGGCAGCTGATCGGTGATTCTCTCTCATCAATGTTTCTGACTCTCTATCCCTCTCCTTTCCTCTCTGTAAAAAATCAATTAAAAATATATTTTTTATAAAAACCTTATGGTAAATATGTTAAACATAAATATGTAGTTGATACACATTTTTATATAAAATAAGAACAGATTAATAGCACTGATATTTTAACAGCAATAGTAGTCACAAAATTGCATTGTAAAGAAATCAGAGTTTTAAAATGTAAAACACATTTTAAGGTAAAAACAAATAACTTATATGTAAATGAAAACTTTTTTTTTTTTTTACCTCATCAAGGAAGTAGAAATGCTTCTAAATAAAACAAAGAAAAAAATATTTTATAATGACTATTTATGTAAAAATGTCTGTATCCAGTATTCCACATTACTGAAGAATTTGTACAGCCTTGTCGGTATAGTTTTTTAAATGTGGTCCCATATTAATTATTATTATTATTGTTACCATTATTATCACCATGATATATATATATTTTAAATAAATTTTTATTGTTCATATTATTACAAATGTTCCTTTTTTTCCCCCCCACCATTGCTCTCCTCCACCAGGTTCCCACCCCACCCTCTGCCCTTTCCCCACTCCCCATTGTCCTCATCCATAGGTGCACAGTTTACCTTCCCACATCCCCCTCTCCCCTTTTCCCCAAGAATCGTCAGTTCACTCCCCTTCCATACCTCTGATTCTATTATATTCAACAGTTAATATTGTTCCTCAGATTTTTTTTTTTTTAGTTTCCTTGGTTTTTAGATTCACTTGTTGATAGTTACGTATTTGTTGTTCATAATTTTTATCTTTATTTACTTTCTCTTCTGAAAGAACCCCCTTCAGCAATTCATATAATTCTGGTTTGCTGGTGATGAACTCCTTTAGCTTTTTTTTTATTAGTGAAGCTCTTTATCTGACCTTCGATTCTGAGTGATGGCTTTGCTGGATAGATTATCTTTGGCTGTAGGTTCTTACTATTCATCACCTTGAATATTTCTTGCCATTCCCATCTAGCCTGCATGGTTTCTGTTGAGAAGTCAGCTGACAATCGTATACGTGCTCCTTTATAGGTAACTACCTTCTTTGCTCTTGCTGCTTTTAATATTCTCTCTTTGTCTTTTGCTCTTGGAATTTTAATTATTATTTGTCTTGGTGTGGTCCTCTTTGGATTCCTTTTGTTTGGAGTTCTGTGCGCTTCCTGGACTTGTAAGTCTAATTCTTTCACCAGGTGGGGGAAGTTTTCTGTCACTATTTCTTTCAGTATGTTTTCGATATCTTGCTCTCTCTCATCTTCTGGGACCCCCATAATTCTGATGTTGGTTCGCTTGAAGTTGTCACTTACATTATCTTCAATTTTCTGGATTCTCTTGCCTTCTAGCTTCTGTAGAGGCTCTTTATGTTCCAAATCTTTGACTTGATTCTTGCGATCTTCCATTCTGTTTTTAGGACTCTGTATAATATTTTTTATTTCAGTCAATGTATTCTTTATTTCTTGTTGATCCCTTATCATTTCTTGTTGATCCCTTATCATTTCTTGTTGATCCCTTATCATTTCATTTCTTATTGATTCCTTATTAATTCTAGTTGATCTCTTTTCATATCCTCATAGGTCTTATCGATCTTTACTAGGAAATTCTTCAAAAACTTTATAAGCGTAGATTTGAACTCTATATCCAGTCGCTTTTTGTCCTCCATTTCTTTCGTTTGTGATCTATTTAATATTTCATTGTCGCATTTTGCAGCTACAGATTAGACGGGGGGGTTTCAGGGTGGAGCCTACAGCTTTGGCTTCCATCAGCCCCACCCTATACAGCTCCTGCGGCTCAGGGTCCTTCAGTACTCGCTGCAAGCACCTCTGAGAGAAAGGTGCCCTCGATTTTTGCCTGCTACCAAACAGTCTAGGCTCTCCCTCAATGAGCCCGGTATTGAGGTTCAGTTCAGTTGGAAGTGGAGTTGGAGGTGGCGTTCAGAGCAGTCTGGAGCCCCTGTCTCCTTCCCACCAGGGCAATACCGTGGCACAGTCAACTGTCCTTTCTCTGCGAGCAATGTGTGCGTCTCTGGGACCTCCTCTTGCTGCTCCCCCGAGGTTCTGCCTTACAGCCCAGCTCCCTATGGATGAGCCTGGGTCCTCGGGGTCTGGCCTAGAACTGGGGTTCAGAGCAGTCGGAACTGTGGCCCAGCACAGTAGGAACTTTTATCTCCTTCCTGCTAGGGGACGCCAGCCAGGCACTCAGCCTCCCTCCTCTCCGGCTCTGTCCTCTCTGCGCGCAGCGTGTCTCCGTATCTTAGGCTTTTATAGCTCTTCCGCACTTACTTCTGGCCTTCTCCTTGCCTCTCGTTGTAGAATTTCCAGTCAGTCGACTTTCCGGTAGTTCTGGGTAATGTCCATTTTATATTTTAGTTGTATTTTATTGAAATTGTTGTGTGCGGCTGCGGCTAGGTGTCTACCTGAGCAGCCATCTTCTATTACCATGATATATTTTTTATCTATTGACTCAGTTTTATGTTGGTTGGTTTGTAATATTCTACATATATATAAATTTTACCACCTAAAAGAACATTCAACTCTTATCTATCCAAGGATGCAACAGCATCCTCTTTCACCTCTGAGGTTTTGATTGCATTCTGTGTGTGTATGTAACTGGTCTGTCACTACCTCTTTACAGATGCAAAGGATCATATATCCAGTCATTTTCCAAGCTTCCATATGTTTTAGTAATTCACCATGGATTATGCATATGGGAAGAATAAAAATGGTGTGGAAAATCAATATTTACTATTGTTAAAATTTAGACTTGCCGAAGCCGATTTGGCTCAGTGGTAGAGTGTCGGTCTGCAGACTGAAAGGTCCCAGGTTCGATTCCGGTCAAGGGCATGTACCTTGGTTGCGGGCACATCCCTCATAGGGGGTGTGCAAGAGGCAGTTGGTCGATGTTTCTCTTTCATCGACATTTCTAGCTCTCTATCTCTCTCCCTTTCTCTCTGTTAAAAATCAATAAAATATATTTTAAAAAATTAGAGTTTAATTCAGGTGATGTTAGGAGGTAAAATATTATATTGAAATTTACATAAGGGGAAATAATAATATAATAGAATAATATAAAGTAGCATTTGATTTTCTGCTTTTACTCCATCAAGTTTTTCTTGGGTCTCTACATAAGTACCCAGCAATGAGACTTCACTGCCAGAGGAAGCCCAATGCAGCATTCTATAATTTGAAGAAATAAATTGTTAAAATTATCTACATGTTCTGGTCCATCTAATTTTATCCTCCTCCAGCTCACTACATTTATGAACTCACATCTTTTTCATGCTATTTATCTATTTTCAAATAACACAACTTTATTATTTTTGTTTTTAATAAAATTTATTCTGAAAAGTTTTATACAACAACCCTCATGCTTATTGACACCTCTGTTTTATCATCATCAACACTTTAATAAGATGTTATTAACACAAAATCCACTCTATGATTATTTGATGGTTGTGCTATAATTGCTGCAATTACTTACCTTCTTTTACTTACCTTCTTTGCAAAAGCTACACACATAATGTAGGTCCAAAGTAGAAGCTTCATTTTGATTGACCCTATGAACATTAAAATATGCAATATATTTCTTAGTTAATTCTCTTCTCCTAGAGAGAGACAAGAGAACCCATGGCTTTATTAGTCCAACTAGTAAGACCCTTACAGAAAATCTGCTCTTACTAATTAACCACTGTCAGGTGACCTACAAGAATGACACTACATTTTTAATTATGTGGCAAAAGTCATAATAATTATAATAATATCTAAAATTGACTGAGCAAGTATGTACAGGGTAATTTATATATCTGTCTCTGATATTTATCTTCAACTATCAATAGTATTGTTATATTACTAATATATATTAATATTATACCTTGAAGGTGATAAATTGTAGTAAAAACTACAGGGACACCATTTTACTGGAACCTATTAAGACTTACTACCTGGTAATTCTTATAATTCTTTCTTCTAAACATTTGGAATGGACTTCTCTTTCTTCTCCTGTGCAAACACTGATGTTCTCTAGGGCTCTGGCCTCCCCCGTTTCTTTTCTAACTCTTCATATTTTTCCTATATGATCTTATCCACTTTAATCATCTTAATTGCCATATATAATCAGCTGATTAAAAACAGATTCTTATTCTCTAGATTTAGTTCTAAATTATTGTCCTAAAAGTTTAGACAGATATACCTAATATCTATATGTGTTTGCTGACTTTCCAAATTAAAATCTGGTTTGGATAAGTTGGAAACACAGAGTGTTGTATAAATCTAACCCAACACACACACCTGAATTCTCACCAATCTATGAGAGAAAACTTACTAAAGGAAACTTTTTTCTAAGTTCAGACAGTATTCTTGAAGTCAAATTCTAGAAGGATGGGTTTGCTTTGTTTAGGAATTCTCGTGTTCTTCTGAAGAACTAAGTAATGGGGTCAACTAAACCCCTGTCACTTAAAAACTATTTAAAGAAAAGAAGTGAGAAAAGGAAGGAAAAATATTGTTTGAATGGGACATGAATGTTTTGTTCTTTCTAGAGCATTCTAAAGTTCTAAATGACAAGTGATACATGGGTAGACAAATACATTAAGACACTGAGAAAAGATTTTTTAAAGTTGATAAATCTTGAATTTCCCCCCCCTTTTTTTTGCCAGATGCCTTTCAACAATTAACTGGCTTCTAATTAAAAATTTTAAAGTGAAAATAAAACTCATTTAGTTACCTAGGAATATACTTTTGCAATTAGTTTGTCTTGGATGGCTTACCAGGAAATATAATTGCTTAAAGATAGATTAAAGAGGAAAATTTAAAAAGCACCAAAAGAGCAACTAGCTTTGGACTAGAGAAGGGTCACTACATTCTTTGAGATTGGAAGGGAAAACAGTTCAAGTTATGTTCAGATTTGTCAAGTTATTGAAGTGTCATAATAGGAAGATGGATCAAATTTAGGCTTAATGGAGTCAATGTTGTCAATAAAATAGAATGGGAAATTGTTTTCTAGGGAAATGACTGGCAGTTGGACATCCCTCTCAGAATCTGGGACCACTGGCTCCTAACTGCTCACCTGCCTGCCTATCTGCCCAGCCTCTGCCTGCCTGATCAACCCTAACCATCTCTGCCTGTCAGCTTGATTGCTCCTAACTCCCCCCACTGCTGTCCTGGTTGTCCCTCACTCCCGCTCCTGAGGCCTGGTCACCCCATGCAGTCTTCTGTTCAGTTATTTGGTTGTCCCTTGCTAACCTTCCTGCCGGCCTGGTCACCCCTTTCAGCCTGCTGATCAGTCATTTGGTCATCCCCTCACTAACCACCCTGCTGGCCTGGTTGCCCCATACAGCCTGCTGGTCAGTCATTTGGTCATCTCTCGCTAAACCCCCTGCCAGCCTTGTTGTTCCATGCAGCCTACTGTTCAGTTGTTATTGTGAGGGTGTCATGACCAATTTGCATATTACCCTTTTATTAGTATAGATGGTAGGATAAACTAATAAATACTGAACATGTGCTCTCCCTGCCAAATTGCCTTATCTCATCCCTAGCTTTGAATGCCATATACACTATACTTTCCCTTTCAATCTCAACCTCTCACCTATGTGGGGTTTCTGACCCTCATGTCTATGGGGTTCCCATATATACGTATTTAGTTAAATTTGGTCATTTTCTTTTGCTAATCTGTCTCATATATATTTGATTATTAAACCAGCCAAGAGAACTTTGAGCAAAGTTTCATCCTTCCTATATTGTCAATGCCTGACTCTCTACTGTAACTTGAAAATGTAAACTGTTAGAGGCTTCTTGAGGGCTCTGCTGAAGGTATGGGTTGAAGGTTTTTGGCAAATCATGAACATGATTAAATTAGAGAGATTGTAGAATTATGGCTGATGGTTCTGTGAACCCAGTATTGTCTAGAGAATATATTTGTAGTGTTCAAGGTTATCCATCATGAGTAGTAATTTTTAAGCACCTAGGAAGTGAACAATTATTTTGTGGTAGCCATGCTGGTTTAAATTTATCTGTTAAAGGACTATTTATATTATCAGCAGCAGCCCAGTAAGGCAGTATGAACAATGGAAATGATGATTACACACACAAAAAATGCATTTAAAATTTTATTTTTTTGAGGAAAAGAAATGAGATTTTATAATAGAAAGAGTGGTGAAAACATCTTAAATTATCATCACCCCAGTTTATATAAAATCACAATGCAGACCCAGCATATTCAGCATGAACTAACAGGAAGAATATAAACAGAACTGGAAATATTCTTCTCAGTCTTCTATTGACTTATTAATAAGACTGTCCAAACATGCTGGTGGTATGAAGTAATGTGGTAGATAGGAAACTACAGAAGAAATATTTTCCAGTCAAACCTAAAAAGAAAAAGGCAGTGCTGTATTATCTCTTAGACTTACAGATAAAATCCTATTCATAAATTTGCTTTCTGCAGTTTCAGTTACCTGCTGTCAATAGCAGCCCAAAAATATTAAATGGAAAATTCCAAAAATAAACAATTCAAAGTTTTCAACTATGTGCTATTCTGAGTAGAGTGATGAAATCTCACACTGTCCTTGTTGCCAACTGGGAATCAATCATTTCTTGGTCCAGCATGTCCATGTTACATGCACTACCCACTCATTACTCACTTAGCAGCCCTATGGGTTATCAGATCAGTTTTTATGGTCACAGTACTGTGTTCAAGTAATTTCTTATAGTTGCCTAACACTATAATGCCTATTAGTACATCATTCGCCTCATTTTATCTCATCATATAGGCACTGTATCACCTCAGCTCATCAGAAGAAGGGTGGATACAGTAAGTACAATAAAGTATTTGAGAGAGGCTACATTCAAGTAACATTTATTACAGTATACTATTATACTTGTTCTATTTTATTATCTGGTGTTGTTATTAATCTCTTACTGTGCCTAATTTATAAGTTAAACTTTATTATAGGCATGTATGTATTGGAAAAACATAGTAAATACAGGTTTGGTACAATCTGCAGTTTCAGGCACCCACTGGGGTCTTGGAGCATGTCCCCCCGCAGACATGGAGAGCTATTGTATTCCAGAAATAATGTATGTTTGTATACAGAACACACATACACTCATCCATCCTAGTCTGGCACAATGCTATTTGTTACAACTATTATTAGTTAATATTTTCTAATGTCCAACATGATACCTAGCACATAGTCAGATTTTAATAACTCTCTGTTGAACAATTAATGAATAAGTGAAAGTTAATAAGGTTCTTTAATTTAGCATAAAAAGTAATATTATTTACTTAGTAAATGGTAAACATTTGCTCTTTCAGTCAATTTTCCAGAGACATGTAATTATTCTTATTTTCCAAATAGTTTATTTGACATAAAATATTACTGCTTTGTATATGGTGAATCTTTTGCTCTAATTAAAATTTAGATTTTAGTAAAATAATTTTATTATACAAAATGACTTTGGACTGATATTTTGAGAAATCACTTAAAAGTTATTAATTCTTGCCCTAGCTGGTTTGGCTTAGTGGATTAGATCATTGGCCTGCAGACTGAAAGGTCCCAGGTTTGATTCTGGATTTGGTCAAGGGCATATATTATACCTCGGTTGCAGGTTTCTCCGCAGCCTGGGCCCTGGTTGGGACATGCAGGAGGCAACCAATCAATGTGTTATTCTCAAATTGATATTTCTTTGTTTTTCCCCTCTCTCTTCCTCACTGTCTAAAAATCAATGGGAAAACATTCTTGGGTGAGGATTAAAAATAATAATTTCTTCAAAATATCTTTTATATTTTGTGGTTTCTCTATTTCTTTTATAAGTTTTCTGTAAATTTAATACTTTTTGACAATTCTTTCTCATCCCCAGCCTCCCTCTATCACCACCCTGCTGCCCCCCGCCCGTACCCCCCCCCCCCCCCCCCCCCCGCCCCAGCCCCGGCATTGCTTTGCTTAGTCTATTTCTAGTTATCTGTAAGGACACAGTTTAGGACTGAATTGTGAATGACCTTTTTTGGTTCTACCATTTTCTTCTCATGCCTCTAGCTTAGTATGTAGCATATTATATTGCCATTTTTGGTTTTTGTCTGGAACAGAGCTTAATGAGAATAAGTGTCTTATTTATGTTTCTTTTGTGTCTCTCACATTATGGGGCACATGATCAGCTTTTTAAAAAGATTTCCAAGTATGCAAATAATGATAGCAAAGGGAATATTTCTATTTGTAAAGATCAACTGTATTTTCATGTCTTATGTAGTTACACAGTAGTTACACTATTATTTTTCTCACATAAGATCATTTTTCAAAGTTGTCTGAATTTTTCATCATCAGGAGGGCGGAAATGACAGGACAAATAAAGCAAATCAAGTTTGAGACAATGTGCCTAATTTTTTTTTTAATCCTCTAAAAAATCATAGCTAGAATTTGGATGTTGCTTGGCTCCAGTAGTGTTTGAGCCCTAGAGCTAAAAAATCTAAATTATATAATATTATTGGCTCTTTCACTTTTGCAGGATGATCACAAACAATTTATTTAAACTCCATGGGCTTGTTTCTAAATCTCAAATTGGCTTATCATATTAACTACCTCATAAGTGTTTTGGTGAGCATAACATTAATCATCTTAGGCAAAGGGCTTGGAATTGTTACTAGCACACTGGAAGTCCTCAATAAATTATTGTAATTATTATTATTACTCATTTCTTAGAAACTACTTTGTCCTGTTGCAAGTCATATATAAAGAACAAGAAGATAGACTGAATGAGATAAAGTTCAAGATAGGAGGTAACCTATATACTGCGAGGACAATATAAAAAATAAAAGGTAACAAAAAGCAACACTGATGTGTGTTATTTTCTTTGGAACTCTATCATGCTTTATAGTAATTATTAAAGTGTCGAAGAGAGAAACTAGGAAAACTGGAAGAGGAGGACTTGTGGTATTTTTAAAAAATGATATTTTTTTCAGAGAAAATGTGTAGGGATTTGTCTTGAAATAGCTTGACTTGTTTAGGAAATTCTCTTGATATTACATTAGATATCTTCACCCAGTCTAAACTGCCAAGTTTGAAGTTTTTGTCTCAATTCAAAGGTGACAGGTAAACATTTCTGTGGACATTATGCTTGTGAGAATTTCCACCAAATGTATCCTCATGAGGGTTGAGTGTATCCTCAGTTATATAGAAAAGTTATACTATTTTTTTTCAAAATTTTTATAAAACACATGTGTACAAATTACACAGACACATTATATTCAGGAATCAAGAAGGTTTAAACATAATCTAAAATATTTCATAAGCCAAAATATTATTTGACTAAAGTTGGAACTATATTACTTAACAATATTAAGGTCACATTTTTCACATAAATATCCTATTTAAGTTATTGTTTAAACTCTAGACATGAAGGCACTTACCAATTCAAGTAGAAGCAGTTAATTCAGGAATCTTAAAAGTACCTCTTTAAAAGAGAAACAAATGACATATATTAGCGAAATGTTTATAATAAACAAATATATTTTAAATAAATAAATATATCCACATAAATATTTAAAACTTTCTTTAAGCATTTTATATTCAAAACTCCAGATACTAAATTCTTTATTATCTCTTAAATGGGGAAGATATTTTAAATACTACATGTATATCTAGAAAACTAAATCATATTTTAAGAAATCCTATAAAACGAAGTGACTTGCACAGAATTAAAGGCTTATTTATGTCAGGTATTCTGAGTTCAAATCCTATGTTATTTATATTAAATTGTCAATATGTTGGGTTCAATTTCCTGTTCTTCCACTTATTATTTATGTTAAAAAACATTTCCAGAATAACATTTTTAAAAATTAAGTAAAGAAGAAATGTTACCCAGTGCTGCTTCTAGCTATTTTTTTTTATAATTTCAGATAATTTTGTAAGATGAAAATAGTATTCTATATCATGACCCTACTTAAAAGAATTGCTATAAGAATTAACTGAAATATTATAAGCTAACACTTAAGAAATTTAAATCCAATGTAAATATAATTTATCATTATAATTATTGTATTTATCATAGCTGTATTTATACTATATAACATATTTTAATTTCCAGCCTAGACATATTTATTCAATTTGATTCTGCTTCTATGTGAGAATTTGTTGAGACTTTATTTTTCTATTTTATTTCTTGGCTAACTTTTACTACAAAAGATAACTATTTTTAAAAATAAAAAATGAAAAGAGAGAACTCACCACATTGGGGATAGTTTGGTAAACATTAGTCCATGGCTTCATAGCTGGCTGGTACTGAACACTCTTGAAATATTGAGGCATTGGGGCTTTTTGATTATGTTGGGCCATTTTGTTCTAGAAATAAAATTGTAAACAACTTGTAATTTTTTTATAATGTTTTTGTTTCTAATTTATAAATAATTTATAAATCAATTAATATAATTTATCAACTATTAATACCTTGTGTCAGAGTACAACTGAACATAACAAAATAAATTAAGTCTTTAATTATTAGGGTCAATTCTAAAGGATACCAAACATACCTAAACAAAGGAATGTTTATCATACAAAATTAATTCTGTATTTATATTCATAGATTGAACTGTAGAATTAAGAATATTTGTTGATTAACTCAGATTCCAAGGCCAAAATGCTTAAGTAAAAAAAGCCAATGAAAACAAAAACTAAGAATAAGTAAGAAAAATAAATAGAAAATTTGTCAGAGGAGAGAAGATAAAATTTTAATTTATTAAAATAAATGTCTCAGATTATGTTTTCTTTTCCATGTCCTTCCATCATAAAGGTTGATTAGGCTTTTATTATATAGATTGGTGGTTTCCTATATGTGTTCTGATCGGGATAAATTTCTTTTAAATTCTGGTTCTTAGGGCTCATGGAATGTTTGCTTTGACTAGTAGAAACTAATATAACACCGAGCCAGTAGTTAATCTCTGAGAATGGCACTTACCTTGTTAGAAGTAAATGAATTAATGTAGAAAGAGCATTTTGCATAGTGCCTGTCATCTATTTTATGATTAATATATCTTTTCTTCCTCCGTGCTCCATTTTGAGATGTATTTACACATGTGGCTATCTATTATTAAGGAATTAAAACTGAAATTTTACACATTGGTATTTGCCTTCAGGATAATTTCCTAATTTTACAAAATGCAAAATCGATGTGTTTTTAGAATAGCCAGGAATAATTGTTGAGTAGATACATAACTGGCACAATAGGAGAATGATTTTGTAATAATTTTGACAAATTATAATTTTATAAAAAGTTTGTATTTTAGAGGATTGTAGTTTAAATATATGTTTATTTATTTCAGGGAAGAAGGGAGAAGAAGAGATAGAAACAATGATGAGAGAGAATCATTGATCGTTAGCTTCCTGCACACCCTTCGCTAGGGAGCTAACCCACAACCTGAGCATGTGCCCTCACTGAGAATCGAACTGTGACCTCCTGGGTCATAGATCTATGCTCAATCACTGAGCCATCCCAGCAGTGTTAGGATTGCAATTTAGCAATATCTAAGCATAGTCTAGGTATGCTATAAATGTTTGAATAGAAAACTTACCAGAACTTTTTGGTTATTCTTATTTTCTTTAGCCAGCTTAATTTTCTGTTAATAAGAAAATAAACTGATAAACATAGAAGAAAATATTATGGGAAAATATTTAATTAATTTTGTTTGAACAATAGTGACTTACATGAGTGAGGATTTCAGTTGATTCCTTAGGGAAAGAAAATGAGAATCACTTTTATTTGGATGGCACACCAGTAATTTTTATGTATATCATTAGAGTGAAGAACTGAGGCTAATTATTTTAATGATGTAGGGATAAGCCACTGCTATCAATATAAAGTATTAATTTATATGAATTTAAATATTCCCTCTCCCCTCCTCTCTAAAATCAATAAAACCTATTTTTAAAAATGAATTTAAATAGCCATTATAAAATATTCTCTGTGTCAAAATAATGGCAATTAACTGCAAAGCTGTTTTATTTCAAAATTTCCTTTTAGCTACGTTACTTATATAATGTCAAAGTCTCATGGAGTATATATAGACAGATGCCAAAAATAGAAAAAGAGTGAGAAGAGAGAGAGAGAAAAGAATAAAAAACTAATCAGGCCCGAGAGGTATGTGGCAAAGCTGCGTGTCCTTTCTGGGAAGACCGTTGTTCTAATTTTGGGCTTTGACTCTCAGTTTGAGAGAAAGGATTTAAAAAAGCATGATTCCCTAGGCACCACGGAAGAAGACTTTGGGCTGCAATCCATGCTGCATCCTCTCCTGAGGCTTTTTCCTATTGTGCTCATCCACCTGGCTTTTTCTAACTCAGCAGGTGTTCTTTCACTTGGTATTTACACACTCATAACCCAATCTAGTACTCAAGCCTCTAAACAATGTCAGTGAATCCAGGGTAAAACTGGTTAAGGCAATTGACAGCATCCTGATTTGACATTGGTTTATTTAAAAAAATTGCATTTTTCCAATAAACCAGAGTCGAACTATACATTATCAAAAAGCATGGGGTAGAGAGACACTCTTACCCATGTAGATAGCTTATTCCAGACCTCTAAAATGACTTTGATCTGTGTATATTTTTACAATGATTTTTCTGTATTTCCACTGGACACTTTGAAGTGGCTCTATTTAAAACTTAACAATACTGCCCTAACGAGTTTGGCTCAATGGAAAGAGCATTGGCCTGCAGACTGAAGGGTCCCCGGTTCGATTCTGGTCAAGGGCATGTACCTTGGTTGCAGGCACATCCCTAGTAGGGAATGTATTGTACAAGAGGCAGCTGACTTGATGTTTCCCTCTCATTGATGTTTCTAACTCTTTATCCCTCTCCCTCTCCCTTCCTCTCTGTAACAAAATATATTTTAAAAAATTAACAATACCCAAGAGTTAACCAGCAGCAGGAAAGCACAGTATTTATTTTTTGTTCATTTATTGAATCTAGAGAGAGAGGTGAGAAAATAAGAGAGCGAAAGAGAAACATCGATTTGTTGTTCCACTTATTTATTTAATCATTAGAGGCCCTGTGCACAAAATTCATGCACTGGAGGGAGGAGAGAGGGGTTAGAGGTGGGCGAGGGGTGGTCCCTCAGCTAGGCCTGCGCCCTCTCACAGTACGGTACCCCTTGGAGGATGTCCGCCTAATGGCTTATCAGACATCTCTCTTGCAGTCCAGGACCCTTAGCTCCTTACTGCCTTCCTGCTCACTGTTCCTTACTACTACTATGGAGGTGGGAGAGGCTCCTGTCACCATGGCTGTTCTTGCCAATCGTGAGCCCAGCTCACCACCAGAGGGCAGTGCCTGCGTTGAGCGCCTGCTCTCTCATGGTCATTGTACATCATAGTGGCCTGTCTTTCTGTTCCTTCCGCCATAAAGGCCACTTGGGCTTTCATTATATAGATTGGTGGTTTCCTATCTGTGTTCTGACTGGGATAAAACTTGCAACCTTGGCTTATCGGAGATGACGCCCTAACTAACTGAGCTAATCAGCCAGCATTTATCCATAAAATAGTTGGTTGTTTAGTTTTAAAAGTATAATTTCTCACTAGATGAAGTGCTAAAAGATCTCTTGAGGAATAAAAAAAAAATAATAAAAATTTGGTGGCCCAAATAATTGAATTCTTAGCAACACATTATTATTTGTGGAATTAAAGATCTTTCTCACATTTCAAAGATATTAGTATGACAGATGAAAAAAATGTTAGTAAAATTTCCAGTTCAAAAATAGTAAAAATCTGATTTTTTAAAAAAGCAGTGGAAACTATACAAAACTAAGACTATGTGGAAGGGTCTTGCTTACATGGAAAGATTTAATTAAAAGAATTGAAGACCATTTAGGAACCAAAGTTAAGAGGTAAGAAGAAGTTGTATTTTTAAGTAACAAAAACACACACTCTATCTTATTAAAAGAAGAGTGTTTCAGGTAGCCTAATTAATAATATTTAAAAATTTATTTTTGAAAATATAAATTAAATATAACATCATAAAGAAACAATACCTTACCTTTTCAACAGTCTTTGGGGTTTCCTTAAAGAAGTAAAAGAAGAATTAGAGACTTCATTCTCACTTTATTGGATATGCATAATTTCTTCTTGACTATACAGAATGTTCCCCAAAAATGTATACACACTTTAATAGCTATAGCTCAATTTTGAAAAGGAAAAGTATTTTAATCAACACTGCCTTTGTAATTATTCAAAGTGTAGATATACATTTTTTTGGGATACCTATATATATAAAAAACCCTTTTTTATAAAGTATATTAAATTTATTTTATTGCTTTTTGTGTTCTCAAAATCTAACATCATGTAGTGCTTTCAAAATATATATTTCTTAAATGAATGATAAATCTTTTTAATGAATTAATCAGTCAATCAATTGATAAACACCTTTTATCTGGATAGTATACATACCATATCCTTTTTTTTTGCTCATATTTATACTAAATAAAAATAATATTTATTGTATAGCCATAACAAAATAAAAGGTAACTTCTTAAATATAATTAATATAAATGGTGTTCACTTACTTCCTTAGAGAAGCTGGCAGATTCCTAAAAAAATAAAAAAGAAATTATATATTTAGCATTATTTATGAAATTATTATTTTCTTATTTACTTTTTTGGACATTTATTTATTCTCAGAGATTAAATGGGTAGGAATAAAACTAAGCTATTTTTTGGGAAAAGTGAAAGTTTCTTTAGTTGTCTGTGATATGCAGGAATACATTTGGCCAATAGCACTTTGTATGGATCTGCATGAATTAGAATTGTTATTCCAGAATGATACACTGCATTCTTCCCACTGTGCTCACAAAATTTAGGATGTATACCATATGTCCTAGTGTGACAGCAATACTAAGAGGTGACATTTTTAAAAAGTAGTATTAAAATTTATTGTAAACTCTACTGGTACAAATCCTTGGATGTGTACATTTTTTGTTTTATCCTCCCTAAATTTTTCTTAGAAGTCTGAAATTCTTAATATTGTGTAATTTAAATTTTATTTATTTATTTATTTATTTATTTATTTATATTAAATTATTATCTATGTTCATATTTTAACATTGCCCCCCCATACATACTCTCTCTCCCCAGAGTTTTATTAATTTAACATTTAAAAATCTCTAGATAAGTGTCTAAAATATATGTATATGTATATATATTATAATCTTTCTAGCTACTGGAATATTGTCTTTGTATTAAAGTGCTTTACCTCATTGGTGGAGAGCTGTTCTCTGTTCTGTAATCCCCAAAAAAGGCCAAGAGAAATTTTATTATTTATTCCTCATATAAGAAAACACAAAACTGTGTTATGAAGCAAAATGAAAGGAAGTACTTGGACTTGCAAGTTATTTCACTTCTTTGCATTTTCTTACATTACTATCTTGTTACATAAACATAATGATTTTTATCTTTTCCCAAACTAAAGTTATATGAGCAAACACTTAGGACATGTTTATTAAATTTAAATAAAATTGTTCACTTGTCACTATTATTGTTGCTATTTATTATTCTGTTATTTGCAATTTAATTTCTGAATCACAAGATTTTATTTACAATTGCTTTACTGTACTTACTAAGTTAGAACTTATTTGGGCATTTGTTTTTAGCTATTTTACATATCTTTATCCCGAGTTAATCTCTTACAAAATAAAATATAAAAGCCCTTAGACTAATAGACAAAACAAAAAAACAAAATTCAGCACTCACCACAGTGGGGAAAAAAAAGGCTCTTGCTTTAACCTGATTCCATGGGTTCATAACAATCTGAGGTTGAGGAATAGCCTGGAGGTATTGGAGATAGTTCAACTTCTGATAAAACTGGTTGATTTTGTTCTAAAAGACACAGAAAATTATCAAATTTACTTCAAATTGAATTTCTTTCAAGGGTCAAAGCAAATCTTAGCAGACCCTGATCAGATTGTTTAATCTCTCTAAGCATTATAAGTACTATGTAAAATTATGTATGTTATAATATATATAAGTTTGCATAGTGCCTGATTTTAAATGTCTATCTATCTATAATCTATCTATCCTCTATAAACTTCAGTCATTTAGCTATCATCTACCAGGCTCAATAAATAGTCTAGTAAATTACAAAGCCTATGATCTAAACATTTTTAAAGAGATTAAATATGAAACCACATAGTATCATTCTCAGGATAATTTTTATTTCATACAAATGAAATGGGTGTAATAAATGTCAATTGCTCTATAGAATTTCTGGGAGTAATTATTGAATGAATCCATAGTTAGGTTAATAGTGGCACAAAGGCAGAATGCTACTGGAAGCATTTTGACAAAGTATAAGAATGGTCTTTATAATAATTAAAATTTCCTAAAGAGAAAGGTTTTATTAGGAGAGCCCCATTTTTCAGTATTAAAAAAAGATTGTTTTTGTTATAAACATTTTAAAAGTAATGTCTACTCCATGTAGTAATCCTATATAATAAAAGGCTAATATGCAAATCTACCGAACGGTGGAATGACTGGTCGCCATGACATGCACTGACCACCAGGGGGCAAATGCCCAATGCAGGAGCTGCCTCTGGTGGTCAGTGCGCTCCCACAGGAGGAGCGCTGCTCAGCCAGAAGCTAGGCTCACGCCTGGCGAGCGCAGTGGTGATGGCAGGAGCCTCTCCTGCCTCCGTGGCATTGCTAAGGATGTCTGACTGCCGGCTTAGCTGTCAGTTGAACATGCCCCATGGGCTCCTGGACTGCGAGAGGGCGCAGGCCAGGCTGAGGGACCTCCCTTCCAAATGCAAGAATTTTGCATGACAGGCCTCTAGTATGATAATAATATATTAACTTTTTAGGATGCGTCTACCTACTGTGCCCAAATTTTTATACAAAACATGTTTTACATACATATTATCTAATGTAATTCTTCAGGGTTAGTATAGCTATGAATGGAAATTACCTCGTTGGAGACTTCAGCAGATTCCTTAAGGAAAGAAAAAAAGAATTAACTTGCATGATTTTAGCCTTAGAGTTGTATGAGAGTAAAAGGGGCAATTGATTGACTACTTTTAGTTGGAGAAACGGTAGCTTAGAGACATTCCATAATAACTCATGGATTTGTGGTTGATATGCCGGTTGCCGACTCCAAAGCATCTGCTCTTTCCTTGCACAGACAGTAAACGTCGCAGTCTGCAAAGAGTAGGCTACATGATGGCCTATGAGACTTGAGACCTTTACTTTCGAAACAGCCATGTATGATGCCATTGACAGGAAGAAGCTGAGTGGGGAGTGATGGGATACTTCCACTACACTGGTACCTAACTCTCATCATTTAAACTTGAAACTAATTTTCTGAGGTTTGTGACTCCTTGAGCAATTATCTCACTGATCATTTTTCCTAATGTATAACTCCACATATCGGACAAGATAATAGCTGGAAATTGAAGTAGCACAAGTGGAAAAATACATATTGCTATAAATGTTGGGGTAATTATCTCATTGGGATGAAATGAGCTATCTGACAATTTGGGAGAAGAAAAAGCCATAATATGATTATTTACTAGAAATTATAGTTTATATTAGAAATGTACCAGTTGCTTTGGGTAGTGTGAACTTACCTCTCCATTAATAAAACAAAAGCACTTGCTATTAAAAATACCCTGGAAGAAAATAGATTTTATGTACTAATTATTTCATTTGAATGAAAATTACCTCTGTGGAGACTTCAGCAGATTCCTTAGGGAAAGAAAAAAAAAAAGAATTAACTTAACCTGCATGATTTAGCCTTACAGTTGTATGAGAGTAAAAGGGCCAATTAATTGAGTACTCAGGGCTCCAGCAGGTACTACTGAGAAATTATATCAGTTAGGAGGAATTCAATTAATGGAAATATTTATCATTACCCATGTCTGAGTAATAACATGTGGCTGAAAATGTTTTTCATTTGAAAGTTTTCTTTTTAAATTTTGTGTTTTTTTTTAAATCAATTCTACATTATTCACACAATATCCAATGCCTACAGAATGTAGGCAGGTGACCAAAAATATTACTAAGTAGATAAAAAACTGATTCCTGCATACTCTTTCTAGAAGACACAATTCTTATTTAGAAGTGGCCATTGGCTCTCCTTCTGAGATGGACTTGCAGCCTAGAGAAACAATAAAGCTTGTTTCCTAGACTCTAAGTGGGAAGGCTTCGGGCTGTGCCTGAGCCACAGATATGCTTACCCCTTCTCCAAACAGCTTTTTCCATTGTGTCTGCAGCTTGGATATTTCTACTACAGCAGGTGTTTCTGGTACCAGTGACCTACACATCTTAACCCATTCCCACATTCATTTTTTTTAACCAAGAGGTTCTCACATTTAAAACTGTATCAGAATACCCAGAAAATGCTGAATCTGCTAGCTGAAGAGTAACAATTTGAGAACTAATGAACTGAGCAATATTGAGAGATTTTTCAGGATAAAACTATGTTGAAGGCAAATGGTAGGCTCTTGATTTGGCACTGGCATGATTTAAAATGCACTTTCTTCTGGAATCAGAGATCTGATATCTCTGTCAAAGAACAACTGGTGGAGATGGTCACTTTTCATTTTCCCAAAATTACATTAACTTTGAGTAAATGATTTCTTCACTGCTTGCCCTATTTATGAAGTTAACAACTAATTAATTTACACTTTGCTGGAAATCTGCTAGTTCTTCATGAACTTTCTATTTGATGTTAAAAGAAAAGCTGACTTACCTCACTTGATGAGATGCTAGAATAATCCTTGAAGAAAAAAAAATTTAATCAAAATCTAGGAACCAGAAAAAATTTCCAGGCTTACTCTTTGGATGTTAGTGGTCATTTGGGATATCTTATATTGCCTACATGATCATTAGTATGATAAATAAACTGACTAAAATAAATGTAGAATAAATTAAAATAATTAATTTATTATTACCTTTGGAAAACAAGTGGAAGAGATAAAAATGACCTTATAATTAAATGAAAGTGTTTCAAAAGAATATGGGCCAATTTAGGTGGATACTACCAGAGTGAACGGGGAAAAACTGTCACTTTAAAGCAACTTATAAATCTTTATTCAGTTTCTTAAAAGAGGAAATTTACAAATACTCCCATATGCCACTATACTATATTATATAATGGTAATACAAATAAAAATTGTTCAAATAAACAAAAAATTCTCACCATTTCTTTTGTGTTCTTTGCAGATTCCTTAAAGAGAAAGAAAAAAAATTAGATCTATTATCTCCACAGTATTTTAAATAAAACATTCTTTCCTAAATTTAAAGGGAAAAGGGAAAAGCCTTCTACTATGAAGTGAAATAGTAGAATGAATTTATATTTATTGTATGAGTTTTGTATAAGTAATATTAAACCTTCTCATTTGGTAATAAACATATAACCACTGGTATTTATACCATTTATTATATTTATTATTGTATCCCTAGAAACTAAGGTGATGTTCAGAACAGAGTTCTTATTCAATAAATGTTTGTCAAATGAATAGATGTATATGAAAGATTAATCGAGGCATTGTATGGATAAACTTCACTTTATTAGTCATCATTTACTTTTGTATTATAAAACACAATAAACTTGTTTTTAAAGGAAATATACACTGTTTCTATGATAAACAGATCAAGTACTTTAAAGCTACTTTTAAAAGTTGCTAGTCAATTTCAAGAAAATTAATTAAAATAGGAAAGTAATTTTTAAAAAGAAGAAAATATTAACTTTGGAGCTTTTACAAATAAAAAACACTGAAAGATAAGTTCTCCATTCCTCCTGGAATCTAAGAATTAAGTTTACTGATTCATGCAAAAATCTACTTTCTTCAATCTAATTAAGTGAGAGGATATAGTTTCAATCTCATTCTTTAAAAATAATCTTGATTTTCAAATTTGATGGAGTTGGACTATATTTGGTTCAAAGTACTATAATATTTTTACTTCATATTTTACTATAGATGTGAAGTCAATATATTCCTTACAGGATGGGGAATAAATGCTCTTTAAAAGAAAACACACAAAACTAAAAAGAATATAACATGTACTGAAATGCTGTAGAATATCCTTGGTCATAAAGTCATAGCAAGAAAATGCAAATTTCTGAGCAAAACAGTATAATGTTGGAGAGGAAAAATAAAGGTGAAAGATCATTGACAAGAAATTCTTTTAAAGATCTTCTGCTTTAACAATGTGGCTTGCAAATGACTCACAAGTTCTTCACTAGGATCCCTTTTATGTTAGTCTATAGTATTTTGGTAAAACAATGAAAACATCACCATGTTCACAATCATAGTTAAGAATAATGTTAATTTTAGGTGAAAGAGAAAAATGAACCATGTTTCAAGAGAAAAGATATCTCATCAAAGGTTAATAGATTAAAATAATTAAACATTACCTTAATGGGGTGAATGATCACATTCTTTTCATGCTTAAATTTCTACAAAACAAATAAAATAATTTTCTAACCTCGATTAATTAAAAAATAAGTTAAAATATATGCATTTTAAGAAGTTAGGACTTACTTCCTGTGAGATGTTGACAGATTCCTTAGAAAAATAAAAACAATGTAACTTATTTACATATTGATAAATTGCATTCATACTAGCAATAAACTTATCAACCCACAACCATTATCCATTGGGTAGATAAACATATTTAGTCTTTGACTAAATTTCAGAACAAAATTAACCCAAAGTTTAGTTTTTATGTATAATTAATGTATTATATTCCAGATAATAAACTCATTCCACACTGTACTGTGGGTTATAAATAAAAAGCTTTCCCAAATAAGAAGCTTTCCCAAATATTATCTGCAGAGAACAAAGAATTTTCTATCTCATCTGTACAATTTCTAATTTTCTTCTTTTTTTTAGTTACTACTTTTTCTTTTGAACTCTTTAAAGAGATGAAATACATCACAGGAAAACAATAAAATCCTTAGGTGACATTGAAAATGTCTTTAGGCATCTGTTATACATCCATGGTCAAGAAGTCATTTGAAAATTAGCATTTAATACAAATCCAGAAAAGCGTGATTCCTTATCTCAGAAACATACAATGGATTCCTGTCACTGTACTCACAAAATAACTTCTGAGATTATATCATTACTATCAAGAGACCTTTAGATAACACATTGTATAAATCTAAGCTTGGTAATTTCAATGTGTACATTTTTTTTTTTTACTAGTCCATAGGTAAGGTTTAATGGCTGCATATCAATTTTCTCAGACTGAGTAGCTCTAGACATCTTGATAAAAATACAAAGAAAAGACTCTAAAAAAACACACAACACCTATTATAAAGACTTAATAGTTCAGGCACATTATGTTTTTACTAGTGAAAGGATTTTATGTTTATACTATTAGCCCTGAACACTAATCCATACACCAGTAGGTTGCTGCAACACTCCTATAGATCACCCCTTTCCCTTTCCTCCTTCTACTCCTCATAGCTTGCTGCCCTGCCCCCTCCTTAGCTCTCTGCTCCTGCTTGTAGTTAGCTGCCCCACCCTCTGCTGATCCATGATCCAGTTGTTATTCAGTGGATCATTAAGCCTCAGGGTATAATGGATAATTAGCATATTTCTCTCATTATATAGGTTTAAAGTATCTTACCTCACTGGATGAGCTGTGCTCCATCTTCTATATAAAAAACAAAAATACAAGTTTCAGTGTTATGGTTCATTTAAAATGCTAAGCTATATCACTGTGTTTTGTGGTGTGTTTTTTTTTTTCTAGTTATTATTTTGGTAGCAAGGGACTTTTGGAAGTTTAGAGTTTAGTTGAATGATTTCTATAATATTAATAGGCAAGTCATTTTGTACTTCAAATAAATCCTTATGATGGCGTAATATATTTCTTACTTTTTGGAAGTGTTTGGGCTCTTTGTTTTAAATATTAAACCTGAACATTGGTTGCAGGCACATCCCCGGTAGTGGGTGTGCTAGAGGCAGCTGGTTGATGTTTCTCTCTGATCGACGTTTCTAGCTCTCTATCTCTCTCTCCCTTCCTCTCTGTAAAAAAATCAATAATATATATATATATATATATATATATATATATATATATATATATATATATATATATTAAACCTGACACATTTTAAAATATATGTGTAGATGTGCTACCAAATTTTAAAATGCAATACCATATTATATTTTATTTATTTTGTATTAATTACTAGATTTAATTAATCTCAAAGGATAGATTGAGGACAATTACTGGTTTAGAGAGAAAGAGAAAAGAGTGGTTAAGACTAGCAGGTTATAAGCAGAAGAAACAATCAAGCTTGATGTAAGACGTATCCCAAAGCATTATTATTATTTTTTCCTATTTACCTATATAAAATTCTTAACCTAGCTATACTCTTGAAGTGGCTCTCAATTTAAGAAATAACAAAATTTTTTGAAGATTTATGTGTGAGATATAGAACACAGAGGAAGCAAAAGACCGTGATTCTCCCTAAGGTTATGATGCACTTAGAAGGATGATTGGTGAGAACTTCTGGGTATGGAAAAAACATGTGTTACAACTGAGAAAGTTTTATAGATTACTTGTACATGTTTTAAAAGCACTTCACACAAAGTACATAGTTCATCCTTATCATTTATGATATGAACATTTTTATAACATTCTCACTAAAAGGATGTGATGCTTTGACAAGGTAAGGGTTATTTTGCATTAGTTTATTTGGCAAGGAATTTTCAAAGTTACTCCTCTTCAACACATCCTTATTTCCTTTCTAGACATCATGGATTCTAATCCATTGGAATAACAATGGTAAAATTTTGTCACTTGTTGAGAGATGGTTTTGAAATCTACATATTATCTGTGGCATTTTTGCTCTTTCAAAGATATTCTAGTTATGTCTTATATAATGCTATATATGGTTTATAATGTGTTATATATAGTTATATATTTCACCCTTTTAGGAAGTAATTATTGGAGTGAAAATAGTACCCTAGTAAATTTAAACAGACATGGAAGGAACTGTATGCCTTTTAACTTACAACTAAAATCTCCTCAAACTTACAAAGAAAATACTTTGTAATAAGAAGTCTTTCCACCAAAACCGGTTTGGCTCAGTGGTAGAGCATTGGTCTGCGGACTGAAAGGTCCCAGGTTAGATTCCGGTCAAGGGCATGTGCCTTGGTTGCGGGCACATCCCCGGTAGGGGCTGTGCAAGAGGCAGCTGGTTGATGTTTCTCTCTCATCAACGTTTCTAGCTCTCTATCCCTCTTTCCTCCTCTCTGTAAAAAATCAATAAAATATATTAAAAAAAAAGAAGTCTTTCCATGTGATATCTTACATAAGGCAGGGCCAATGCTACATTTAATTACAGTTTTTAAAGACCTACACACTTAGTGTCTATTCCTTGCTGCCTATTCATCTGCATAAAAGAATCACTCTTCTTATTCATCTAATAAAAGAGAAACATGCAAATTGACCATACCTCCACTATGCCCAGAAGCCATGCCTACAAGCCAATCAGGAGCAAGTTTGCAAATTAACCCAACAAATATGGTAGCAATCACAGAGCTGGAGCAAGCAGGAAGCTTGGATTGGCCCCAGCAATGGAAGAAGCTAAGCTTCCTGTCTGCCTCCACTCAAGGCTACAAAGTTTCAATTATAGAAGATAAATAAATCCCAATAAAAATGGCTGTGGCCATGGAGCTGGAGAGAGTAGGAGGCTTTGGTTGCCCCTGGCAATGGAGAAAGTCAAGCTTCCCGCCTGCCCTGGCCTGCCCTGGTCTCCACTGAAGGCTACAAAGTTTCAATTATGGAAGATAAATAAATCCCAGATACCAGGGCCTCCGCTTGGGTCACCGAGTGTGTGTGTGGTCTGCAAACCACCACAGGCCCCTCACCCAGGCTGCCCCACACCCTAAGGCAGGGAGGCAGAGGGGTTAGGGGCGATCAGGCAGGCAGAGTGTTTAGGGGCAATCAGGCAGGCAGGCAGAGGGATTAGGGGTATCACACAGGGAGCCTCCCCAGGCAAGACTTTCATGCATTGGGCCTCTAGAACTTAAATAAAAATAGACACTTATAAAGGTCTCCTTCTACTTACATGCTTTGCAAGAGCAACAGCCAAAAGGCAAGTAAAAATGAAGAACTTCATGTTTACTTTGTCCTGTAAAACAGATAAATAGCAAATCAGTACTGGTTTTACTCTCCTCAAAATTACATATTTAGTCATTACTTATGTATTAATTTAACTTTGCTTTGGATACTTGGGGAAGGGAAATGAAGACCGATAATATCAGATTCATTGATAAGTATATGGATATGGCTATTCAAGTTTATGTGGAGAAATTTTATTAATAGACCATAATGTAAATTCTGTAAATCTAATTAAAAAATAAAATAAAAAGAAAAGAACATAATGTAAGTTCTTAGTTTCTAAAATGTAGAAGTTTCTTCTGTCATAGAAAGTTATGATTATTGGTCTTATGTATAAGTAATTTAGCTATTGGTTATAAGAAAACTTCTCAAATGTCTTATGGTACACAGATACTAGTTTCTTTTAAAAATATTTTAGAGCAATGTTATAAGGCATCTAGAACAACAAAAGGATAAATAAAAGCATTACCTTGTTTCCTAGGTGGAAGACAAGAAGGCCAGGCAGTGGGAGATCTGTGACAGGTGATCGATCACAGCACTATTTAAACCCTGCACCTCCATGATATGGTAATTCTGTGGTTTAAAATACCTAAAATAAATTTTAATTCTAAGAAGTCCTGATGATTAGAAATTGATTTTCCATCTAAAGTTTGTACCATGTATGCCAAGGAATGCTTTCCCTCAGGTTGATTTAGAACATAACAGGAAATGAGAATCTTATAATGTGCAGTGACTATCTATATTCCACATCTGTATAGCTTGCTTCTGCCAAATACTCACTGTGTGGTTCAGGATAAGTTTTGATATTTCTCCTAGAGGTACCTTAATGTAATTTCTAGTCCAAAAATCTTGAATAAATATTAATATTTAAAATGACATTTTGGATATGTTAATTGCAGTGTCATTAATGTATTAAAAATATCCTCACCATATTCAGTACTCACAATTTGCCAACACTTAAAAATATGGTTATCATATGCAAGTTTCCGTGATTATAATGGGAAACCCAGCCCTCTTATTAATGAGCACTAACTTTCATAAGCATATACTTTCTTAACTTCTCTCAGTAATTTCTGAAACTGTAAAGTAATAATAGTGATATTTAATCTCATTTATAAGACTGTAAAGAGAATTAGTATCTATGCTTTACAGAAGTCACAAAATAAAATGGCTATAGTGACCAGGCAGGTAAATTAGTGCCTAATATAGATCCAGATTTAAGAAAATAAGATATGGGGTCTGTAGGTCTTCTGAGAATTCAAGCCTGGTATGAAGGGAAAGGTTAATATTCAGCTCCAGTTAATTTTGACATGTAATATACAGGCCCCATTGTTGTCACATTTTCCAATATTTTAGGATAAGCTGTTTTATTATATATTCATAATGTGTTTGAATATTGATTGTCAATTAATTAAAACTACTAGTATTTTAAAATGTTGTTTTTGCTGACAGAACTCAAGCACAAAAATTTTTGCCCAAATGCTGCCAATTTGAGACTTCTGAAGAAAATGCTAATTTCTAGGTGCATGCAAGTATTAGAAAATGAACCATTTTGAAAAAACAAACAAACAAAAAAAGTCCTCTGTTTAGTTGAAGCATTAATGTTTAAACATCAAGATGTTAAAATTCCTAATAATTTTGATAGTAAAATTTACCACACATGTGACTACATTCTTAACACTAAAGAAGACCAATTATAATGCACAAGGTATTTAACAGTTTAAAGCTGCTTCTCCCATGGGATTATGTGTCATGGAACTGCTATTTTTTAATGTTTCTAATTTTTATCTCCTTTGCTGCTGCCTCACAGCCATCTGTCTTTTTAAATATATTTTATTAATTTTTTTACAGAGAGAAAGGGAAAGGGATAGAGAGAAACATTGATGAGAGAGAAACATTGATCAGCTGCTCCCTGCACACATCCTACTGGAGATGTGCCTGCAACCGAGGTACATCCCCTTGACTGTAATCGAACTTGGGACCCTTGAGTCCACAGACCAATGCTCTATCCACTGAGCCAAACCAGTTAGGGCAAGAAAGTAAAACTTGAATATAGTTCAAGAACTAATCTGCAAAGGTCCTGGTATATGAGTGTGCTTGGCAAGTCTGAGAAATATTGACTGGATTAGTGTGGTTGGAAAATACTGAATTTAGTGGAACTGAGTTCACACAGGCAAACGTGGCCACTGCTGCAGGGTGTTATTGGGCATTGAAAGGACATCAAGAAAACAATTATGCCGACTGTTATTGTAATATATAACTTCAGGTTATCTGTTAAAAAGAAAACTGAAGCGATGGAGAGAAAAAATATGTTCCATTTGGAAGCATCTGTGGTGAGAATGATAAGTTGCCATATTACAGATATATTCTGAAAGTTAAAAACATATATATTAATAATTAAATAGATTATAAATGAAGTGGGAGAAAAAGATAAAGGTCACTAATTACTCCATATTTTTTGCATAATCACCTGCAATAACATAGCTACCATTTACTGAGATGGAAAAGATTGAGAAAAGAGTTGGTTTTGGGGGAAAAAAACCTTAGAAATTTAATTTTTTTAAAGTTAAGTTTTAAGTGGCAATTAGAAATCTAAGTTGGAATAGAGTAAACAGTGTGCAGTTAACTACCTAATGGGATTGATGAAAATATTAAAGGATAGACTAAAGATAAAGCCCTTATCAGTGTTTACTGCCATCATGATTTTAGTCTTTCCTGATACTATTGATGTACAGCCAAAATGAGAATAGAAAGAAAATGAATCTTTTACCCTCAGTTAGATTTAAAAGGCCTAGAATAGAGAAACTCAGAATACAAATAGAAAGTCCTATAACATAGGAAGTCCTGTATTATTTCAATGGTGTATGCAAATGCTTGTTGTAATATACATATTTAATTCCTTGCAATGATTATAGTTAATCAAGACACTTAGTTATATACAGAAATGTCCTTATATTTAAGAAGCAGGTAGTGCAGAAAGAAAATAACATATGGGGGAGTTGTGCACAGTTGGGGGAATTGAGAGATATGTTCTAAGGAACCAAATAAAAAGTCAAAGGTCCTCTAAGAATGGAAACAAAATGTGAACATGGGCTCATAAGACCTAGAAATAATTCAAGAAATGTCAAGTACCATTAAGAATATTAGTAATTAAATTAGTGAATATTGATTCATTGGAAATAATTTGGAATCTTTCATTAATTTCTGAGTCTGAGGGGAAGTGATCTATAGTAGAAAAACATTAAATTAATATGAAGAATTATTTATGAGAAATATGTGTATTTTTCTTTCTATAATGAAAATTTAATTCAATACACATTTTTATATGCTTTAAAAATATGTGAATGAAATCTTACACAAAATCAAGACATGCAGTTACTCCGAATTTTAAAATCATGTTACTTTAATATACAGAAAAAATATTTTTAAGCTAGAGAGATATTGTCCCTCGTAATAGCTATGTGCATGTGTAGTACAAATACTGTGTAATATCTTGAAGGCATACACACTAATTTCAGAATCATGACTACTCCTGAGGAGCTATGGTTGGGAATGAAGCTGAGTAGGAAGAACAAAGTTTCAATTGATTTGTAAATACTTTTTATTTTCATGAAGGGCTTTAAAAATAATTAAGATATTATTTATGTGTGGTGAAATCAACATATTTTAAATGTGTAAGTTGATCAGTTAATAGGGTCAAGGTATGTAACATTTTCATCACTCTAGAAAGTTCCTTCCTATCCTTTTCCATTGATACCCCTCTCAGAAATAATCACTCATCTGAATCAATCAATAATTAGATTTTCCCTTGTTAGAAAATTATTTGCATGTGATCACAGAGCATATAGTCTGGGGTGTTCAGCCTTTTTCATAAGGCAAAATGTTTTTGAGATTTATCTGCATTGTTGTAACTATGGTGAATAATGTATTGTAAAAATCTCCACATTTTTTAATCCATCTTCTATTGAAGGATATCTTGGCTATTTCTAGTTTGAGATTATCATGAATTAACATGCTGTATTATTTGTACAAGGATTTTAAAATCATAAAACATATGTATTTATCTCTCCTGGGTAAGACAGGAATGATATTGCTGGATAATATGATAGATGCATAGTTAATATTTTCATAAACAGTTTTCTAGGGTAGCATTTTGGGATCAGTCAGCATCACCTCTAACAATAGGTGAGATTTCCTATTGTTCTATTTCTTAATGACTAAAGACTTTGAGAGCAATAACTGCTACATCTTCTAGAATTAATTTCTTAAAATTCTCTGATGCTTTAATTATACTATTATTGGAAAAATTGTTTAGTGTACTTATTATTCATTTTTTTATCAATTAATAAGAAGAAATTTTTGAAGTCCTGGTATATTTCTACTTCATACTAAAGTGTTATAGTATATCTATTATAAATCACATGTCCTTGGAAAAAAGTTATAATAAATGAAATTTAGAAATAATTTATTGCATTATGCTATGTCATTTATTAGTCAATTTAAATTATTACCATTTAAAAATACATGCTATAATATAGTATCACAAATGTCATTAGAATCCTGACTACTAATTAGAATCCTAAATTAAGCATGTACCATATTTAATAATATAAGAAGCTGAGAGTTTCTTCAGATTAACCCATTTATTTTCCAGATGAAACTGGCAAATGAGGATAAATGGTACTCAAAGATGGAATTTTGATGCATGTTGATTTTGAAAATAAAATAAATGCTAAGAGAAAAATATCTTTAGGCAATACAAGCTTATATATTCCATTTTTCTCAGAGAAGGGTAATAGGTTCCACTATAATAGGTTCCGCAATACTGTTGAAACAAAGTAGGAACATTTGAAAAATAGAGTATGAATAGTTCATGTAGATAAATATGTCTCATCTTTCTAGATGAATCATTACTTTACAGGAGAGAGAGAAAGAAAAAAAATATATATATATATATATATATATATATATATAGAGAGAGAGAGAGAGAGAGAGAGACTATATTAATTTTATAACATGATTGAAAGTAAAATTACAACCGATCCTGTGCCACTATTATGATTAAAGAATTGCTGCAGATCATTGGGTAATTTTTATACCAACCTACCCATTTCTATTTAAAGATGTAATGTAAAACTAGTAGTGAACATAGATTAAAAATAAAGTTGTTTCCACACCTTATAAGGTGGCAAACTATCGTTTATAATACCTTATTGTTTTAAATTCATATGTAATTTGAAGCTTGGAGTAGGGCATATGCTAGTATTTGGAGTATTGCCACTAATTATGCATAACTTTCTTAGTTGCTAGGTAGAAGGAATACCCAAGGCAGCAATTATGCATAACTTTCCTAGTAACTAGATACAAGGAATATCTAAAGTGGAAGTTCCTCTAAAGTTACCAGAAAAGGAAAAGAGGTCCAAGGATGTCTTGTGATGGGTCTAGGATGTATCAATTGACCTTTCATACTACCATTGTATCAGGAAAGAGTGACTTTCAGTCCAGTGATTTTTCCATCTAACAGCACTCTGTCACCTTATTTCTTTAGTAGGTAATCTTTCACAATTTTTATTTTGAGTCAAGTACATCTCAGTGTGTGTGTGAAAGTATATTTTATTATTTCAAGGAAATTTTGTAAGCTAATTTTAGAAAAATTCTGCATAAAATTATAATTTAATAAACAATATATAGTATAGGTAAATAGAAACATAATTTAGAACACACATATATTAGATACTATTAATGTAACTAATGAGAATTTATCCTCTAAAATTTTTTTATGTACTTATAAACATGCAATCACCAGAACAAGAATAAAGTTAATGAATATAATTTGATTTTGAGTTCTGATAAAGTATTATAGTAACTTGTTAAATACTTTGTCAAATATGTACCAGTCACCCTCATCAGGGCACATACCCAGGTTTTGGGTTTGAACTCCAGTGGGGGCACATGCAGGAGGCAACTGATCTCTCTCTCTCTCTCTCTCTCTCTCTTTCTCTCTCTCTCTCTCTCTCTCTCTCTCTCTCTCTCTCTCTCTCTCTCTCTCTCTCTCTCACCAATTTAAAAGAAAAAAAAATTTTTTTAAAGTTCTGATCATTGTATGTTTTATAGCATTGTGGCACCTAGAAAAATATTAAGATTAATGTCCCTGATTCAAGGAGCTTACTTTCTGATAATATCCCTACAAACCCCCTTGCACATGTCTCTAGGTGGCCTAATCACTTATTTCTGTTGTATGTCTCAACTAGCAAGATCAACCCTACCCATGGAATTTAATCCAGTCTTGGATCATGTCCTTCTGACATTTCTTGCTTTGTCTATTTCTGAGTTTCCTACATATCATAGTTAGGCCTTAATCTGATGTATCAATTGACCTTTCATACTACCACTGTATCATACTCATTAATTCTAAACCAGTGCTGAGGAAATATCTTTATAAATTTGTTTATCCTTTTAAAAATAAAGCTAAGGACATTTGAGTCAGTATCTATTTTTCAGTTTTCAAGTCTCTCATTTAGTGGGACTCATGAGAAGCAATATGGTAATATGGTTGTTGTCCCTTCAACTGTCTGACCACAGGAGCTGCTGTGATGTGCACTGGCCATTTACAAAGAAATGACATGGTGGAACTGATGCCCACAAAGCAACACTCAGCTTCCCCCAGTGGGACACAGGTCCCTCCATCATCCTGGAGTGACAGCACACCAAATTGCAGCCAACACTGCCAAGATCCTATGGCGCAAAATTCAGTCCACAGCCCAGCCCAGCCCAGAAATGCTGGCTATGGGCACTGGGTAATGATGTAATGTAGCAACAACCAGCTTCCTCTGCCTAGTGCCTAGCCTCCTTGCAGTTTCTTCAGCTCAGGAACACGACTTGCTTTATAGCCAAGTGCAAACATTTTACACTTTAATCAAATATTTGTGAAGCATTTTTACTGCCTCATCTCATTTGATACTCACAGAAGTCCTGGAGTAGGCAGATAGGAGACTCAGTAGAATCCTTTTTTTTTTTTTTTTTTTTTTTTGTCATTAGTCTGACACCAGAGATTTAGAAAGCTTAGAAACTTGACTCAATTGAAAAGAAATGGTGGACCTTGAAAACTACTTCAGGTTTTCTCACTGCACAGAATATAGTCAAACACTGTTGCAGTTAAATATTTTACACTTTGTTCTCCCTGTGTGATCGAAATAATAATCTGCTTTATGTTGATATTTACTACTATGTTGCCAACAATTACCTGAAAGAGAAGTTGGGGCATTTCACCGGGCTGGAAAACGTTTATCTAAATCAGAAATCAGGTCTAATTAAGAAAGTTTATCTATCTATCTATCTATCTATCTATCTATCTATCTATATAAAGCTCTCACTGGCGCCAATCACACGTGTGTGTTTTCATCTGTTGTTGTCTACCATGAATTTGGTTGACACTTCTATTATAGAGAAAGTGCAATGGGCCACTAGTATAAAATAAATGAGTACCAGAAAATTCCTATTCAGAAAATATAACTGCAACCCAGATCTTATTTATATAAATCATATTATTATTTTTCTCATATAAGGTTGTCTAGCAAAGTTGCCTGATCCCTCTCCATTATCAGGAAAACCAAACTAAAGACAAGAATGAAGCTGTCCTGTCTAATCAGTTTCCAACTCACATATATGTGCAGTGTAGCCTCAGTAGTGGTGTGTCAGAGGAAGGGCTGGACATCTGGGTCTGGGCTGGAATCATGGAAATTTATTTAAACTCTCTGTGCATTGCTTGTACCATCTATACATTAATAATGTTAACCACACAGATTTATGTAAGGATGAAACTAGGCAATATAAAAAAGAGTGGATAACTGTGGTTGAGAGATTTAAAGCACTCAGTAGATATCAGCTATTAGTATTGGATTTGCCATTGTATATTTTGTCATGGTGGCCTTTTATGCTTATATTTTACTCATACATAAGGTTTGGACCAACAATTTAAATTAGGAGAAATAGGCTGAGAATAGATTCTCCCACAATTTCTCCTTAGAGAAACAAAACATTCTTATGATGATTCTGAACTTCCTACACAACTGATCAGTATGGCTATCTGTACTTGTGCAGATTTCTGCTCAGTGATCTATATTTCTGATTGCATATATCCTCATACACAGTGGATATTTTCTATAGTTTATTTTATAAGTATTTACAAAAACCATACACACGCTAATTATACAGATAACTGACTTGTGAATCAACATTCATGTAGCAACATTTTAAATATTTATAATCCAAACTATAATTAACATATAATTTAACTAGATTATTTAAATATGGTTTTTGTTGTATTCTTAACTGAAGTTTCCATTTAAATTATTTCTTAATGTCCAGGCTTTTAGGCATTTACTGAAGTTTAAGTAGCAGCAGTTAATTAAAGAATTTAAAGATATCAATAAAAGAAATGTTGATGTATTTTAATTAATAGACAAAGAATTCTGGTAATCTACAGAGGGTTTCCCTTAATTTTCCTCTGAGGTTTGACTTACAAATAATGTGAGGGGATCCAATGAGATCAAAGACAGAACATTAAAAAGGAGCAGATTGTATGATCCCTGAATCTCAAACAGAGTTGAGAATAAATCATGTTACCACAGCCAGAGTGGAAAAAGCTTGTCATCCACATGGTTTGTTAGACTGCATTACCAGTTGGTTAAATTTCACTTTAAATAAAATGGTAGTCTGCCCTGGACTGCATGTCTATAATGTGCAAAATTGCTTACAAGTAACTTCAGTTTGAGCAGAAAATAAGTCAATAATACATCAAAAATTTGTAAAAAGGCCTATCATTCTAGAAAGAGTGAAATCAAAATGTATGCCATCTAATAAAAAGTATCAGGCATGGAAGGAAAGAAAACAGAAGGAAAGAAGGAAAACAGAACTTACACTGGAGAGAATTATAAATCAATATAAACAGATTCAGAAGTGACAGAAATGATAGAATTAGCAAATAAGGATATTAAAATGCTTACTGTAAATATATTTTATATGTTTAATTAAAGAAGAACATGAATATGTTTGCAAAATAGAGTGACTGGGATAAACACACAAAATGTAATCTTATCTAATAAAAGAGTAATATGCAAATTGATCATCACTCCAACACACAAGATGGCTGCTCCCATGTGGTCAAAGATGGCCATCAGGGGAGGACAGTTGGGAGAAATCAGACTTGCAAAGGAGGGCAGTTGGAGGCAATCAGGTTGGCTGAAGAGAGCAATTGGGGGCAACCAGGCCTTCAGGAGAGGGTGACCGGGCCAGCAGGGGAGGGCAGTGGGAGTGACCAGGCCTGCAGGGGAGGACAGTTAAAGGTGGCCAGGCCTTCAGGGGAGGGAAGTTAGAAGTGACCAGCTGGCATGGGAGGACAGTTAGGCAGTGATCAGGCTGGCAGGCAGGCAGGCAAGCAGATGAGAGCCAGAAGTCCTGGATTATGTGAGGGATCCCAGATTGAAGAGGTTGCAGGCTAGGCTGAGGGACATCCTCCTTCACCCCAGTGCATGAATTTTGTGCACCAGGCAACTAGTTAATAGTATATTTAGAAAAATGGATCAAGAAAATGTGACCCATACATAAAATAAGATATTCACCTGCAAACAGAAGGAAATCTGCTCTTTGGAACAACATGGATGGTGTGAGAATAAACAAGTCATCTTTTCTGCCAAAGAACAGTTTAGACAGCTGCCATTTTGGACTATGTGACTTGGCAGCTGCCATGTTGGCCACATGGCTTGCAGCTTCCCTGGGGGCTGCCACCTTTGAAATAGGAAAGGCCATCCTTTTCCTTTGAATTAGCCAATCATGAAAGACTATACACCTGAGCTCCAATCAAGAGCAAAGGACAGGTTATGTGCGTAAGAGATTATAAACCTGAGCACCCAGATGCTTGGTGCATGCTCTTCCAGACCATGTGTGCACACCCTTCTACATTGAAGTAAAGAGGTCGATCTTGCTCCTATCTCCTGAGTATATTTTGTATTCTACAAGGACCCCTTGGGGGGGCTCGCCTTATTTCTAACTGATGGACATGAGAATATTATGCTAATTGAAATAAGCCAAACATAGAAAGCAAAATGTAATACTCATTGTGGTCACAAATAGTGACATAAGGTGCTAATCTATAAGATTAAAGCATAATATGCTAATTAGATCAGATGACCTTCCAGATGACTTTCCAGACAATGGGAGTGCGAGGGAAGCCCAGGTCCTGGGTGCCAGAGGGAAGCTGGTGCTAGCAGCCAGGGGAAGGAAGGCCTAGTCCCACACAAATTTTGAACATTGGGCCTCTAGTCAAATAAATATTTATATCAACTACGGTGTTTCCCCGAAAATAAGACATCCTCTGAAAATAAGACCTAAGCGCATGGAAAGATAAGACATCCCCTGAAAATAAAACCTAGCGCAACTTTGGGAGAAAAAATTAATATAAGACACTGTCTTATTTTGGGGGAAACAGGGTACATCCATATATTAATATTAGAAGCAGAGGCTATTGAGGGCAGAGGGGAAAACTACACACATGATTATTGTGTGAAATGCAGGGCAAAATTAACTGAGACTGGAAGAAGTCACAACACAGTTCCATTTGGGATTTGTTAAATTTTAGCTGCCCTTAAATGTCACAATGTGTGTACTGGAGAGTCAGAAGGCAGCTCAGGAGAGAGCACACAAAATATGTAACTTGACACTCTACCAACTTTTCTTACTCTCACATTCTTATCTCAGCATCAGACTCTTGGGAATCTGCACTGTTCCTTGCCATATCTGTTGTTCCACAATTGCTCTCTCTGCTCTGTGAACCCGCTGTGGAATGGAGATTGGCCTTTAGTTTTGACTGATTTTCTCAGGGAGAGAAGCCCTGTTTTCATGACTTTTGTTGACTAAAACTTTCAATCTCATAAAAGTTGTAATACACTGTAATGTGTAGATTTTAGCTGCAAATATTTACAACCATTGCATAGCTGAGATTTTTCTTTCCAGCCACCTGCTAAAAGTGAAATAGCTTTCCTTACAAATATGATTAAGGACAATATTTTGCTTAGTATTCTAGTGATTTTATGTAAACTGCATACTCTAGACTTCCTTTTAATACAGATTATTTCACAATTACAATGGGATTGTCTAGATGATTTCCTTGTTATTTGAAAAGCTATTTGGCTCTATATCATCTGCTTTCTTCCATAATCATTATCCCAGAAGATTATAAATAAACACTGTATTTTTTATGTAAAAATATTGAGAGACTAAAAAATATTGTGTGTTGGCATATAATAGTTGCAAAAACTGTTAATGAGAATCCAAAATATTCTGGGTGCTATGTGTTCAGTTGCATCCTTCCCCAAAGATACATTGAAGTTTTAACTCCCTATATTTCAGAAATTGAACTTCCTTGTATATATGAGTAATTGTAGATGTAATTAGTTAAGACAAGGTTATCCAGGAACAAGATGTGTGTCCTTAGTTTCATATGACTGTCTTTATAAGAAGAGACAAAGAAGGAGAGAGTTTTGTGACAACAGAGGCAAAGATTGCTGTGATGTGTTTACAAACCAGGGAATGTCAGGATTGCCAATAAATGCCAGAAACTAGGAAGAGGCAAAGATGAATGATATGCTAGAGCTGTCACAAAAAGCAAGGCTCTGCTGTTGCTTCTTAGCGACCAGTTATGGCAGAGCTAGGAAATAAATACAATGGGATATCCAACATATGCTTCATAGATCAATTTATTGTGCATGGAGGGTGTTTTTTTTTTTTAATTTTATGAAACTTCAGCATACAGAACAAAACAGGAAACAATCAAATAGTCCAGAGAATATCATTACTACTGTGTTACAACTATTGATCATCGATCTCAAGTGTGTGTTGTTCATGTAATACTATTTGACTTTTTTTTAGGCTGAAATTTGTACAAACATTATTTACGGGCTTGTTTGTATTTAAATTCCAATCTAATGCATGAGAGAATACAATTACTTTCTACTTTTTAAATTGTTTGATAAAATATTCTTTCTGGAGCACTTTGTATGTTATTTATTATAAGCAGGTTAATATGTTGCTAGCTGTGTCAAAGGATTTTTGTGTAAGAAAAATTATCATGAGAAGAGAGCAGAGAAGACTTCTCATCAAGCCTGTAGATAAAAGAGAAAACATTCCTGTCATTAAACAACAAAGTCATTGCAAATATCATTATGCTTTTCTGATTTGGAATTATATCCATATCTATTGCTTTATGTTTCATCAAGTGTTGTCAATTGCCCCTTTGTTATCCCCTACTTGGACTCTACCAAATGATAGCCAGGCTACTCTGAGCCCTGAATTCTGCTGTCCTCAAAAGTGGAAACTGGCCATGACCGGTTTGGCTCAGTGGATAGAGTGTTAGCCTGCGGACTGAAAGGTTCCAGGTTCAATTCCAGCCAAGGGTATGTACCTTGGTTGAGGGCACATCCCCATTAGGATGTTTGCAGGAGGCAGCTATTCAATGTTTTTCTCTCATCGATGTTTCTAACTCTCTGTCTCTCTCTGTAAAAAAAAATTAAAAAAAATATATATATATATTTTCAAAAGTGGAAACCCTGAGAATAGGCTGACCAGTGTGGATACTTTTTCCTCCTGGTCATTTCCTCATGCTGGCTCACCTTCCCCTTAAAGGTTAACATCTTGCTGAAACCGGTTTGGCTCACTGGATAGAGTATCCACCTGTAGACTGATAGGTCTTGGGTTCGATTCTGGTCAAGGGCACGTACCTTGGTTGCGGGCACATCCCCAGTGGGAGGTGTGCAAGAGGCAGCTGGTCAATGTTTCTCTCTCATCGACGTTTCTAACTCTCTATCCCTCTCAATTCCTCTCTGTGTAAAATCAATAAAAATATTTAAAATATTTTTTAAAAAAACATCTTAACTTACCTATTTCTTAAGTTAACATCTTAACTTACCTATCTCTACCCTGTATGAAGAAAAAAAAAAACCTTTTCTGTTCAAAATTGTGACACTTGCATATTTCTGAGAGTTGAGCATTCTCCCCAGGCCTTGTCTAAAATTTGATAAGTTTTTACCTGACATGACAAATGTTCCTTAACCCAAAACAATGCCTTGGTTAAAATTACTCACATAAAAAGCTTTATTAAAATTATTCCAAAGTAATTATATCGTCTGATTCCAATTTGGAGTAAATTACTGCTATCTCTACTATGTCTTTCTTAGTTCTAGCTCTTGGTCCCCATCTTAAATTACTGTGCTAGTTCCCCTGTGAACTTGTGTATGGTCTGTCAATACTCTCCTCATCCTACAGGCCATACTGCAGCTTGAGCAATAGACCTCAGTAATACATCCAGTCACATCACTACTTTGTCAAAAGCTATTCTGGCTGGCTGTATATCAATCTTCATGACTAGATAATAAGCTGTTTACTGCAGAGTCTCTGCTTAAAGATAGTTGTATCCTAATGCTATCTCACTGCATGCTCACCATGTGGTCCACACATATCTGATGACTAAATGAATGCAAATTTCAGCTACATTCCTGTTTCCTAAAATAGTATCACAAGGAACAGCATTTATTTCCAATTGTTCCTTTCAAGTCTTCCAAATGATTCCTTTTTTCCATGTCTTTAAATCTCCTGGCCAAACTAATTTTATATGAACTTATGCCTTTTTCATGTGTTTCAGGGTCTTACAAAACATTGAACAAGAATTGAAAAATCTATTGAATAAATTTATATGGTCCTTTTCCCCATTTGTCACTTCTCACCTAAAGTTTATTCTGCATGTTAACCACTCGACCTTGAATTTCAGTGCTATTCACTTTCAAAATTAAAATAACCAAATGATCTTCTTTAACCTTGTCTACATAAACCAAGCAAAACAGAGGCACAAAACAAAGTTCCTTGAAACAAGCAAAACAAAACAAAACAAAACAAAACAACTTTCTCACCCCAGACAACAGAGACAATACCAGAGAATTATTTTTTTACTGAAAGGCTTATTTGTTAAGCACTTTTATGTGCTAACTCAGGGCTGAGAACTTGCATCCATTTCTTTTTCATCCCCTTCTCTAGTTTCATTTTGCATTCAATCTATTGAGGTTTCTTCCTTAGGCTTCCTTCTCCTATTTTTTTTTTTTTTTAAGTTTTTCTATCACCAGCATCTCAGTTTGCCTGCCCCTTCTCTTAAATAAAGTGAACTCATTTCATCCATAGTTGTCTCTCTCAAATAGTATTTTTAATATACCTGTACTTGATCAATTATATTCAACCATTAGTAATGCCTATGGATAAGTTCAAACTCCTAGCTGCATCAATAATTGGAATTCAATTTGAACAAATTATCACTCTGCATTTAATGATAACTGATATCTGTGGTAATTATTTTAACTCTGAGTTGCAGAACTCCTTTATTTTTCAGTGTAATATTCAATATTTCATGAAATTTGTAACAATCGTATTAGATATAAAATTGACTTTTAAAAAATAAGTTGGGCTGAAACCGGTTTGGCTCAATGGGTAGAAAGTCGGCTTGGGGACTGAAGGGTCCCGGGTTCGATTCTGGTCAAGGGCATGTACCTTGGTTGCGAGCATATTCCCATTAGGGGGTGTGCAAGAGGCAGCTGATCGATGACTCTCTCTCATCGATGTTTCTAATTCTCTATCTCTCTCCCTTCCTCCTGTACAAAATCAATAAAATATATTTAAAAAAAAATAAGTTGGTAATATTCTCTCATCTTCTTGTTAAAATTATCCAACCATGGGTCCTTATCCTAATTGCTCATCAGAGTCCCAAGGCAAAGTTTCTCAAAGTTTATTATGTTATGAATCAAATAGGGATCCTATTAAAATCCAAATTCTGATTGAATAAGTCATGGTGGGGCTTCAGAGTCTAAGTTTAAAAAAAGTTCCCAAATAAAGAATGTGTGCCTCCTTCAAATATTACATTTTAAAAGGACATGTTTTAAATAATATGCAGGACAGATTTAATGCTGGGCATGGTATAGTCATAATCATATACAATTTTAATCATGGGCATTGTTGGAATGTGTCTTTCAATAGTCTCACCAATTCTATGAATTAGGTACATCCTATATAATAAAAGAGTAATATGCAAATTAACCATCACTCTGCTACACCTACAAGCCATGCCCACCAGCCACGCCTACCAGCCAATCAGAGTGAGTATGCAAATTAACCCCAACCAAGATGGCTGTGGCCATGGAGTGAGTAGGAGGGAGGCATGGATTTTCCTGGCAAGGGAGAAAGCTATATTTTCCTGTGTATAAGATGACTTTTGAAAAGAAAAAAAGTCAACCGAAAATCGAGGGCAAAAAACCAAAACTGAACAAAAATTACCTGCAGATCTTGACTGCAAAGTAAGTCTTTTCTTTGAAGTGGAGGGTAGTCTTATACAGGGAATATAGGCCTAAACTTATGTTTTAACTGCAAAATTAGGGGGTCGTCTTATACGCAGGAAAATACGGTAAGCTTTTCACACACCCTAGCGGGCCCAGGCCTCCTCTCAAGGGTACAAAGTTTCAATTATAGAAGGTAAATAAATTCCAACAGAAATGGTGGCAGCCACGGAGCTGCAGAGAGTAGGAGGCTAGGGTTGCCCCTGCAATGGAGGAAGCCAAGTTTCTGTAGCCCTGGCCATCCCAGGCCTCCACTCAAGGCTACAAAGTTTCAATTATAGAAAATAAATAAACCCCAGATACCAGGGTCTCTGCTTGGGTAGCCCAGGGCATAGCTAGCCTGAAAAACACCACAGGCCCCTCACCCCATGTCCCAAGGGAACCCCCACCCTGATCTGGGACACCCTTCAGGGCAAACCAACTGGCCCCCACCCATGCACCAGGCCTCTATACTATCTAATAGAAGAGTAATGCAGATTGACCATCACTCCAACACAGATGATGGCTGCCCCCATGTGGTCAAAGATCCTGCCCTCATGTGGATACAAGATGGCCACCACAATATGGCCAGCAGGAGAGGAAAGTTGAGAGTGACCAGGCTTTCAAGGGAGGACAGATGTGAGTGATCAGGCCTGTAGGGGAGAGCAGTTGGAGGGACCTGGCCTGCAGGGGAGGGCGGTTAGGGCAAACAAGCTGGCAGAGGAGCAGTTAGGCATCAATCAGGCTGGCAGGGTAGTGGTTAGGGGGTGATCAGGCTGGCAGGCAGAAGTGGTTAGGGGCACTCAGGAAGGCAAGCAGGCGAGCAGTTGGGAGCCAGCAGTCCTGGATTGTGAGAGGGATGTTCAACTGGTGGGTTCAGGCCTAAATAGGCAGTTGACCATCTCCCGAAAGGGTCCCAGATTGGAGAGGGTGCAGGCTGGACTGAGGGACATGTTTCTCCCCCACTCTCCCATACACAAATTTTGTGCACAGGGTCTCTATTATAAAACCTGTTTGTCCATGGGAAAATTGAAGTTTAAAAATATTAGCAATTGTTCAAGTTCATGAACCTAGTAGTTGTCAAACCAGGTTCCCCATAAAAATAAAGCCTGCCTCTAATCACACCAGCACAGAATTTTAATTTAAGAAATATTTAGATAAATAAATGCACTTTAGGAAAACTCCACCCAGCTATATTACTTATACTCATCTGGTTTGGTTTGATGGATTCATTTTATTTATTCCTGTTTTAATTCTCACAGCTGAAATCTCTAGAGAACAAAAAATGTAACTGGATGCAGCTTACCTCTGTCATCTGTTCTGTGCTTATTACTTTCCTGCATATGGATATGGATATGGCTGTGGATATGGCTGTGGATATACTTGTGGGTAACTGGGTGGATACTGTTGATATGGATAATATCCTCCCTGAAAAGATAAAATTGCAGAAAATTGAGATAATGACAGTATAGATATTTCATAATACTTTCCATTAAAAACTTTGTTAAAATTGGTAGGAAGGTAGAGCTGATTATAGCCATCCCCTCACAGAAGTTTTAATATTCCTTAAAATATTACCAAGCTCCTTATTTGTCCATCCTTGAATTTTCCAAGGAGAAGGAATTAGCTAATTCCAGGTTAGGTAGAATTTTTCTGTCTCAATCTCTACTTATAATGAACTTACTATCTCTTCAAACTTCTACTTTCTTTAATATTCAATCCCATTAAATTCAATATCTTTCATCCCTCCTTCTTTATATTTTAATTTGATGTTAAAATTCATCTATTCAATATACTAATATTAGAAAGAATTTTGAGACCTTATCATGTTGAGATGGGAAATAAAAAAATACATTTCATTAAAAAAGAATACACTTCACTACAGAATGTCAAATTAATGAAATTTTCTCTTATTTAATAAGATCAATTTAACTTAATCTAGTGACTTTATCATCTTCCACAAGAATCAAAAGGTGAAAACTTACCACATTACCTGTGTCATTAGCAGCCTCTATGTTCTATTATGCATACATTATCCTTAAATAGCTATAGAATTTCAACTATTCTTTAGACAACTAGTTAACAAACAAAGATACTTGCCTTCTGTAAAAAATAAATTGGCTTTTTCAGGATAGTGTTATGAGTTTCTACCAAAATGCTACCAGTATATAACCTTTATGTCCTTTTCCACTAACTATATATATAAAAGCTTAAGCGACCATCACAACCAAATGGACAACAGAGCAGGCTGTGTTGGGGCAACTAGGCCAACAGGGGGGTTAGAGAGGGGCGACTAAATGACTGAACAGCAGGCTGCATGGGGCCACCAGGCCTGAAAGGGGGGCAGTAAAAGGCAAGTAGGCCAATGGGGGGGGGGCAGTTGGGGGCTACCAGGCCAGCATGGGGGCAGTAAGGGGAAACTAGACCAATGGGGGGGCAGTTGGGGGTGACAAGGCCTGCAGGGGGGTCAATTAGGGGCAATCAAGCAGGCAGGAAGGTGAGGCAGTTAGGAGCCAGTGGTCCTGGATTGTGAGAGAGGTGTCCAACCCTGAGGGGTGCCGGATAGGAAAGGGTGCAAGCTGGGCTGAAGGGATCCCCCCACCCAACTCCCTGTACATGAATTTCATGCACTGGGCCTCTAGTATCATAATAAATAAACTCAATGTCTCCATTAGCTATTTACTATATGGACATGTTTCAGAGATAAGGAGTGATTCTTCTAATAGAATAATTACTTAGACAGGAGAATTAATTTTATTATACCATGTTATCTGGGCAATACTTACAGGATATCTGTTTCTATAGTAACGATGTTTCTGTTAAAATAAAGAACAAATTAAAATTATTATCCATGTTTACCTATCAAGTTTCTAAGTATGTGATAATGTCTTACCTCTTCAGATGAAGAAGAATCAGCACTCTTGAAAAAAAAAAAAAAGAGAAAAGAATGAACATCTCAATTGTATAATTCTAGATTGAGTGTCAAATGCGCTTGGCTTCCACAGTTATGATTAAACAAAATGGAGGCAAAGCCTTAAGTAACTGATGCACAAAGTTGGCTGCTTCATGTTAGTGACAAAATGAAGACTAGGCTTAGGCTATAATTAATTCATTACATTCCAATATCAACTCACTTGGATCCAAATTTATTTTTTCTGATAAGGAAGAAAATCTACCACTCTGACCAGGAGAGTGAAAATTAAAAATTAAAATGTGGATTAGCTTAAGACCATGTATGTTCTCAGTTGCTGAAAAACTATGTACATTTACATATTGATTGTACAGGTACAGACTGGTGTTATGCTTATGGTTTTCTGTTCTTCCTTGGATTTTTATTTTGTTTGCACTTGCACTTCTGTGTGTGCTTAGTGTCTGTCTGTGTGTACTCAAGCTTTATTCTAAATCCTTAATGTACTGATGTAGGTTTCCTCAAGAAAAATGTGAACACAAAATCATGTTTGTGTGATAAAACTGGCCCACAACACAAGAAATGAGACAATCTCTGAATAACTCCTAAGAACATATTCTTCAAAATGTTCTGATATACTTACAATCATGGCAACCAGGAGAGCCATGATGAAGGTGAAGACAAAGATCTTCATGTTTGGCTGAGTCCTGTGAAAACATACATGACAGATCAATAACACACTCATTCCTGCACTTGAAAATCATTTGTAGAATCCACAGCTTTGGGAAACACTAGAAGTACAGAGAGAGAATTAAAGCACATCACCTGATGTCATAAAACTCAGTCACTAGTAGGGGACATTGATAAGTAAAGATAAGTGCTGTAGTTTAGAAATAATATAAGCAGGCAAAATAGATATCTTAGAAGAAGAAAAGGAGGGTGGGAAAAAATAAAGCAAAGGTAAACTTGTATTAGATAATATATTATACACAAAGAGATGTTTGGAAGAACAAAAACGAGAGAAAGGATAGGATATAGGAAATGAAATAGTTCACCAGATAAGAACAAAAATGTAGACTGGCTGACCATTTAGAATTTTGTGACATTATAGGGGCCCCACATGTTGACATATTGGGTAATAAGTAAGATATGGTTTAAAGAAATGTTTAGAAGTCAGAATTCAAGCAACAGAGACAGGTTTTATAATAGAGGTAGATAAAATCAGTTAGGTCTTATGCTTGAGGATAGTAGAGGTGGTGTAACCCTAGTGATAAAAATTTAATGATAATATAAAAAAGTCAAACTAAAGAGGTTTCAGGGGAAATAATTATAGATACATTGAGCAATTGGGTTGGTAAAAGTTATTTAATTTCCAAGTAGTGTTATTCAATGAAATTACCCTAATCTGGGAATTTTATATATGATTTTATAATTCAATATATACAAGTAGATTCAGTTCTGTTGCTGTTGTATAGGAAATAAGTCAGGTTATTTATTTCTTAGTTACAGACCTCTACATAAAAACATATTGTAAACTTTAAGGTAAATAGTGAGTATAAGTTTTTCCCCCTGATCAATTTTGGTCCTCAGTTTTGATAGAATAATAGAGTAATATTTTTCCCCCTGATTATAAAAGAAACTATTCTTCGGCCTAATAATTCTAAATCTCTAATATATGAAGCACAAATTGTGATTGATGCTATTTCCCTTGTTCCTTATCTGCTGGTTTTGTTCATTATTTTAAACTCAGGACTGTGTCATTGGAAAAACAAAAAATTATACATTTCTTGATGAAGTTTTTAAAATCATCTATTACTTATCAAATATTTAGTCATGTGATGATACAAATAAGGATGCAACTTCTAGTGTTGTTCATATTTCAAACTTTATTAAAAGTAGAGGATTAAAGAAAATTTAAAGAAACTGGTCTTCTATAGATAGATAGATAGATAGATAGATAACCAGATAGGTAACTAAGATATTTGAAAGAATATTATCTAAAGAACACAGTGATAAATGTTTGACATAGCATAAAAGTTTTTTCAACCAAATCACTAATGAATTAGTATGTTACATAAAATTAATAAAACAAAAAATCCATTATTCAGTGGTAATTATTCAGAAAATTATAAACTTTTTTATGATTAAAAAAACAAAAATGTAATGGAAATGAACTTGTGATAGTCATACAGTAACTATGGTAAAATTTGAAATAATACACATGCATGCAGAAATAGAGCTTATACTAATCAAGAGGTAATTTTCTTATAAAAGATGACCTTGACTTTTCAGTTAAAGGTAAAACCAAACATTAACAAAGTGGATATTATGTATTGAGTTAAGAAAATAAAAAAGATCCCTGACTAGTTTGGATCAGTGGATACAGCGTTGGTCTGCAGACTGAAAGGTCTCAGGTTCAATTCTGGCTAAGGGTTTGTACATTGGTTGCAGGCACATCCCAAGTAGGGAGTGTGCAGGAGGCAGCTGATAGATGTTTCTCTCTCATCGATGTTTCTAACTCTCTATCTCTCTCCCTTCATCTCTGAAAAAATATGTATATATATTTAAAAAAATAGAAAAAAAAAATAAAAAGACATCTAGGATATCCCCTCTACATAAGCACATCTCCTTCTTGTTCCACATTTCTTTGGTACAATGCTTGTTGTAAATGTAAATACATTGCGATTCTTTCCTCAACTTCAAATCCTGACATAAAGTATCACTTCTATAAATTGTTTCTTTATGTGAAATTACCAATAAATAGAGTACATTTTACAAATGGTGTACAACTTACTCTAATAAACAAAAATCAAAATAAGACATTATATCAGATTTCCCATGAATATATTACCTTTTACCCACGATGAGAGTTCAAGAAGCTGAAATTGCAAGTCCTGAAAGATAGTGTGCCTTTCTAGAGAACTGATGTATTTATATACCCTTATGAGATCATAATATTGAACTAAAAATAATGCCCCAAATCTGTCCCCACAGATACTAAGAATAGACTTAAATTTTACAATAAAAGACTGTGTAGCGGAGTAACCAGGAAACAACTGTGCCCATCACTTGTTAATCTCAGTATTTGTCTAGATATGCATGAATAAGCCTCAGAGATATGTAAGCTACAGAAAGGAAGTGTGGAAATGAATTGAAATGGTAAAAGTATTTCTGCAGAACATCATCTGTTCTATTTGCACAAACATGTCCAAGATGGACAAACTCCCTTCCAAAACGACACTACCTTGCCAAAATTTTTTTAAATATATATTTTATTGATTTTTTACAGAGAGGAAGGGAGAGAAAGAGGGACAGAGACCTACCCTGTTTCCCTGAAAATAAGACAGTGTCTTATATTAATTTTTGCTCCCAAAGATGCACTAGGTCTTATTTTCAGGGATGTCTTATTTTTTCCATGAAGAAGAATATGGTACACATTTATTGTTAAATGAAAATAAAGGAAATTTATTACCTGTATACGGTACGGTAGTACGGTAGTTGTCAACACAAACCAGACAAACTGTGAATCCTATAGTATAAAGAATTTACTCATTTATTCAATGACAATCATGTCATCATCTTCTAGAACATCATCATAACAATCCAATTCCTGAATTTCCTGGTGAATTTCTTGTGACTCCATTTCTTTCAGAATCAGTGGACCAAATCTCTCATGTTTAGCCTAGGGGGGGCCTTATTTTCGGGGGGATGCCTTATATTTCACTCAGAAGAAAACCTGTAAATAGGTCTTATTTTCGGAGGATGTCTTATTTTTGGGGAAATATGGTAGAAACATCGACCAGCTGCCTTCTGCACAACCCTACCGGGGATGTGCCCGCAACCAATGTATGTGCCCTTGACCAGAATCGAACCCAGGACCTTTCAGTCCTCAGACCGATGCTCTATCCACTGAGCCAAACCGGTTTCAGCCCTTGCCAAAATTTTGCTGGTTTTCTAATATATGGTGGCAACTTATAATACAATTAGAATCATTATTTATTCAAATATATCTCCTACAAGTTGTTATAATGTTCCTTTATTTCTATGGACTTTGAAGTATTTTAAATCTTATGGTATATTCAACAGTGTGTCAAAATGCACTAAACCAATAAAGTATTAGATAATAAAGACAATTCTTAGTATTAAAGTCCAATGACCACAGAAGCTCAGTTCTCTTATGTCTCACATAGTAACTGGATACTTGTTTGTGTATTGAATTTCTTTTTTTCAGTCCTTAGGGGCTCATGACCCTCCCTGGGAACCATGTTTAACATAATTCCACTAAATAGAAGGGAAAATTAGTTTTCACTAAGTCCCCAGGCAAATTTGTATAAAAATTCAGCTTGTTGCCATTGTTTGAATAATTAAATGTACTCAGAATTAAATACACAAAAAGTCATTTTTAAGTTTTAGGTATATTTGGTGTCTAGTCCACTATTACTCAAAATGTTGTTAATGTGACCACCAGTCAGCATCACCTGGGAGCTTGATGTGATAGAAAAGCAAATTCATAGGTCCTCTTCCCAGGCATGTTGAATCAGAATCTAGGAGTAACAATCTCACATTCTTAGTTTCTCCAGGTGATTCTTTGTTGAACATAAATTTTAAGAAACCACATAATTGACTCATTATGTGTCTATAAACCGGACCCTATAAATAGAATTTAAAGTTTCATTTTTTATCAGGTGGTTTAAGGAAATATTTGCTAGGTGAATCTTCTCTGCTATATTTGAACAACCACATTAGATGTTGTTATTTTCTAGGAGGTAAACAAAATATTATTAGTGATTTATTAAGGCAAATAAAATCCAACTCAATTAAAATAATAATAATTTTTTATTGATATCTACAACTTGTAGATAGTCAATTTTCAATGCAAAACGAATTCAAGGTCTAGTGTATTCTCAATAGATAAAAGTTATACAAGGTTTGAGAGTATAAAAATCAATATGATTTAAAAAATATATCCTGCTTTATTTAAGGAATATCAAATGATTTTCTTTCTTTCTTTCTTTCTTTCTTTCTTTCTTTCTTTCTTTCTTTCTTTCTTTCTTTCTTTCTTTCTTTCTTTCTTTCTTTCTTCCTTCCTTCCTTCCTTCCTTCCTTCCTTCCTTCCTTCCTTCCTTCCTTCCTTCCTTCCTTTTTTTTTCTTTTTCTTTTTTCTTTTCTTTTTTTTATTTTTTTTATCTCTCTCTTACTTATCTCACCTCCTTTCTTCCCTGATCTATTTCTGCAGTGATTTTTCTTGGGTCATGTTACTAGGCACTATTCTAGTAGATTTTTTGATATTCACTACTTCTGAAGAACGTGTAAAACAGTGATCCAAAGGCACTATTGGATCCAAATTGCAACAGTAGTTAAAGAAATAAACATCATGGAAAAAATGCCAGGAAATAAAAATTGACAGATGCTAATACACAAAATTAAAACCTACAATTAACTTTCCTATACTTTAGGTAGGTAAACCAAAATATGGGCATTGTTTCACACCTCATTTTCTGTTTCAAACAATAGGAAGTGTGGGGATTATGTGTGATAGGAGGAAACAAAGACAGTGGACTTTACACATAGGAACTGCCTTGTGTGCTACTTATGGGTTCATTCTCCCTGAACAGTAGATCATTTTAGAATATCGATGGACCAGAACTTATTCTGTTTTTTTAAATAATGAAGTAAAACTGGTATTATATAAACTACAACTAAACACAATACAGTTTGAAAATGTCAATGTCTTTCATACAAGGGAAAAAGCAATAAAGAGTGACTGCTATGTCACAAGTGTGGCATTTAATTAATGGCATAAAGATGCAATCTCTAAATGGGTATTTGTGATGATATTTATGCTGGATTTCCCTTCTTCTCTTCCTTTCCTTTTTTTTTTTCTTCTTCTTTCTCCTCTATCCCTCCTCCTTTTTCTCCTCTCCCTCTTTTTATTTCTTTTACAATGAACATATGCTATACAGTCTATGACAAAATCCATGATGTTTATTTACGTAGCTAGAAAAACAGTTTGTGTTATATTTGTGGCAATGACAACTGAGAATAACCACAGTCCTTTCTAATTGGGACTATAAATTGGCATTATTTCATTTTTTGTCTTCATGGCTTCTGCCTTGCTCAATATGAACATGGTTCAAGAGTAAATATTAGCTGAATAGTTGAAATGGGCTATAGACATTGGTTTTCTAAGCAATAAAACACTAGAGGCCCGGTGCATGAAATTTGTGCATGGAGGGGGTGTGTGTCCCTCAGCCCAGCCTGCACCCTCTCCAATCTGGGACCCCTGGAGGGATGTCTGATTGCCCGATGGGATCAGGCCTAACTGGGCAGTTGGACTTCCCTATCAAAATCCAGGACTGCTGACTCCTAACTGCTCGCCTGCCTGCCTTCCTGATTGCCCCCAACTGCTTCTGCCTGCCAGCCTGATCACTCCCTAACTACTCCCCTGCCAGCCTGATTGATGTCTAACTGCTCCCGGCCAGCCTGCTTGCTCCCAACATCCTTCTTCTGTTAGCCTAGTCACCCCTAACTGCCCTCCCTTGCAAACCTGGTCCCTCTCAACTGACCTTCCTTGCAGGCCTGGTCCCTCCCAACTGCTTTTCCCTGCTGACCATCTTGTGGTGGCCATTTTGTGTTCACATGGGGGCAAGATCTTTGACCACATGGGGGCAGCCATCTTGTGTGTTGGAGTAAAAATCAATCTGCATATTATTCTTTTATTAGATAGAATAGAAGCCTGGTGCATGGGTGGGGGCCAACTGGTTTGTTCTAAAGGGTGTCCCAGATCAGGGTGGGGGTTCCCTTGAGGCATGAGGTGGCCTGGGGGAGGGGCCTGTGGTGGTTTTCAGGTTGGCCACCCTCCCCAGCAATCCAAGCAGAGGCCCTGGTATTTGGAATTTATTTTATCTTCTACAATTGAAACGTTGTAGCCTGGAGTGAAGGCCTGAGCCAGCCAGGGCTGCAGAAGCTTGGCTTCCTCTATCGCAGGGGCAACTCTAGCCTCCTGCTCTTCCAGCTTCATGGCTGCCACCATTTCTGTTAGAATTTATTTACCTTCTATAATTGAAATTTTGTATCCTTGAGTTGAGGCTCTGGCTGGCCAGGGTGTGCTGAAAGCTTGGGCTTCCTCCATTGCCAGGAAAACCCAAGTTTCCCTCCTGCTTTGTATGGCTACAGCCATCTTGGTTGGGGTTAATTTGCATACTTGCTCTGATTGGCTGGTGGCCATTCAATATTCATGTTTACTTATCTTCTGCATACTGCATGTATGACTACTCTTTGGATTGTAACTTCATCTAGAAAGTCTCCTTTTTCTGATGTTGAAATTCCATCTGGAAAAAAACTCTAATCTGTACTTCCCGACATTGCTTACTCCCATTAGGCCTGGTTCCTTCTGTTGGGTGTAGCAAAGTTCTTGGCTGTTGGGTGTAGCAAAGTGATGGTTAAATTGCATATTACTCTTTTATTAGATAGGATAGGATAATTAACAATTAGAAGTGTTCCCTTCCCTCAAACAAATAGCATGATATAAATGCAAGTGATATTATGAAGGAAAATGATTATGCAAATACTTTAATTAAACTGGCATTTACCCATGATTAAGTCCTGAATGTATCTATTATGAACAGTGAATTGAAAAAAAGAAAATTGTAAAATTGAGCAGTGTCAAACACAACCAACCAGTTACATTTGTGAACATCAGTCATTAGAAAACCAAAAATATTTGAAGATTACTTTTGTAAATAGGCACATACTAAGTACTTTGGATGCCTGCTTCAGATATAATTGTGGGCTTTGGGCAAGATCCTGTTCCACTCTGGGCTTTAGATTCCTTTATGCTTACTAATTTCCTGTCCTTCCATGAACATTTGCTAATAAAAATTCATTCACTGGCCGAAACCGGTTTGGCTCAGTGGTAGAGCATTGGTCTGCGGACTGAAAGGTCCTGGGTTCGATTCCGGTCAAGGGCATGTACCTTGGTTGTGGGCACATCCCCGGTGGGGGGGTGTGCAAGAGGCAGCTGGTCGATGTTTCTCTCTCATCGACATTTCTGGCTCTCTGTCTCTCTACTTTCCTCTCTGAAAAAATCAATAAAATATATATATTTTTTAAAAATTCACTCACTGCAAAAAATATGAGCTCAAACCTGAGAAATCTCATTTTAATACAACCCACCCCCCCCACCCACCATCTACAGAATAAAATTCATGTTCCTAAGGAGCTCAGCATGCTTTGCTCATCACTATTGGGCTACTTCCTCTCTCTCTGTTAACATCTCCATCTACTCCCTTCATTATATTTGATGACTTTAATTCACTACTTGATTTAACTGTGGTTACTGGTTTCTAATATCCAAGACTCTATTCTTTTTTTTCCTTCTTTTTCTTTTTAGCTTAAATTCTCTCACCTCCTGAGGTCAAACCTTTCATCTGGCTTCAAGATCCTACTCAGGACTCATGACTTCATGAAGATCCCCTTTGCCTCTCATATCCATTTGCTAAAATAAACCAGGCATTTCCTTGTGCTATTGCAACTTATTACAGCTTTCTTAAAATGTTTGTTACATTTCATAACAAGTAGGCTTCACGTTAGCTTACTCTAAAGGCTTTAATGTTCTTGAGGACAAGAATTTTGTCTTTTTTATTACTGCATTCTTGGCAACTTGCAAAATCCTGGTAAACAAAGACATTTAATATAGAATGTATTTCACTATAAACCTTCAATATTCATGTTTACTTATCTTCTGCATACTGCATGTATGACTACTCTTTGGATCGTAACTTCATCTAGAAAGTCTCCTTTTTCTGATGTTGAAATTCCATCTGGAAAAAAACTCTAATCTGTACTTCCCGACATTGCTTACTCCCATTAGGCCTGGTTCCTTCCTCCCTTCCTCCCTCCCTCCTTTCCTTTCTTCTTTCCTTTCTTCCTTTATCTCTCTCTTCTGCTTTACACTCTATTTTTTCCTACTTCCCTTTGCTGTACCAGCCTCAGAATAATAACTCAATAATATTGAATTCTATTCTTAGAAAACTTCTCTTTTTCCTTGCCACTTTTTCTGTAGGGAAGTTTATGTATTCCTTTGTAAGAAAAAAATCATTTCTACAGATGTACATATGACTCCTTTGAGCATCATATTTAATTCACAGTACATCTTAGACACCTTCAATCATCTTATGTATAAGTCTTAACTGAGTGCCCTCTTTCTGATTTCAGGTTGGTTTCTATTTCAGGTTATAAAATGGATAAATTTCAATTACCCTGGCATATTCTGTTCATTCATTTATCTGACTTCTCATATTTCTCTTATTTTAATGAGAAGTTTGCTTCCCATTGCCTATGATACTCAGCACCATTTCCATGAGGCCATCATAATGTTTACCCTCAACTACTATAATAACATGTTATAACAATCCCTCTTACTATATAGATTGCCTGAAATATTGTCATAAAGGCCTATATTCCAAGAAATTTTGCAATCCTTATTTCTTTCCATTTTTTAATATATTTCTTATTTTTAGTGAATTATGTATACATATTTGAAATTCAAAAATACATATCTGAAATTCAGAAGCATTCTTGATTTTACTCTATCCCCTCTAACATTCACTTATGTTCTATATCCTGTTTCCTGAACTACAGAATCCATCAAATGTGGTTTATTACTGTTCAACCACTTATACTTTTTTCAGCAAAAATTATTTATTCCCCTCGCTGGTTTGGCTCAGTGGATAGAGGGTCAGCCTGTGGACCAAAGCGTCCTGGGTTCATTTCCTGTCAAGGCTTTGTACCTCCCCAGCCTGAGCCCTGGTCGGGGCTCATGCAGGAGGCAAGCAATCGATGTGTTTCTCTCACATGGATATTTCTCTCTGTCTTTCCTTCTCTTTCCCTTCCTCTAAAAATCCTCAGGTGAGGATTAAAAATAAATAAATAAATAAAAATAATTTATTGCTATGTAATTATGACTCAAAATTGCACTTATTTGCCCAGCTGGTGTGGCTCAGGGCTTGAGCATCAACCTATACAATGGGCGGTTTGATTCCTGGTCAGGACACATGGCCAGGTTTTGGGCCTGATCCCCAGTAGGGGATATGCAGAAGGTAGCCAATCAATGGTTCTCTTTCATCATTGATGTTTTTATCTTTTTCTCCCTCTTCCTTCCTCTCAGAACTCACTAAAAATATTAAAAATAATTGTTCTCAAAGATTCTTTAAGTTCCAACTGTAATAACAACTCTTTAAAAACCTGTTTCTCATGCACACACTCAGAAAAAATGCCCATACTTCCAATCCAGGCATAACAAATAATGAACATATAAGCCAAAATGCTACAATGATAACTAAATCTTATTTAAAAATCTCAGGGGGTTAATGCATGGACTTTGCATATCATCAAATAGAAACACAAGTACTCATACAGATCTGATTTTAAATGTTATCTTTGGAATGATCAAATAGTATGGATTTTAAAAATTACTTAATCTTTTGGTGTCTCAATTTCTTCATCCAAAATATGGATGGGAAAACTATCTCATGATGTTTTTGTTACCATCATATAAAGTAAGTATGTAAATGGAATAATACCTAGGATAGAGTTGATACTAAGTAAAAATAATAATAATAATAAAGCTTCTATAGTTCTTATGCTTGAATAGAGAGAGATAGCCAATACTCGTCAGGTAAATAAGTCTCTATGACATTTTATAGAACATTTACCAAACATTTTTGCCTATGCAAGCCATTCAAATTCCTTTTCTTGGATGTTCCTTTACAGAGATGAAGCTACCATCATGGATTTGTTATCTTGTCATTTTTCTCCATTGTGGCATAAAGCACTAACAACTGCTCCAGGTAGCATGACAATGTGGCCTTCTCAAGGATTCTGAGTATCTCTGGTACTCATATAACATTCCCCTACAGCTGAGATCTTAAGGACTCAGCAGGTGCTAAAGGCTTAATTGTGTCCTCAATAACTTGGGCCCTGAGCCAGAAGGTCACTGTCTTCTAAGAATTGTCTTTAGTTATTAGATACTAGTAATTGCATTTCCTGGACTGATTTCCTTTACAGATGTGAATTGCTCCCTTGTTAAATTGCTCCTGGGCATTTCTGGGGACAGATGTTAGGCAGAAATTATTTTCTAATCATGTCAATTTCTTAGAATTGAAACTCACTATTGATTTTTTTTTCGAACCACAAAATTAGCATGCCATTACATACACTGTATAAATAGCCATGAAAACAGGCAGAACAGCATTCACTTGCCCCTTTCTTCACTTCTTGACCTCCACTTCGGAGAAAAGGTAAGAATTTAAGATATAAATTTTATTTACACCCTTTTTGTTTTATTTAAAATATATAAAGAAAAAAATTTAAATATAGTGTTTGAAATGAAAGTATTTAAATAGTGCTGACATTATTTTCAAAATTTATGTTAAAAAATAAAAGTGCCTATAAAGATTTGGTAAAAATTATAATGACCACATAAACTTTAAGAGTTCAAGAAAATGTAGTAATGATGATTAATATTATTTTAGAACAAAGCTAGTTAAGAGGCCATATTAAAATATCTATTTTCAGACCTTGGCTGGGAGCTCAGTTGGTTAGAGTGTGGTCATGAGACTCCAAGGCTGAGGGTTCTATCTTAGGTCAAGGGCACCTACAAAAATCAAATCAATAAATGTATAAATTAATGGAACAACAAACTGATGTTTCTCTCTACATCTCTTTCTTTCTCTCAATTTAATCAATAAAAAATTGAAAAGAAAATTTTAAAAGATGTTTTCTGAATTAAATGTTGCTGATTTTATTAAGCATTATTACAGTTATAAAATAAAATATATTTAAATTATTGTAAGGAAATAGGAATAACTGTAGGACAAGCTTTATTCACCAGGTAGGTATAGAGGTGGCATTTGAATTAAGATATTATGGGAGCTCTTTGGGAACATGCACTACTTGAGTGCTTATGAATAATTTTTTTTAGATGAGTGTATGCATCAAACTTGTTTACAACATACAACACCCCACTTAATTATTCAATTTATAATATTTCAAAATACTAAAATAGACACATGAAACAGAATTTAGTTAAAAAGAAATAAAAATTTAACTTTGTAAGAAAATTCTGAAAGATGTAGAAATGTCTTGAAAACAAAAACAAAAGAAAGAGATTTGGAAGAAAGAGTACCTTAGAATATATTAGTCAATAATGAAATTCTGCCTGAAAATTGTATATAAAGTATTATTTATAAAATTTGGAAAATGTAATAAGGTCTTTCCTAAATTACCAAATCATCTCTAATAATATTTTTTGAAATTTGAAAATAAAAAAATTTGGAAACTTATGTAGGTCTTAAGCAAAGTAAAATTAATATTGCTATTTGTGAGAATATGGATAGATCCTGAAAATATTAAGTAACATCAGTCAGACAGAAAAATTCAAGAACCATGTAATTTCACTCATATGTGGGATATAAAACTGAAAGTACTAGAGAAAATAAGCGGGATAATCCAACAAAAATTCATAAGCACAGACAATAGTATGCTGGTCACCATAGGGAAAGGGGTATGGGAGGGAAATAAAGGGTAAAAGGGATAAAAAATATTATATGGTATTTGAAGAAATTTGACATTGGCTGGTAAATGAACAATGCAATATGCAGATGATGCATTTTAGAATTGTGCACTTGAAACATAATTTTCTTAACAAGTATTACCCCAATCAATTTAATTAAAATAATTATGTATCACCCAGGGTGTATTGGTAGCACAAACATTATGTTTTACAAGAAATAATAGAGATGGAACAAGATCAAATGTTTAGTACATTTCAGTTAAAAATGTTAACAAATAGTATATGTTATGCTACAAAAGGGAGTGGATTGCAGTAGGGACTGGACAATTGAATCCAATCCTTTGGCAAATCATTAAGAGATCAGAATAATAAGAGAATACATAGTGTGCAATCTCTAAAGTTATATGTCACAAAGGAGAAGAGACATCAGTACATGTGTGAGGATGAAGACTGAGTAGTGGGTACACATGGAGGAAAAAACAAACTATTCAGTCCAGGAAAACATCTGGATAAGTGGAAATAATAATGATATGCTCAAACGAAGATCTCAGCCTTGTTAGAAATAAGGACATATAATTAAGCAAAATATTCATGGAAACTGTTTAGTTTAGGAAAGGTAAAAACAAAATATAAATTTCTAAGTATATATTTTCTTTGATCAGTCTGTTCCCAATAGATATGAGGACTCATCAGGGCTGAGACCTTAATATTTTGTTTTTTACTTTAAATCAAGACCCTAGACAAGCCGAAACTGGTTTGGCTCAGTGGATAGAGCGTCAGCCTGAGAAATGAAGGTTCCCAGGTTCGATTCTGGTCAAGGGCATATACCTTGATTACGGGCACATCCCCAGTGGAGGGTGTGCAGGAGGCAGCTGATAGATGATTCTCTCACATCGATGTTTCTGACTCTCTATCCCTCTCTCTTCCTCTCTGTAAAAAAATCAATAAAATATATTTAAAAAAAGAAGACTCTAGACTGCATCAGGCAATTAAGGATGTGAAATAAATATTACTCATTTTGAATAAATAAAGCAATTGATAAAGCTTTATATAAACATGTAAATCTTTTTTTTCTGTCATAAAAAAAACACACTGTACTGTAAATAAGATTTAAAAGAGTGAAGTAGGTTATAGCTGATAACTGAAAAAATGTGAATGGCTGGTATTGAACTATAAAATTGATATGTAAGACCGAGTTGTCATTGTAGATTTTGTCTTTGGTGTATGATAAAATTTCCATTAGTAATGTTTTCTAAAATGCAGACATTTTACTTTTACATTGTTTTGGTTTCTTTAAAAAAAATAATTCTACCTAAATAAGAGATTAGATTGACAACTATACTACCATTTCCTATTTTCCCTTTCACAGAACTTGAGCCATGAAGGTCCTCATCCTTGCCTGCCTCGTGGCTCTTGCTCTTGCATGGGAGGTAAGAAAAGCTCTAAATGATTAACGTGCAGTGAAATATTATCCCATGTGTAGAGAACAACATTAGCAACATTTTAAATGCACATAGAAAGCTGAATTTCAACAGACTTTTTGTTTACTTCTAAGAAAATCACTTATATTCACCGATTATTTCAGTAGAGTTCTGTAGGACCATAAATCTTGGTTAAATGTTTTCTACACTACTGGGAAACCAGTCCCTTAAAACACACACACACACACACACACACACACACACACACACATAAAACAAACAAAAACAAAAAGAAGACAAATAAGCATCAGGTAAAAGAAGGAGAAACACATAGACAAATCACACACACACACAAAAAAGAATAATATTGCACAAATACAATTGCATGCATGTCCAACCTAGATAAATGTATCAGTGATGAAACTGATGTACCTCTTGCCCTGGGGCATTGGACCAAATCCTACCTGGGTCTACTCAAAGAAATCCAGAGGGTGGAGCATAAGGCAATAGGCATAATCATAAGCACATTTGTAACCATAATGGAAATTGTTTGATACAAATTCAAATAACACCCCTTTTTTTGTTACCCATCAAAAGTTGTCCTTCGTTTATTTTAGTGAACATAATACAACAAGCAGAATTTACTAGATCCTAATTTTCCCTCTAATTATATTCTCTTCCTAAGACAAATAGGAAAATAAAATAGGTAAAATAAAATTATACCATTAGAGTTATCAAATATACAAGACATAAAACACAAATGCTTTTCAAGGATCTCAAAAGATATATAACATTTTTTATTTCTAAATTTTGTGAAGGAGATAGCTCTGCATAAAGAAAGAAAAATGAGTTAGCTATGGAAATTTAATGGTGTCTTTTTTTTTTCTCCTTACAGAAGAAAGAAGTCAGTGTATCCAGTGAGGTAAGATATTTTATTCAGAGAATATTTTTCCAACCATGCATAGTAACATTCTGCCCTGGCTGGTTTTCTTGATGTGGTTGGAGGCTCACCCATGCAGCACAAAGTTCTGGGTTTGATCCCTGGTCATGATAAATGGGAGGCAACTTCTACATGTTTCCCCCCCACATCAATGTTTCTCTCAATCTCAAATCAATAATAAAAAAAATCCAAAAAAGTAACAGTCTTTGATGATCCAGTAGTTGATTTTGCATTTTTTTTCTTTACAGACTGTAGAAAGCATTTCTAGTGAGGTAAGACAATGTTCATTCTGATGCAATGTTCCATTTGGATTGTAGAATGCTAAAAACTCTTTATATTGTGTTACTTTAGGGCACTTAAGTCAATGCAGCTAGTTCTGACCTAAGTTCTGATGTAAATTTCCATTACATGCTTAAGGACAAAATAAATGGCTGCAGAATTCCCTATTCTCTATGCTACTTTTAACGCTAGCTGCTAACTGGACCTTTGCCACTTGCCCCACCCCCTTCTTTAACTCAATGCTATGCTCCTTTTGTATGACTGGAGCTCTCTCCACACTGACCCCATTCACTTTTTCACATTCATTGAGCACCTTCTGTGGATCAGTCATCGACTAGGAGCTATGGTACAAACTGAAAAGCAGATGCCCATAGGAAAGAATGGCAATATAGGGGGTGGGCAGGCATGCAAATGGCCATATTTTGTCATTACAGGAGTCACTTTAGTAAATAATATGCAGTAAGACTTAGTTTTAGTCTTAAGTCTGTCTGGGAAGTTCAGGTAGATATTTACACTTGCACCACTTTTGGGGGTTTGTCACCTACTAAATGGTACTTAACTTATTTTATCTCTTCATAAAGGTTATCAGATCTTAGGGAAAGTATTTTACTTCTTTTAATTGATTTTAAGCCTAAACACAACAAATGAACTAAGGATAATGAACAGAATGTATTAATAATTGTTATAATTTTTTATTAATGAATTTTGTTATTTAGAATCCGATGGCATCTTAGAGATCACTTGTTGTCATAGGAAGGGAACATAGTGAGAAGGAAAATTAGTGTCTGTTAAATGCTTCTTGTTGTACTATGTTCACTAACTTTCTGTTCTTTCTTGACTGTATTCATTTACCTTGTTTATAGATCAGACTTGTGCAGAACAGTGTAGCATATGTTTCAGTGATTATGCTTTTATTTAAAAAAAATATATTATCCAGCAAGGTGTCAACCTATTAAATTCCTTTATATTCTGATACATATTGGCAAATTAAAATTTTCCATGAAAACTTAACCTATTATACTTTTATTTTTATTTTTCTGAAGGAATCCATTACCCACATCAATAAGGTAAAGCTATTTATTTAATTATTTATTATTTATTTATTTGGTTAATAAGATCATATAGACATCAAATTCCTATGATCTGTTTATAGCATTGTGTGCCATCACCCGAAGTCCAATAATTTTCTATCATTATATATTTAAGCCCATTATCCTTTACTACCCTCCAACCCTCTTCTCTCTGGTAACCACCTTACTATTGTGTGTGTGTGTCTGTATGAATTTCAGTTGTATATCACACATAAAGGGGGAGACACAATTAAATATACATATTTTTAAAAATTTCTACATTTAATTTTCACAGATTATTCCATTTCTATTTGTGTTATTTTTTTTAGCAGAAACCGAAACTGTTTGAAAATGAGAAACAGCAACAGAAAGAGGTAATTTGTTCATAATGAGTATATTTTTAAAAATTGTTATAAAATATAATCCATACAAAAGATGAGCATATTCAGTCTAAAGAATTGTAATAAAATACTGCCATTATAGGAAATATAATGTTATCAATATATTTTAAAGATATAAATGCATTTTTAATCTCATAATCCACTTGCAGAATATAGACTAAATACTTTAGAATAAGTATTGATTTGCTCAATTTATGTTTTCCATAATGAACACAAGTAGATAGATTTTCAGATTAGAAACAGGTTTCTTATTCTCAAGATAGGTGACAAAAGAAATGGGAAGAAAATATGTCATAAATCTGAATCTGATAATTGACTAGCTATTTAACCTTGACCCCAAGTTTCTTTGTACTTCCATTTCTTCAACTGTGAATGGAGGCTACTAATTACCCCCTATAGTTGGTGAATATTTTATTATATTATTTAATATTAATTACCCAGGGTTAATATTCAGTGATTTACATGAAATTTTTATGTTTTATATTAACATTGATAAATATGTGTATTTCATAAAAGGCTGCATTACAAGAGAGACATGAGACACAGAACAACCGAGTACACAGTTGTGCAACACAGTTATTAAGTAGCAGAGTTTACTTAAAAAATATAGGTCTTAGGGGTGTCGAACTCAATCAGAGAAGGGGCCAAAATCTAAAATCCAGCCTAAATCTCGGGCCGAATGGTTTACTGAATAGTCATAAACTGTCATTGTGATGGAAACGCAGCGGAGTGCAGTGATGACAGCGCGGTGCGGGCCACATTGCAAGGCCTGGCGGGACGGATTTGGCCCGCGGGCCTTGTGTTTGACACATGTGTCTTAGACAATAAAGAATTATTTAATTGAATTACAAGTGTTGTAATATCTACTTGGAACATTTCAGCTTCTTGTTTTGTCAATGGCTTGGGTTTTGAATATTACAAGAAATATTTTTCTAAATAAAAACAAATTTACATAATGATGCTTTAAAGACTTACAATAATGATTATCTATCGATACTAAAGAATCTAGTGCTCGAAGTTAGCTAGTGTTGAGTAACTCCTTCAATTAAATCACAAATTAAGATTCGCTCTTCATTAAAACATACAGAAGCAAATCTTGGAAATAATCCTCTAAATCTTTTTAAAATTAACCTTCATTATATGAAAAAATCTGGTTTACTTTTACAACACCATGTTGAGAAATTCATGCCCTCTGAGTACCAAACCCTCCAGCCAACCACAGTATTCAAGGCAATTCAGAAAGGAGAAACAAGCTTGAAATCTGGAAACATTTAACTTCAGTTTGATCTGAGTCCGCCTAAGAAAGGAGTGGGTTAATGAGAAATAATTCAATGAGTATTTAAGCATCTTCACATGACCCCAAATAATTGATTAACTAGCATAGGTAAATAGTTTTCCTTCTCTCTTTCACTCAGGATTCCTCAATCGAGAGGAGGTTCATTCATCATGAATGACAATGATAGCTGAATCATGGACTCAAAGATTCTTTTTCTTTTTTTCCAGGATGAACGCCAGGACAAAATGAACCCTCTTGTCCAGCCACAGCCTTTTTTCTATCCTAATGCTGAGCCCATCCCTTACACTGTTCTCCCACAAAACATCCTGCCCCTTGCTCAGCCCGCTATGATGCTGCCTCTCCTTCAGCCTGAAGTGATGGAAGTCCCCAATACTAAGGAGACCATCATTCCTAAGCCCAATGTGATGCAGTTGCCTAAATCTCTAGTAATGCCATTTCTTCAGCGCCAGATCCCAAACCTCAATGATTTCAAAGCACAGCTCCCTCTGCCTCTGCTCCAGCCCTGGATGCCCCAGATCCCCCAGCCTGTTTTTCAGACTCCCATGCTTCCCACTCAGCCCCTGGTCACCCTTCCTCAGACCAAAGTCCTGCCTCTTCCCCAGCAAGTGCTGGCCCACCCCCAGAAAGCTATGCCTGCCCAAGCCCTTATGCTGAACCAAGAGCTTCTGGTTGACCCTACCCAGGCATTCTATCCCATGACTCAACCTATTGTCCCAGCTTACAACTTCCAACAAGTAAGTCCTACTTTATTAACTCTGTTGTTTCATTCATGATGTGTATATGATAGTAGAAGATGTGAGAGATCCAGAATAAAAGAATAAATGAATATTTAATGGACATCCTAATGCACATAGTTGACCTCAAGTATTATCAACACTAGCTATGAAATAAAATAACTTAGAAAACTTGTTTTCCCCCAAATCCCAAGCTTAGGTCTACTCACTGAGGTTTAGAAACAAATCTTCTGATTTTCTATGTAAATACTGAGTATTTAGAAGAAATTATTTCAAAGATTCTGATTTATTCAATGTCTAGAGAATAAAGATAAAGAGGATTAAAACATACCAAATACAGAAGTAAATTTGAAAATCTGAATGTCAAAATGAGGTTAATTATTTTCTTGTGTACACCTATTCTCTACATGCTTTAATGCACATCCTGTTTGTGATATTTGTACATGTGAAGGCAAATAATTGAGATGCTAATTTTATTACTCACTAAATTTGTATTTATTGGTTAAGTTTAAAATCTAATTTAATTAAAATTTTCATCAGCATTTATCCCCCTTTACCCTCTTTCAATTCCACCCACTCTACAACCATTGAATTTTTAGAAGTATTCTTGGCAAAATTTAATTATATATTTATTTATTTCTCTCTCTTTTTTTTTTAAGGTTTAAGAGAATTGCAATGTCAATGTTTGCATCTCACTTTTGGTAAGCTTGGGGAGATGGTGATTAGATTGTTAATACATTCTTACATTACATTGTTGTGAATAAGACCAAGATAGTGACAAACTCCATCAATATACAAAATTATTTATTAATTATCAGTGTGTCATGGACATCAACATAGTTGACTACTATGTACTCTTCTGGAGTTGTGTATCTTTTATTTCATCAATGATAGTTGTGTTATGACAGATTTGAATGGTTTATCTTTAAGTGCCTATGTCCTTATGCTTGATTATCATAATTTTAGAGAAAACTAAAAACAGCTTTTTCTACTTTTATGTAAATATTTATGAGCTTTTAAAAAAAATCAACTTGCATTCTCATTTCTATCTTAGGCTTCTTAAAATGTAATAATTTTTGAAAAAACCACTTTTAAAATTTACATATTATCTTCTAATTCATGGGTCAAAATAAACTTAGTCCCAGTCTGAGGTTTAAAAAGAGGAGCGAATATAACTTTGAGATTCTTAAGATACCAATTTTTAACCTATTATGTTAAAGTAGACATTTCACTAAAACATTTCTAAGTGAGATGCTAGTTGTTCTTAGGAGATTTTTATTTGCAAGATAGGGCACAAAATGCTACATTGGTAATAAAGTTCCCCTAATGAATTAGTCATCCCAAAATTGTAAATGGAGAAAGATGTATGGTTATATCATAAAACATAACTAATTCTTTTTAATGTTTGTTTTCTATTCTATAGAATTGACTGCAACTGGAAATGTGGCATCTTTTCAAACTTTGCATCATGCAATCAAAATAATTAATAATGTATAAATTATTCTACATGGAAAAAATGTATTTCTTTTTTATTTTATGTATTATATATCATTTATCTTAATTTGAATTGGACTCATAACTTCTATTTTCACTATTTTAATTTTTAAAAAGTACCAACAATTTCAATTTTGTGTTGGAAGTACCATAGCACTATCAATAATATGTATCCAAATCATTTCTGAAATTATGCTTATTGATACTATTTCCTAAACAGTCATTTCAATAAACTTATCCTTTATGCATATTTATTTTTCCTGTATTTATTATAATCTTAAACTTAATTGGCCTCTTTAATATTAACTGTAGATTATTACTGTTATTAAAAATAGTCATGAAAGATTAAAATTAAATGGAATGCTTTGAATATTAAAAGATATCAAAAAGTAGAGGAAAAGATAATCATATGCTGTTTGATCTAAAAATACTTCATTTACATCTAAAATCCCAGTTAAAGCATTATACCTGTGCTTTATACCTTCCAAGTACCTAGCATCAGATGTCAGATTCTATGGTCACCCTTGAAAAAAAAAGATTCAAATGTAAAATCAGATTCACAACTCCGCAACATAGCAGCTAAGTTGTGCTTTGAAAGTTATCTAATTTTTTCTGGAGCTTCAATTTCCACATCTATAGGAACCAATTCAAAGGGTTTTATTGAAGTCTGAATGTGATCAGTGGACTGCACAGTATATGATTAGTGTTCCTCGTTACTTCATATTGCTGACTTGACATATATCAGAGCAGCAAGAACCAATACCACAAGCAGTAAGATCTGGATTATTGTTATTTTTGCCAGTAATGCCCAAGAATCAAAAACTTATAGAAAGCTCTGATATTCATTGTCACTGTCTGTGGAGTAATTGTTTCATTGTGTACCAACGCATGCACTGCACATTCAAGTCCATCCATTTGAGTTTACACAAACATTCATCTCTAGTAATTATTCCCTCTTTGCTGGGTTCTAAACATTTTCCTAACCTTTACAATCAAAAGTACAAATGAAACATATGTTATTTTGTCATCAACCTGTTCCCATAAAATTTTATCCTTACTGAAACCACTTGTTTTTCCAAGGTCACCAACAACATTCATCTTGCTAAACTGTGCTCATTTTACCCATCCTCTCAGTGCTATTTGGTAGACTTGATCATCCCTTCTTTTTTGAAATATCATACTTCTTTCTTAACTTGAAATCCGAAAGCTGTCAAATCCTTGGATTCTCTCTTAACTCTCCAGCCATTTATTTGCAATATCCCTTCTGAATAGCTGATATTTTCTTTCTAGCTACCTGCTATCAGTGAAATAGTTTCCCATACAAATATGACTAAAGGCAATTTTTGCTTAGTATTCTAGTCATTTTTAGGTAAACTGCATGGATTAGACTTTCTTCTAGTAAAGAACATTTTACAATTAAAATGAGATTGCCACCTGATCGGCATGGTTCAGTGGTTGAGTGTTGATGTATGAACCAGGAGGTCATGGTTCAATTCCTGGTCAGGACATAGGCTCTGGTTGCAGAGTAGACCTCCAGAGTGGGTCATGCAGGAGGCAGTTGATCAATGATTCTCTCTCATCATTGATGTTTCTCTCTCTCCCTCTCTAAAATAAATAAAAATATATTTAAAATACATAAAATGAGATTGCCTAGATGATTTTCTTGCCCTTTGAATAGCCATCCAGTTATGTCATGACCTACTTTCTTCCATAATCATTGTCCCAGAAGATTATAAAATAATACTGAATGGCTTTAGTTAAAAATATTGACAGTGAAAAATTAAATGGTTGTTGCCATATGATAGTTGTATAAAATGAGAATAAAAATAGATATGGGTGCTATGTGTCCCTCCCCAAAGATATGCTGACATCCTAACTCAACATTTTTCAATTTTTTCCCCAATTTTAATACAAACCATTTCTTAAAAATTAAATATATATGAAAATAAAACTGTAATGAATTCTTTTTTTTTACTTTTTTAATTTTTAAAATATATATTTTTTATTGAAAGTGCTATATATAATATGTTCTCTTTCCCCCCTCACTGACCTCTTCTAACCCACCCTCAATCCTTATCTCATCCCAACCCTTATCCCTAGCAGGTTTGGCTCAATGAATAAAGCCCTGGCCAGTGGCTGAAGAGTCCTGGGTTTAATTCCTGTAAAACACACATTCCTTGTTTGCAGACTTAATTCCAGGACATGTTTGGGGCGCATGTGGGAGGCAACCAATTGATCAATTGATGTATGTCTCTCTCACATTGATGTTTCTCTCCCTATGTCTCTGTTTCTCCCTTCCACTCTCTAAAAATCAGTGGGGAAATATCCTTGGGTGAAGATTAACAACAAAGACGAAGAAAAATATATCTCAGAAATTGATCTTATTTGGAAATATTGGTAATTGTAGATATAATTAGTTAAGGCAATGTTATCTAAGAGTAAGGTGTGTGTCCTTAATTTCATATGACTGTTGTCTTTATAAGAAGAGACAAAGAAGGAGAAGATGGCTTTGTGGTAACAGAGACAGAGATTGCAGTGATGCATTTACAGATCAAGGAATGTCAGGATTGCCAATAAATGCCAGGAACTAGGAAGAGGCAAAGATGAATTGTATGCTAGAGCTGTCACAAAGCACAAAGCTCAGCTGTTGCTTCTTAGCCACCAGTTTTGGTCTTTTGTTTCGGCAGAGCTAGGAAATAAATACAATAGGATATCCAACACATGCTTCATAGGTCAATTTATTATGCATGGAAAGTTTTTTTTTTTTTTAATTTTATGATATTTAACACAGAGAATAAGTTAGAAAACAAATAGTCCAGAGAATATCATTCTATCATTATTATTATGTTATAACTATTGATCATTGTGTTATATGATTACTACAGTGTTACAACTATTGATCTCAGGTATGTATTGTACACAGGCACAATATTTATAGTTTGATTTGTTTTTAAATTCCAACCTAATGCCTGAGAGAATACAAATAATGCTTTGCTTTTTGAATTGTTTGATAAAATATGCTTTTTGAAGCACTTTGGATGTATTTATTGTAAGCAGGCTGGTAATACGTTGCTAGATGTGTCAAAGGATTTTTGAGTCAGAAGAATCGTCATGAGGAGAGAGCAAAGAAGACGTCTCACCAAGCCTGTAGATAAAAGAGAAAAGGCTCTTTATTAAACTATAGACTAAGTCATTGCTAATTCCATTATGCTTGCCTGTTTTTGAATTATATGCAAAACTATTCATTTGTGTCTGATCAACTGTACATAATTGCCACTATATTACCCCCTGCTTAGTCTCCACCAAGTGGTACTAGTCCTAAAGCTAGAACAAGCATTAAAAAATGGAACATGCCCCATTGCTTATCCTGAGAGTCGGCTGACAACAGTGGACATTTTTTCCTACTGGTCCTTTCCCCATGTTGGCTCGCCTTCCCTTTAATCTTTGCTTACCTCTCTATACCCTATAGGTGGTGATGGTGGTGGTGGGGATGTCTTTTTCTGTTCCATAGTGTAAAACTTGCAGATTTCTGAGATTTGAGCATTCTCTCCAGGACTTGTCCAAGTTTTGATAAGTTTTTATTTGAGGTGACAAAGGTTGCTTGACCCCAAATCATGTGTTGGTGAAAAAAGCTTTACTAAAATTATTCTGAAGTAGTTATATCATCAGATTCCAATTTAGAATAAATTTCTATAATCTCTACTACCGGTACTTCTTCCTTATTCCTAGCTTTTATTTCTCAACTTAAATTACTGTGCTAGTTACCCTGTGAACTTGTTTATGGTCTTTCAATACTCCCCTTACCTTACTGGCCATACTCTGGCTTGTGCAATAGGCCTCAGTAACACATCCAGTCACATCACTGCCTTGTCAAATGCTGTTCTGACTGATGATGGCTGGCTTTATACCCATCTTCATGACTAGACAATAAGCAAAGACTACAGAGACTCTGGCTTAAAGGTATTGGTGTTCCTGTGCTCTGCATGCTCACTGTGGTCCACAAGTACCTGATGACTGAATACAAATTTCAGCTACATCCCTTTTTCTTAAAATGATATCACAAGGAAGAGCATTTATTTCCAATTGTTTCTTTCAAGGCTTCCAAACAATCCCTTACTTCCATGTCTTTCAATCTCCTGACCAAACTAATTACTTGCACCTAGCTATGATTTTTCCTTTTACGTGTTTCAGTGTTTTAAGAAACATTGAACAAAGAATGAAAAATGGTCACTTTTCACTTGAGATTCAGTTCTTCACATGAATGCAAGTGGCTTTTTAATTTGAATGCTATTCGCTTTCAAAATTAATGTAGCCAAATGATCTTCTTTAACCTCCTCTACATAAACCAAGCAAAACAGAGGCACAAAACAAACAAAACAACTTTCTCACCTCAACTAACAGAGACAACAGGAGAGCATTGTTTCTGTTCTGAAAGACATATTTGCTAAGCACTTTTATGTGGAATTCAGAACTGAGAACTTGCATCCATTTCTTTTTTTTAATCCTCTTTTCTAGTTTCATTTTGCATTCAATCCATCATAAAATTTACTGATTTTTTTCCCCTTAGGGGTCCCTTCTATTTCTTTTAAGTTTATCACCAGCTAATCTCATTTTGCCTATCCCTTCTCTTAAATATAGTGAACATATTTCATTCATATTTGTCTCTCAAATAGTTTTTTAATACATCCTTCCTTGATCAATTATATTCAGTTATTAGCAATGCCTGAGGCAGTAAGTTCAAACTCTTTGCCTTGTCAATAATTAGAGTTTAATTTTCATAAATTATCTATGTACGTTTAAAAATAACTGACATTTATTGGAATTATTTTAATTCTGAATTACAGAACTGATTCATTTTATAGCATAATATTTAATTTTTCATGGAATTTATAATACTTAATGTTATTTTATATAAAATTGACTTTTTAAAAATAAGTTTGTAATGTGTCCTTATCTTCTTATTAGTATTATCAGACCACAGGTCCCTATCCTAATTGCTCATCAGAGTCCCCAGGCAAAGTTTCTCAAACTTCATTATGTTATGAATCAAATTAGGGACCTTATTAAAATCCAGATTTTGATTGAATAGGTCTGGGTGGGGCTTCAGACTCTTAAATTTCTAAAAAGTTCCCAAATGGAGTTTGGGTGCCTGCTTCAAAGATTACATTTTGGAAGGTCATTTTTAAGCAATATGCAGCACAGATTTAATGCTGGGCATGGTATAGTCACAATCATATACAACTTTAATTATGGGCATTGATGGAATATATTTTTCAATAGTCTCATCAATTCTATGCATTGGGTACATATTATAATACTGGGTTGTCTATGAAAAAATTGAAGTTTAAAAAAGATTAGTAGTTTAAGGTCATGAAACTGGTAGTTGTCCCAAATAGGATACAATCACCAGGGTTCCCATCCTATAAGCCCACCTCAAACCACACCAGCACAGAACTTTTCTTTTAGGAACATTTAGAGGAACAAATGCACTTTAGAAAAGCTTCACCTCGCTATCTTACTAAAACTGGTCTGCTTTTGGTTTGATAGCTTCGTTTTACTTATTCTTGTTTTAATTAAGGTGGAGAACAAAACATGTAACTGGATGTGGCTTACCTCTGTCATCTGTCCAGTGATTACCACCTTCCTTCATATCCATACCTGGGTGGGTACTGTGGGTATGGGTAATATCCTCCCTGGCAAGATAAAGTTACAGAGAATTGAGACAATGATAGTGCAAATATTTCACAATAATTTCCATTAGAAACTTAATTTGTTAAAGTTGGTAGGAACATGTAGATCAATTAGTGTTTGATTTTTCAAAATTTTAGATAGGTTTACACTTTTTTTTAAAGAAAAATATTTAAGAGAAAAATAGAAAAACATTTGCAGTTATACTGTTCGTTGACAATGTTGTTGTTTTGTAATACAGGTGGAGCCAACCACTCACAGAAGTCTAAATATTCCTTAAATTATTGCTTCCAAATTCCTGCTTTTTCCATCCTTGAGTTTTTAGGGAGAAGGAATTTGCTAATTCCAGGTTAGGTGGAATTACTATGTCTCATTCTTGACATATAATGACCTCAGTGTTTCTTCAAATTCCTACTTTCTCTAATATTCACTCCTGTTAAATTCAATATTTTTTATCTCTCCTTTATCCTTTAATTTGTTAAATTTTATTAATTTAATTTATAAATGAATTTAATTTATAAATGAATTTATTTTTATTAATTTAATTTATAAATTAAAATTAATTTTTAATTTGCCATGTTAAAATTAATCTATTTAATATATTCATAAGAATTTCTGAGGCATATTTATATGACATGAAAATAATTTGAGATATCAAGAATATTGAACAAATTACCTTTTCTATTTTATTTAACAGATCCATTTAACTTAATTACTTCATCATCTTCCACAAGAATCAAAAGGTTAAAATTTACCACATCACCTGTCATATAATTTATATATTTCAATTTTTAACTATTCTTTAGGCCAATGCAATTACTTACCAAACAATGATACACTCTGAAAAAATAGTTGGCTTCTTCAGGGTAGCATTATATGTTTCTATCTAAGTGCTAACCAATACATAAGCTTTGGTTCTTTACCAGTATATCACAAGTAAATAAACTCAATGTCCATTTTAGGCATTCATTATATAGATATGTTTCAGAGATAAGGATTGATTCTTCTAATAGAATAAATAGTCAGACAAGGGAATATGTTTTACTATACCGCATTATCTGGGCAATACTTACATGGTATTTCTTCTTATAACGATGTTTCTGTTAAAATAAAGAACAAGTTAACATTGTTATCTATGTTTAATTACCAAGTTTCTTAGTGCGCGAATGTGTCTTACCTCATGAGATGAAGAATCAGCACCCTTGAAAAAAGAAAAGAAAAGAATGAACATCTCAATTGCATAATTCTAGATTAGTGTCAAATGCACTTGGCTTCCACAGTTATAATTAAACAAAATGGAGGCAAAGCCTTAGATAACTGATGCACTAAACTAGCTATTTCATGTTAGTGACAAAATGAAGACTAGGCTTAGGCTATAATTAATTTGCTACATTCCAATACCAACTCACTTGGATCCAAATTTGTTTTCTGTAATAAGGAAGAACATTTATCACTGTGACCAGGAGAGTGAAAATGAAAAGTTAAAATGTGGATTAGCTCAAGACCAATGTATGTTCTAAGTTGCTGAAAAACTATGTACACTTACATATTGATTGTTGGGTGTTATGATTATGTTTTTCTCTGTTGTTCTTGAATGTTTATTTATTTATTTTTTCACTTCCACTTCTGTGTAGACTTAGTATCTCATGTGTCCTTGACATTTATTCTAAGTCCTTGATGTACTGATGTAGGCTAATTTAAGGAAAATGCCCATACAAAACCATGTTTGGGCAATGCAACTGTGGTCCATAACACAAGAAACAAGACAATCTTTGAATAATTCCCGAGAATAAGTTCTTCAAAATTGTCAGATATACTTACAATCATGGCAACCAGGAGAGCCATGATAAATGTGAAGACAAAGATCTTCATATTTGGCTGAGTCCTGTGAAAACATACATGACAGATCAGTAACACACTCATTCTTACACTTGCAAATCACTTAGTGATCATAGTAGGAGCCATAGCTTTGGGAGACAGATTGGATTTACAAAGTGAATTAAAGCACATTGCCTAATATCATGAAACTTAGAGACTAATACGGAATATTGATATATAAAGATAAGTGCTGTGGTATAAAAATAATATCTTATATAATAAAAGGCTAATATGCAAACCTGACAAAAGGCAGAATGACTGGTTGCTATGACATGCACTGACCACCAGAGGACAGATGTCAGTGTAGGAGCTTTCCCCTTGGTAGTCAATGTTCTCCCACAGGGCAAGCACCACTCAGCCAGAAGCTGGCTTACAGCTGGCAAATGCAGTGGCAGTGGCAGTGGCGGGAGCCTCTCCTGCCTCCATGACAGTGTGGAGAGCGGGCCTAAGCCATCAGTTGGACATCCCCCAAAGACTCTCAGATTGTGAGAATGTGCAGGATGGGCTAGGGATCCACTCAAGTGCACAAATTGCATGCACCAGGGTCCTAGTAGTATTATAAAAACATACAAAATGGACATCTTAAACAGACCAAAAGAGGGAAGGTGGTATTAAAGTAAAGGTAAAGCTTGTGTTATATTATATAGAATAAGCAAAGAGAGATTTGGAGAAACAAAAATGAGAGAGGATAGGGCATAAGAAATGGAATACTGCTGAAACCAGTTTGGCTCAGTGGATAGAGCGTCAGAAGGGTCCCAGGTTCAATTCCAGTCAGGGGCATGTGCATTGCTTGTGGGCACATCCCCGGTGGGGGGTGTGCAGGAGGTGGCTGTTGATGTTTCTCTCGCATCAATGTTTCTAGCTTTCTATCCCTCTCCCTTCCTCTCTGTTAAAAATCAATAAAATATATTTTTTAAAAAGAAATAAAGAAATGGAATATTATAGTTCACCAGGTAAGAAAAACAAAAATGGAAACAGGCTGATCATTTAGATTGTTGTGACATTATAGGGACCTTATATAATGACATATGGTGTAATAATTAAGCTACGGTTTAAAGAAATGTTTAGAAGTTAGAATTCAAGCAACAGAAACAGTTTTTATAATAGAGGTAGAAAAAGTCAGTCAGGTTTCTAGCTTGAGAATTGTGAAGGTGGTATTATCCTAGTATTAGAAAATTTATGACAATGGAAAAAGAGAAGTCAAATAAAAAAAGTTTCAGGGAAAATAATTATATCGGGTCTAGTAATAATAATAAATACATTGAGAAACTGGTTTGGTAAAAATGATTTAATCTCCAAAACTATTATTCAAAAAAAGTACTTTAATCCGGGACTCTGATAGGCTTTTGTAATCCAATATATACAAGTGAACTCATTTCTATTGCTGTTATATGAGAAAAGTCCAATTAATTATTTCTCAGTTATGAACTTATAAATAAAAACATATTACAAACTATAAGGTAAATAGTGAGTAAACATTTTTGGCCCTCACTTTTGATAGAACAATAGAATAACATTTTTCTTTCTGATTATAGAAGAAAATATTTTGTCTAATAATTCTAAATCTCTAACATATGAAGCACAATTTGTGATTGATGGTATTTCTCTTGTTCATTATATGCCGATTTTACCTTATTGGTTTAAACTTAGAACTGTATCATTGGAAAAACTAAGAAAATTATGTTTCTTGATGAATTTTTCTTTTCCTCTACTACTTACCAAAGATTTAGTCATCTGAGAATACATATAAAGATGCAGCTTTTATATAGTATTGTTCATACCTCAAATTTTATTGAAAGTAGAGAATTAAGGAAAAATTCAAAGAAACTAATTATAGTTACCCAGATAGATAATTTAGGATTTTTGAAGAAATATTATCCAAAGAGCACAATGATAAAACTTTGACATAGTATAAATTTCAACCAAATCACAATGAAATAAAAATATATTACATAAAATGAATCAATAAAATAAAATAGTCTGTTATATAGTATATAATGCTAATTAGGCACAAAATCAGAAACTATTTTTATAATAAAAAAGCAATGAAAATGTAATGGAAAATGAACTAGTGATAGTAATACAGTAACTTTGGTGATGGTTAATTAAACTTTTGAATTAATACACACATGTGAAAAAAATAAAACTTATGCTATTAAAGAGATCATTTTCATATAAAAGATGATCTTAACCTTTAAGTTAAAGGTAAAACTAAATATTAACACAGTGGTTGTTATTAATTGAGTCAAGAAAAATAAAAAGACATGTAAGTTATTCCATCTATGGATAACATGAGCACATCTCCCCTTTGTTCCACATCATTCCCTTGGTACAATGCTTGCTGTAAATTTAGGATCATTGTGATCCTGTCCTTAACTTCAGATTCTGACATAGGATCATTACTTCTTTCAATCATTTCTTTCTGGGAAATTACCAATAAACAGTGCACATTTTAAAAATAGTTTATAACTTATTCTGCCAAAAAAACAAAAACCAGAATAAGACATCATATTAGATTTTCCAAAAATACATTACCTTTTACCCAAGAGTTCAAGACACTGATATTGTGAAGCCCTAAGAGAGGATGTGCCTTTCTAGAGGACTGATGTATTTATATACCCTGAAACCCTCTTTTTGTTTTTCTAAATCATGTCAACTATGAGATGATATTATTCAACTAAAAATAATGCCCCAAATCTGTCCCCAAATAATCAAAGATACTAAAAATAGACTTAAAGTTTACAAAAGGAAATTGTGAAGTAGAGTGACCAGGAAATATATATAATTGTGCTCATAATGTGTTAATCCCAGTGTTTGTCTAGTTATACATGAACAAGCCTCAGAGAAATGTATGCTACAGTAAAGCAAGCATGAAAATGAATTAAAATGGTAAAAGGATGTTTGTGGAACACCATCTGCTCAATTTGAACCAATGCATGTCTAAGATGGGAAAACTCCATGTCCACAATACTATTTTATCAAAATTTTACTGGTTTTCTAATATATGGTGGCAACTTGTATAATAATAAAATTGGAGTCACCATTTATTTCAAATGTGTCTACTACAAATTATTACAATGTACCTCTATTTTACAGACTTTGGAATATTTTAAGTCCTAAAGTATACTCAAATGTCAAAATGCAGTAACATCCTATCTAATAAAAGAGTAATATGCAAATTAACCATCAGTCCATGACAAAATGGCTGCCTCCATAGCCACAAGAAGGCTGCGCCCAGTTCTCTCAGCCCCTCCTGAATCCCTCCAGAGGGCTGCTGCTGAGCCTGCAGAGTAAGTAGCCTGGCAGAATGCTGCCCAGAGGCCCTCCTGATGCTTTATAGAAAACAAAAACAAATTCATTCCCCACACCTGATCCCCTGCCAGCAGCAGCAGCAGCCTGGAATCTCAGCCTGGCAGGGGCATGCACCCTCATGGTGTGATCCCCTTGTAGTGGAGGCAGCCTGGGATCTCAACCACTGAATCACACCAGCCAGGCAGATATGGAGGAATCTTAAATGTTTATTTTTAAAAATATATATTTTATTGATTTTTTACAGAGGAAGGGAAAGGGGACAGAGATGTAGAAACATCTATGAGAGAGAAACATCTATCAGCTGCCTCCTGCACAGTGCCCACTGGGTATGTGTCCCCAACCAAGGTACATGCCCTTGACAAAAATTGAACCTGGACCCTTGAGTCTGCAGGCTGATGCTCCATCTTCAGAGCCAAACCAGTTAGGGCTGTCTAATGTGTTAAAGAAAAAACCCTATTTAATAAAGAGGAAATATGAAGGGGAGGGCATTTGAGGGTGACCAGGTCGTCAGGGAAGGGCAGTTGGGGACAATTAGGCTGACAGGGCAGCAGTTAGGCATCAATCAGGCTGGCAGGGAGTAGTTAGGGGGTTATCAGACTGGTAGGCAGAAGCAGTTAGGGACAATCAGGCAGGCAAGTAGGTGAGTAGCTGGCAGCAAGCAGTCCTGGATTGTGAAAGGGATGTCCAACTTCCTGTTTAGGACTGATCCCACAGGGAGTCAGACATCCCCCAAGGGGTCCCATATTGGAGAGGGTGCAGGTGGGGCTGAGGAACACCTTTCTGCATCGGGCCTCCAGTGTTGAGTATCCTATACAATAAAGTAATATGCAAATTGACCATACTTTTGCTATACCCATAAGCCATGCCCACCAACCTATCAGGAGCAAATACGCAAATAAACTCAACCAAAATGGCTGTGGCCACAGAGAGCAGGAGGGAGGTTTGAGTTGCCCTGAAGATGGAGGAAGCCAAGCTTTCTGTCTGCTCTGGCTGGCCCAGGACTCCACGCCAGGTACAAAGTTTCAATGATAGAAGATAAATAAATACCAACAAAAATGGCAGCAGCTATGGAGCTGGAGAAAGCAAGAGGCTTGAGTTGCCCCCAGAGATGGAGGAAGCCAAGCTTTCCCACACCCTGGCCTGCTTAGGCCTCCACTCAAGGTTACAAAGTTTCAATTATAGAAGATAAATAAATTCCAACAAAAATGGCTGTAGCCAGAGAGCAAGCAAGAGGCTTAGCTCCACTCAAGGCTACAAAGTTTCAATTATAAAAGATAAGTAAATCCCAGATACCTGGGCCTCTACTTGCTGTGTTGCTGGGGGGCATGGCCGGCCTGCAAACCACTGCAGATTCCTTGCCCAAGTCACCCCACACCCCAGGGGAACCCCCACCCTGATCTGGGACACCCTTCAGGGCAAATGAGCTGGCCCCCACCCATGCACCAGGCCTCTATCCTATCTAATAAAAGAATAATATGCAAATTGACCATCACTCCAACATACAATATGGCTGCTCCCATGTGGTCAAAGATGACTGCCCCAATGTAAACACAAGATGGTCGCCACAAGATGGCCATCAGGGGAGGGCAGTTGGGAGGGACTGGGCCAGCAGGGGAGGGCAATTAGGGGTGACCAGACCAGCAGAGAAGGAAAATTGGGGGTGACCAGGCCTGCAGGGAAAGGCAGTTGGGGGGGACCCAGTCCTGCAGGGGAGAGTAGTTGAGGGAAACAGGCCTGCAGGGGAGGGTAGTTAGGGGTGACTGAGCCAGCAGTGAAGAGCAGTTAGAGGCAAACAGGATGGCAGGGGAGCAATTAGGCATCAATCAGTCTGGCAGGGGAGTGGTTAGGGGGTGATCAAGCAGGCAGGCAGAAGTGGTTAGGGGCAATCAGGAAGGCAGGAAGGTGAGCAGTTGGGAGCCAGCAGTCCTGGATTGTGAGAGGGATGTCCCAGATTGAAGAGAGTTCAGGCTGGACTGAAGGACACCCTCCCCCCACCACTGTGCACACATTTCGTGCACTGGGCCTCTAGTAAGATAATAAAACAAATCTTAGCATTAAATTTCAATGACCACAGAGGGTATTGCATTTACTTTCTTTGAGTCTCTAGGGGCTCATGTTCCTACTGTAAGTGATGTTTTAACATGATCCCCCATAGTTAGGAGGAAAAAAATAATTTTTTTTAAAGTTTGTAGATAAATTTTTATTAAAATTTAGCTCTTTGCAGCTGGTTGCATAAAATAATGTATTCAGTTCTGAGTATATTATTTCTGAATACACAGAAAGTCAGTTTTAAGCTTTAGGTATATTTGCTGTCCAAGTCCATTGTTACTCACAATGTGGTTCATGACCACCACAGTCAGCATCACCTGAGAACTTGTTGCAAATGGAAATTTATAGGCCCTCTTCCAGGCATGTTGAATCCAAATCCAGGAGGTACAGTAACAATCTCGTGTTATTAATATCTCCAGGTGATTCCTTGTTTACAATAAATTTTGAGAACCCACATAATCGACTCATAAGTGCATTGTGTTCTGTAGATCTGACCCTATAAATAGAATGTAAGGTTTCATTTTTTATCAAGTGCTTTAAAAGATAATATTTGTTAGGTGAATCTTCTATGCTATTTTCAAACAATAGCATTACATATTATTATTTTCAGGTGGTAAACAAAACATTATTAATGTTTTATTAAAGCAAATAAAGTCCAATTCAATTTAAATAATTTGCACTCTACTCCTTGTAGATATTTAGTTGATTCTCAGTTCAAAACAAATCAAATGTCTAGTTATTTTCAATGGATAAAAGTTATACAAGGTTCAATAAGTATAAAAATAATTATGATCTTTTAAAAAGTACATCTTGCTTTATTTGTTTGGGGATTGCCAAGTGATTTTCTTTTTTTCCTTTCTCATTTTTTCTCCATCTTTCTTGCTTATTTGCCTCACATCCTTTTTCCCTTCATTTATCTCAGCAGTGATTTCTCTTAAACCAGTGGTCGGAAAACTCATTAGTCAACAGAGCCAAATATCAACAGTAAAACTTAAACTATATAGGTAGGTACATTGTTATTAACTTAATTAGGGTATTCCTAAGCTGGCCTTTGCTAAAAACTCAAGGGGCCAAAGAGCTGTATGTGGTTTGTGAGCCACATTTTGCCAAACACTGTCTTAATCATGCTACTAGACACTATCTTAATGGATCTACAATATTCTCAACCTACTGAAGAAAGTATAAACTGGTGATCCAAAGACACTACCAAACTACGACATGAGGGATAAAAACACACCAGTAAAACTCTAGGTAATAAAAATTGTCAGTTGCTCATACACACAGTTAAAACCTACAGTTAACCTAACTCACCCATATTTTGGGCAAGGACACTCATATGTAGGCATTATTTCATACATCATTTTCTGCTTCAAGGTGATAGGAAGTGTGGGGATTATGTTATGACAGAAGAAAACATGAACAGTGGAATTTACACATAGGACTAGCTTTGTGTGTTACTTATGGATTCATCCTCCATGAACAGTATGCCATTTTAGACTATTGATGGACCAGAACTTGTCTTGTTATTTTATAATAAAACAGGTATCATATAAACTGCAACCAAGCACCATAATGTTTGAAAATGTCAGTGTCTTTCATAGAAGGGAAAAAATAATAAAGAGTGACTACTATGTGGCATAAAGATGCAATCTCTAAATTTGTATTTATGATCATATTTATGCTGTATTTCTCTTTTCTTCTTATCCTCTTTTTTATTTCTTTTTCTTCTTTCTCACAGTCCCCCTTTCTCCTCTTTCTCCTCTCCCTCCTTTACTTCTCTCACAATGAATGTATGTTCTACAGTCTATGACAAATCCCATAAAGTTTATTTAACTAAAAAAACAGTTTGTATTATATTGCTGTGAATCAGAGTGAGCAAAGGCCAGGATTCTGATAACAACAAGGAAATGTCAGAGAACATTTGAGAAGTTCATGAAAATTTCCTAGAATGAAAAGAACAGCAGAAGAGATGACCATTTCCTGGCAATTTTTGAATTGCGGAAGCCAAGAAGGTGAAAATTCAAGAAGGAAGCATAATGGACAAATGTTGCAATGACCTTGCAGAGTGCTTAACCTCCATAAACTATAATCTTCTTATCTTGAATATGTAATAAAGTGGGATCTGGATTAAAGCAGAAAATATATAAATTGTATCTCAGATATAAATTATTTAAATATAATCATTAGCCCTAGTGGTTTAGCTAAGTTGATTGAGCATTGGCCTATGGGCTGAGGGGGATCTTGGGTTCCATTCCAGTAAAGGGCAATTGCCTGGGTTGAGGGCTCCATCCCCAATGGGGAGCATACAGGAGGCAGCCAATCAATGATTCTCTCTCATCATTGATGTTTCTAGCTCTCTACCTCCCTTGCCTCTCTGACATCAATAAAAATATATTTATTGATAAATATAAATATTAAGTATAATTTTAAATATATAAATATTAAGAATAATTTTAAAATACATTTTTATTGATTTCAGAGTGAGTAAAGATGAGGGAGAAAGAGATAGAAACATCAATGATGAGAGAGAATCATTGTTCAGTTGCCTTCTCCATGTCCCCCTTCTCCCCCACTTCTGCTCTGACCAAAAGTCAAACAGTGACCTTGTGGTTACTGAGTCAAGCATCAAACACTGAGCAACACCAGCCAGACAAATATAGTATTTATGCACTGTCAAAATGTTCATTGGAAAGAGAAACCGAATTTAAATAAACTCACTCAGGATTATTCAGGAAATAAAAACCAAATCACAGTGATAAAACATAAAACATATCAACATATCTAGAAATTATGTTTCCCCTGAAACTTTATGACTGGAGGGAGAAAGTTAAAGATATGATCAGACAGTCAATTTATAGAAGAGTGAGGGTGGCAATCTGAAGTCAGTTATGACAAATAGATGCAATTTTCTCTATAGAACAGGTTATTTTTTTCCTGTAATTTTGAGTTATATGTTTCAAAAATTAATGCTATTTTTGAGTAGTTTGTTCAAGGAAAAGAATTAGAGGTATGTGGCGAAAAGCAAGAAAAATATTTTGTGAGCAATGTTGTAGTCTATGTATAGGAACCTAAATGGAACCTTTTTTTCTATAGCTTTGAGTGTCCTTAGTAGGACAACAGTGTAAGTAAATTTAAGGTATTTCTAGGATTCAGATTTTAACAAGTAGGGCTATTTAAAGCCATAGTTTCAAAGAAGTCATTAAAGTTATTGCGAATATGTACTAAGTGATAAACTTGACATTCTATATTTAAAAAAAAGAAATAAAATTGGAAGTGAGCAGAGAAAATGCATGTATGTGGAAAGATAGAGGCTTCTGTATGGTCAAAGTAAGGAAGGTAGTATTGCTTCAATCCCAGGCATGAACAGATCAACCCAAGACAGTTGGCATCTGTGGTATGGGAGAATGGCTCAGCACAGGGATCCTGGCAGCTGTCCCTTCAGCTCTCTACCCACAGCCACACATCCCAGTCTCTCCTCAAGTGACTCTAGCCCACTTCGCCCGACCTCCACTGTAGCCCAGGGTGAATGACTGCAAACAAAATTGTGTGCATTGGCTCTTTAAGATGGTACCTGTGACTCTTGCAAACCCCCATCTCTCCCTGGCAGACAGAAAACCTGCAGCTTTCACAGGCAGATGTTACAGTGGGGGCCTCTTCATGGCTCTGGTGCTCCTGGCTAGAGATCCTGGCTTGGGTTTTAGACTGCAGACTTTTCTGTGGCAAACATATTTAATGTGAACTATATTTCGCTATTGACCTTCAACAACCTTCATATTTACTCACCTCTACCCTAAGATATCCCTCCAGAACCTTATCTTTCTGTGGGAAAGGAGCCAGCTCTTTCTATCCATCTCAATGTGATTTCTGTAAATCCTTGGTTATAGGACTTCTCTTCAGCTAGTCTTCAGTCAGTTATTCAGGATGATTGTTTTATAATTTAGTTGAAATTTCAGTTTGGACCTGGGAAGAGGTGAATGTAGCTTGCACCTACTCCACCACCATTTTGGGTCATAAAGAAATAACTTTGAAATATAATCTTTTGTGTATAGTGTTCATTTCAATTTTTCATATTGATAGGCTTAGATGCCATAATCATTCCTTTAACCAATTCCTTTTCTCAGTTTGGCTAATACTGACTCAACTTTATATGAGAGTTTCTATGAGGTCAACTAATTCTAATCTATTTCATCATATTTCATGGCCTATATTTTTGAGCAATTCTAACATTTCTCTAATTTTTTCCTGGTTCCATTAGACACAGTTCCTATTCTCAACCTTCTCCAGGATCCTCATATTTTTCAGTAAGTCCATAGAAGCTAGAAGATAACACCTAGTTTTACTCCATAGCAATAAGCAAGCAAAAACCTCCTCCTGAGGTCAAACCCTTCATCTGGCTTCAAGAGCCTATTCATGACTCCTGTCTTCAAGAAGACCCTCTTTGCCTCTCCTATTCAACAGCTAGCATAAACTAGGCATTTCCCTTGTGTTTATTGCATATTATTATAGCTTTATTAAAATTTTGTTACAGCCCTAGCCGGTTTTGCTCAGTGGACAGAGCATTAGCCTGTGTACTTAAGAATCTCAGGTTAGATTCTAGTCAAGGGCATATTCCCGGGTTGCTGGCTCCATCACTAGTCAGGGTCATGCAAGAGGAAGCAGATCAATGATTCTCTTTCATCATTGATGTTTCAATCTCTCTCTTCCTCTCTGAAATCAATAAAAAATATACAAAATATATTTTAAAATGTTTGTTATATTTTGTAACATTTCAGCTTTATATTATTGATAATTTATCATAAATGTTTTGATGTCCTTGGGGAGAAGAATTTTGCCTTTTTATTGTTGTTACATTCTTGGGAACTAACAAAATTCTGGCAAACATATTTAATGTGAACTATATTTCGCTATTGACCTTCAACAACCTTCATATTTACTTGTCTTCAATACTGCATATTTGAATATCTTTGGATCTAGTCATTATCCAGAAAGTCTCTTTCTGGCTTTCTTTCCTCCTCCTTCTTTTTCTCCTCCTCCTCCTCCTCCTCCTCCTTCTTTCTTTCTTTCTAGAGTGGAAGAGGAGAAAAAGAAACAGAGAAACATGAATGTGAGAGGGACACATTACATGGTTTCCTGCTGCATTCACCTTAACTAGGCCCTGGGATTGAACCCACAACCCAGGTATGAACCCTTGACCAGAAAATGGACCTGGGACATTTTCGTGTGTGGGTTGAAGCTCTAACCACTGAGGATACCAGTCAGATCCAGAGAGTCTGTTCTTTTTGATGCTGAAATTCTCACCTAGTCAAAAACTGTAATCTTTACTTTGTAACATTGCTCACTCTTATAAGGACTTGTTTTTACCTTTTATCCCCCATTTCTATCTTCCAGCCCATATGAGAGTTCTGGTTTACTACTCAACTACTGCCATCTCCTCTTTCGTAGCTCCACCACTTCATGATTAGTAATTTTAATACAGACACATTCACTTGATCTTTTGATATTGTAATGCAATCATCTTGGTATAAATCAACTTGGGTAAAAAAAAAAAAAAAAAAAAAAAAAAAAAAAAAAAAAAAAAAAAAAAAGCGATTGCAACTCTCATTCACCATTACTGCCGAGGAAATTTTCATTCTTTTTTATTTTCACAGGAACCAAAAATGCTCCCTCTTTTCAATATATATTTTATTGATTTTCTACAGAGAGGAAGAGAGAGGGATAGAGTTAGAAACATCAATGAGAGAGAATCATCAATCAGCTGCCTCTTGCACACCCCCTACTGGGGATGCTCCCACAATCAATGTACATGCCCTTGAATGGAATAGAACCTGGGACCTTTCAGTCCGCGGACCGACGCTCTATCCACTGAGCCAAACTGGTTTCGGCTGCTCCCTCTTTTAAATATCACAAACTCATCACCACTTGCCTCACTGTCAGTTGAAAACTCAATCATTCACCTCAGTTGGGAAAATAAGATAATTTAATTTCAATTTTTCTACCTTACATTTCAAAGTATTTATTATGTTTATTCATCTGCTCTTTTTGTTTATACCAGCCATCTATATTCCTTTTCTCAGATGTTTCTTTGCAAAGAAAGGCTTATCCTCTTGTGTATAAGGCAATGGTTTTAAGCAATGATTTTTCATTCCCAGATTAAGTGTCCCTGAAGTGAGTAGTTTTTCTTACATGACGAAGCTACCATCATGGACTTATCATTTTTCCCCCCCATATGGCATAAAGCACTAACAACTGCTCTGGTTACAACTTGTGGCCTTTGTGAAGCCCCTGTGCACCACTGGTTCTCATATAACATTCCTCCATAATTGAGATCTTGACGACCCACCAAGTGCTAGAAACCTGTGTCTCATAACTTGGGCTCTGAGCCAGAAGGTCACTGTCCTCTAAGAATTGTCTTTAGTTATTAGATACTAGTAATTGCACTTCCTGGACTGATTCCCTTCACAGATGTGAATCGCTCCCTTGTTAAAATGCTCCTGGGCATTTCTGGGGACAGATATTAGGCATAAATCATTTTCTGATCATGCCAATTTCTTGGAATTGAAATTCACTATTAATTTTTTCAAACCATAAAATTAGCATACCATTAAATATAGTATATAAGTAGCCACAAAAGCAGACAGACCATCATTGGCTAAGCTCGTTCTTCACTTCTTGTTCTCCACTTGAAGAAAGGTAATAATTTAATATATAAATTTGATGTGTCCTCTTTTTGCTTTGTTTTAAATTCAGCAAATTAAAAAATATATATATACAAAATGTGTGTGTATGTATATATATATATACTTTTTAAAATATAGTATTTGAAATAAAAGTATTTATGCAGTACTGAAATTATTTTAAAAATAGTAAAAATGATTATAAAGATTTGGTAAAAATTATAATGACTACATAAGCTTAATGAATTCAAGAAAATATAATAATGGTGATTAAATTTTTTTTTATATAAGATTAGTTAACAGTTTCTATTAACAGATGAATTTTAGGCTCTGATTGGGATGAGCTCAGTTGGTTATAGTGTTGTACCAATATACCAAGGTTGAGGGTTCTATTTTTGGTTAGGGTACATACAAGAATAAACCAATAAATGCATTAATAAATGGAAAAACATATCAATGTCTCTGAGATTGATAAATTTGGCAAGGCTTGACGGGGGCCATGGCCTCTGCTTGGCAGGGCTTGACTGGGACCTGAGGCTGCACCTCCTGCCCAGCACTGGGCCAGGGGATCTGAGGCTGCACCCCCTGCCTGGAGAGGCTTGGTGGGGGTGGGGCTGGCCAGGTCCTGCCTCACCCAGTGAGGGAGGGCAGACGGGTCTGGGTCTCCTGCATTTTCAAAGTGCTTGCAGGTGGTGGGAGGGGGTTTGACTCTAGGTCCTGCAGTGCACCTCAGGCTCTGACAGAAAGGAGATTTTATATACATTTTACTAATTTTCTTTCATCTCTGACACTTCTATTATAGAGAAAGGGCAAGTAGCAATATTAAAATATTTCTTCTAATTAATTCCTTCTTAATGTGCATAAATTTCATGCACTGAGCCACTAGTTTAGTTTATAAATCTGTTTATAAGTTGAAGATTATATGTCAAGGTGTATTGATAGAACAAATAATATTTTTTACAAGAAATTATAGAGGTGAAACAAAGTCAGCATTGGATACATTTTGCTCAAAAATGTTAACAAATAGTTTATGTTATGACACAAGAAGGAATGGTCTACAATAGGGACTGGGCAACAGAATCTGATCCTTTGCTAAATCATCAAATGATTACAGAAAAAAGAAAAGAAATGGTATATGATCTATAAAGTTATATGTCACAAAGGAGAAAAGACATCATTAGGAATATGAGGATGAAGACTGTGTAGTGGGTACACATGGAGAAAAAAATTCAGTCCAAGAAACATCTGGATAGTGGAGAAAATAATGAAAGACTCAAACAAAGATCTCAGTCTTGCTAGAAATAAAGATATATGATTAAACAAAATATTCCTAGAAAGGTAAAAACAAATATGATCTTCTATGTATATACTTTCTTTAATCAGCATTTTCTCAATAGATATTAGGTGGAGACCCTAATATTTTGTTCCATTACTTTAAATCAAGATCCCAGACAGCATCAGGCATTTAAGGATGTGAAATAAATATTACTCATTTTGAATAAATGAACCAATTAATAAAGTTTTATATAATAATTTAAATCATTCTATTTTTCAAAACACCACAATTGTAAAGGAGACAAAAAAAGAGTGATGTAGGGTACAACTTATAGTTTTAAAAAAAATCTGAATGGTTGGTATTAAATTATAAAACTGATATGTAAGACCAAGTAACTATTGTAGATTTTGCCTTTGATGTATGATAAAACTTTTATTAGTATTTTTTCTAAAATGAAAATATTTTACTCTTACTTTGTTTTTATTTTCTTTAAATAAAAGTAATTTTACCTAAACAAGGAAATATGTTAGATTAACAATTATACTATCATTTTCTCATTTTCCCTTTCACAGGACTTGAGAGCCATGAAGGTCCTCATCCTCGCCTGCCTCGTGGCCCTTGCTCTTGCATGGGAGGTAAGAAAAACTCTAAATGATTAACATTAAATGCACATAGAAAGCTGAATTTCAATCGATTTTTTTTTGTTAACTTCTGGGAAATCACCTACATTCACCCATTTTTTCAATAGAGTCCTTTTAGAGCCATAAAGCTTGGTTAAATGTTTTCTACATCACGGGTTTTAGGAAACCAGTTCCTAAAAAACAGACCAACCAATAAGTATCAGCAAAAGAAAGAACCAAGAAAAAAGAGTAATATTGCACAAATACAATTGCATGAATGTGCAAAGTAGACAAACATATCAGTGATGAAACTGATGTACCTCTTACCCTGGAGCATTGGGCCAAATCCTACCTGGGTCTACTCAAAGAAATCCAGTGAAGCATAAGGCAACAGTTATATTCATAAACATATTTTTAACCGTAGTGAAAAGTGTTTGATACAAATTCAAATAATTCCCTTTCTGTTACTCATGAAAAATTGTTCTTCACTCAGGTACAATAAAATTATACCATTGAAGTTATTAAGAATAAAAGACATAAAATACGATTGCATTTCAAGGATTTTAGGAGACATACATTTTTTATTTCTTAAGTTTGTGAAGGACATAGCTCTGCATAAAGAAGGTAAAAAGTAAGCAAGAAAATGAGTTTGCTATGGAAACTAAATGGTGTTTTTTTCTTCTTTACAGAAGAAAGAAGTCAGTGTATCCAGTGAGGTAAAATATTTTACTTAGAGAAAAAATTTACCACCTATGAATAGTAACATTCTGCCCTGGGTATTGTGGCTCAGTTAATTGGAGGGTTGTCCCATATACCAAAAGGTTGTGGGTTCAACCCTTGGTTTTGTGGACAAAAGACAACTTATATATGTTTCTCTCCTCTCTCTCTCTCTCTCTCTCTCTCTCTCTCTCTCTCTCTCTCTCTCTCTCTCTCTCTCTCTCTCCTCCTTTCTCTCTCAAATTGAAAAAGAAAAAAAAATTAATATTCTTTGATGATCCAATTGTTGATTTTGTATTTTTCTTTACAGACTGTAGAAACCATTTCCAGCAGTGAGGTGAGACGATGTTCATTCTGTGGCTATTTTCCATTCAGGAAGAGTAAATTGCTAGATACTCTTAAAGGGGTGGGGAACAATTCAGGCAATATAAGGCCTGAAAAGTCATTTGGCCTGGCCCTGCCAAGGCATTAGGGGTGAGTTATTCTAATGTTTTACCACATATGGCAGGCTATTTTTTAAGTTGGTAATTTTCCATGGCCCCCAAACGATGATGTAAATATCCAAATTCTCATTGTCAGAAAAAAGGTTCCCCATCCCTGGTTATATTGTGTTACTTTAGGTCATTTAAGTCATGGCAGCTAGTTCTGACATATGAATTCTAATGTAAATGTCCATGAAATATTTAAGATCAAAGTAAAATGCCTGCAGAATTCATGGTTCAAGCACTTTCTATGCTAGCTGCTATGTGTATTGTCACCCTTTCTTTTAGTGAACTCTACAGTTCTTTGTGTGTGTGTGTGTGTGTGTGTGTGTGTGTCTTGACCTCGCTCCACCCTGACCTCATTCACTGTTTTGACATTTTAGAGCATCTTCTGTGGATTAAACATTGAGTAGGAGCTGTGCTACAAATTGAAAAGCATTCTTTATAGGAAAGAATGCCAATATAGGGGTGGGCAGATTTACAAATGAACATATTTTTGTCATTACAAGAGTCACTTTAATGAATAAGAAGCAGTGAGACTCAGTTTTAGTCTTAAGTCTGTCTGGGAGAATCAGCAGATATGTACACTTGCACCACTTTGGGGGTCTGTCACCTGCTAAATGGTACTTGCGTTATTTTGTCTCTTCACAAAGGCTATCGGATCCTTAGGGAAAGTATTTTACTTCTTATAATTTATTGGAAGCCTAAACATAACAAATGAAATAAGAATAATGAACAGAATGTATTAATAATTGTTATAATTTCTTATTAATGAATTTTATTCTTTAGAATCCGATGGTGTCTTAGAGATCATTTGTTGTCATAGGAAGGGAACATAGTGAGAGGGAAAATTTGTGTCTATTAAATGCTTCTTGTTGTACTATGTTCACTTTTCTGTTCTTTCTTGGTTGCATTCATTTGTCTTGTTTATGGAACAGGCTTGTGCAGACTAGTGTAACATATAAGTTTCAGTAATTACGCTGATTTTAAAATTATATTATTCAGCAAGTTGTCAGCATTAACCCATTAAATGCCTTCATATTCTGATTCACACTGGCAAATTAAAATTTTCCATGAAAAGTTAACCTACTTTTATTTTTATTTTTCTGAAGGAATTCATTACCCACATCAATAAGGTAAAGCTATTGATTATTTATTTATTTGGTTAATAAGATCATATAGACATCAAATATACTTTCCTATGATCTGTTTATAGCATTGTGTGCCCATCACTCAAAGTCCAATAATTTTCCATCACTATATATTTAGGCCCATTATCCTTTACTACCCTCCAACCCTCTTCTCTCATACAGACACACACACACTTTACTATTGTGTGTGTGTCTTTATGAATTTCAGTTGTATGTCACACATAAAAGGGGAGACACATAATTAAATGTTCATATTTAAAAAATTTTCAACATTTAATTTTCACAGATTATTCCATTTCTATTCATGTTATATATTTTTTTTAGCAGAAACCTAAACACTTTGAAAATGAGAAACAGCAACAAAAAGAGGTAATTTGTTCATAATGAGTGTATTTTTAAAAATTGTTATAAACTATAATCCATACAAAAGATGAGCATATTCAGTCTAAAGAACTGTAATAAAATACTGCTAGCATAGGAAATATAAAACTATCAATATATTTTAAAGATATAAGTGCATTTTTAATCTCATAAACCACTTGCAGGATATAGACTAATACTTTAGAAAAATTATTGATTTGCTCAATTTATGTTTTCTACAATGAACACTAGTAGATACATTTTCAGGTTAGAAACAGGTTTATTATTCTCAAGATACATGGATGACAAAAGAAATGGGAAAAAAATATATCATAAATCTGGATCTGATAATTGACTAGTTATTTAACCTTGACCCCAAGTTTCTTTGTACTTCCATTTCTTCAACTGGGAATGGAGGCTACTAATTACCCTATATGGTTGATGAGCTTACCCAGGGCGAATATTTAATGATTTACATGAAATTTTTATGTTTTATATTAACATTGATGAATAAGTGTATTTCATAAAAGACTGCATTACATAAAGGAGAGAAGTGAGATACAGAACAACTGAGTACACAGTTGTGCAACAATATCACACAGTTATTAAGCAGCAGAACTTACTTAAAATTATAGGTCTTAGACAACAAAGAATTATTTAATTGAATTATACATTTTGTAACATCTACTTGGAATATTTCAGCTTCATGTTTTGTTAATGTCTTGGGATTGAAACATACAAGAAATATTTTTCTAAATAAAAATGAATTTACATAATGATGCTTCTTTAAAGACTTACAATAATGACTACCTACTAAAGAATCTAGTGCTAGAAGTTAGCTGGTACCTGGATTACTTTATCTCTTCCTAAAGGTTATCAGATCCTTAGGGAAAGTATTTTAGTTCTTACAATTCATTTGAAGACTGAACATAACAAATAAACTAAGAATAATGAACAGAATATATGAACACTTATTATAATTTCTTACTAATGAATTTTATTCTGTTAGAATCAGATTCTGTCTTAGAGGTCATTTGTTGTCATGGGAAGGGAAAATAGTGAGAGGGAAACATTGGCGTCTATAAAATGCCTCTTATTGTATTATGTTTGCTAATTTCCTTTTCTTTCTTGACTGCTTTCATCTTTTTTTTTTTAAATAGAATAGGCTTGTGCAAAATAGTGAAACATATAAGTTTCAGTAATTATGCTATGTTTTAAATGACATTATCAAGCAAGATGTCCATATTAATTTCTTCATTTTCTTATTCATATTGGCAAAAAAAAGTTCCATTGTAATTTAATCTACTTCTATTTTTATTTTTCTGAAGGAATTCATTACCCACACCAACAAGGTAAAACTATTTATTTATTTACTTATTTTTATTAAATATATTGGAGTGACATTGGTTAATAAGATTATATAGGTTTCAAATGTACATTTCTAAGATACATGATCAGTATACAGCATTGTGTGCCCATCACCTTAAGTCAAGTCATCTTCAATCACCATTTTTGACCCTATTTATCCTTTACTCCCAACCCTCTTTTTTCTGGTAACCAGCACACTATTGTGTCTATGAATTTCAGTTGTATATCCCACATAAGGTGTATGTGGGGGGGGGGGGGAGGGAAAGATAAAACATTTATTTAAATATACATATTTTCAATATTTCCTACATTTAACTTTTACAGATTATACCATTTATTTTCATGTTATTTGTTTTTAGCAGAAATCTAAGCAGTTTGAAAATGAGAAACAACAACGAAGAAAGGTAATTTGTTCATGATGTGTATATTTCAAAAATTATTATAAAATATAATCCATACAAAAGAGGTGCATTATTCAGTCTATAGAATTGTAATAAAATGATACCAGCATAAGAAATAAAATATTATAAATATTTTAAAAGACAAAAGTGAATTTTTAACCTCATAATCCACTTACAGATTACAGACTAAATATCTAAGAATAATTACTGATTTTGCTCACTTTACTGGGTACACCTGTTTTCCATAAATGTACACTATTGGATATGGATATATGTTCAGGTTGGGAACTAGGTTCCCTTATTTTCCCAAGATAGATAAGCTGATGAAAGAAATGGGAAGAAAATATGGGACAAATCCAAATCTGATCATTGATCATCTGTATAACTGTGACCCCAAGTTTCTCTGCACTTCCATTTCTTCAACTATAAACTGAGAATATTAATAATCCCCTAGGGTTGATGAGCTGGCATACAGTAAACACTCAATGATTAACTTTAAAATTGTCTATATATATTATATTAACATTGATGAACACAGTTCATAAAAGACTTTGCATTACACAGGGGAGAGAAGTGAGATTCGGAACAACTGAATACACAATTGTCTGACAATATCACAAGGTTGTTAAATATCAGAGCTTGCTTAAAAATTAGGCTTTCTTAGACAACAAAGAATTATTTAACTGAATTACATGTGTGGTAACATAGTTGTCAGAATATAATATTTCAGTTTTCTTGTTTTATTGATGGCTATAGTTTGTTTGGAACATACACCAAATATTTCTGTAACTAAAAATGAATTTACAAAAAGATGGCTCTTTAAAAACACAGTAATGACCCATCAGCCAATGAAAGTGCTAGAAGTTAGCTCTTTCAATTAAGCCACAAATTAAGATTTACTTTTCATTAAAACATATAAAAGCAAACCTTAAAAGCATTCCTCTAAGCCTTTTTAAAAAATTAATTTTCATTATATGAAAACAACTTGGTTTAATATTATTCCCCCATGTTGAAAAGTTCATGCTCCCTGACTACCAAATTATGTAGTTAGCCACAACATTGAAGGCAACTCAGAAAGGAGAAACAACCTTGAAATCCTGAAACACTGATTTCAGTTTGATCTGGGTCCCCCAAAAAGGAGTGGGTAAATAAGAAATCATTCAATGATTATTTAAATCATTTTCACATGATTTACCAACACAGCTAAAAGTTTTTCTTTCTCTCTTTCACTCAGGATTCTTCAATAGAGAGGAGGTTAATTCATCATGAATGACAATTATAGCTGAATCTGGGACTTAAAGATTTTTCCTTTTTTTCAGGATGAACGCCAGGACAAAATCCACGCCTTTGTTCAGCCACAGCCTCTTTTCTATCCTAATGCTGAGCCCATCCCTTACACTGTCCTTCCACAAAACATCCTGCCCCTTGCTCAGCCCGCTATGATGCTGCCTCTCCTTCAGCCTGAAGTGATGGAAGTCCCCAATACTAAGGAGACCATCATTCCTAAGCGCAATATGATGCAATTGCCTAAATCTCCAGTAATGCCATTTCTTCAGCTCCAGATCCCAAACCTCAATGATCTCAAAGCACAGCTCCCTCTGCCTCTGCTCCAGCCCTGGATGCCCCAGATCCCCCAGCCTGTTTTTCAGACTCCCATGCTTCCCACTCAGCGCCTGGTCACCCTTCCTCAGACCAAAGTCCTGCCTCTTCCCCAGCAAGTGCTGGCCCACCCCCAGAAAGCTATGCCTGCCCAAGCCTTTATGCTGAACCAAGAGCTTCTGGTTGACCCTACCCAGGCATTCTATCCCATGACTCAACCTATTGTCCCAGCTTACAACTTCCAACAAGTAAGTCCTACTTTATTAACTCTGTTGTTTCATTCATGATGTGTATATGATAGTAGAAGATGTAAGAGATCCAGAATAAATAAATATTTAATGGCCATTTTAATGCACATAGTTGACATCAGGGATTCTCAATTCTAGTTACACATACAAAATAAAAAGTAATCTAGAAAACTTGATTCCCCCCAATACCAATGTCTAAGAATAGTCACAGATGTTTAAAAAGAATTGTTCTGATTATCTATGTAGAGGACACTGAATATTTAGAAGAAATTATTTCAGACATTCTGATGTAACTGAAGTGTAGAGAATATAGCTAAAGAGGATTGAAATGTCCTAAAGACAGAATTGAATCTGAGAATTTGAGTGTAGAATAGAGAAGTTCTATCCTTTTCAACAGTTTTGACGTTTTCCTTTTACACATCTATTCTCTACATGCTTTAATGCACATCGTGTTATATATGTACATGAGAGGACACATGTGTGAGATTTTTATTTCAGTTTTCACCAAATTTTTAGGTTTCTAATTATAATTTTATCAATTATCCCCCCATTTCCCTCTTCTACCTCCACCCACTCCCACATTGATTGAATTTTTAGAATTGTTCTAGCCAAGAAGTTAATTATATATTTATTTATTTCTCTCTTCTTTAAGGTTTAAGAGGATTTCAAAGTTAATGTTTGCCCCTCATATTTGGTAAGTTCTTAGTGTTGGTGATTACACTGATTATAGTTAACACATTTTTACATTACATTGTCCTGAATAAGCCCAAGATAGTGATAAATACCATCAATATGCAAAGTTAATTATCTATTATCAATGTATCATGTACATCCAAATAGTTGAGTATTATGTATTCATCTGCAATTATGCATCATTCAATATAATTGCATTACTGGCATATATGAATAGTTTGTTTATAAGTGCCTATGTCCTTATGCTTGATTAACATAATTTCCACAGTAACACAGAAAATTATTTCTTCTACATTTATGTAAATAAGTATGACTTTTAAAACAGTCTACTTGCATTCTCATTTCTACCTTAGGCTTCTTAAAATTCAATGTTTTTATTTTATCACATTTAAAATTTACATGTTGTCCTTTAATTCATGGGTCAAATAAAATTATTGAGTTCCAGTGTGAGGATTAAAAAAAGGAGAGAATATAACTGAGATTCTTGAGGCACCAATTTTTACTTATTATGGTATACTAGATATTTCACCAAAACAAGTCCATGTGAGATGCTCTTTGGTCTTAGAAGGCTTTTATATGCAAGATAGGGCACAACATGGTGCATTGGTAATAAAGTGCCTCTAATGAGTTAGTCACCCCAAAATTATAAATGGAGAGGCATGTACAGTTATATAATAATAAAACATAACTAATTCTATATTTATTCTCTATTCCATAGAATTGACTGCGACTGGAAATGTGGCATCTTTTCAATCTTTGTATACTGCTATCTAAAAAATTAACATTTTCAATGACTTGACATGCAAAATGCATAACCCTATCAATAATATGTATTCAAGTCATTTCTGGAATTGTACTAATTATTACTATTTCCTAAACATTCATTTCAATAAATTAGTTCTTTATGCATATTAAGCTTTCCTGTCTTTATTATAAATTTTTAAACATAATTGGTTTAATGTTAACTTTAGATTATTACTGTTAAAAATAGCCATGGAAGATTGAAATTAAATGTAACGGTTTGAAGTAAGTATTAAAATATGTTAAAAACTAGAGGGAAAAGATAATCATATGCTGGGTTTGCTCTAAAAAGACTTGGTTATTCCCATAGTCACTGTTTAACTACTACACCTGTGCCTTTCATCCTTCACAGTACTCAACATGAGTTGTCAGATTCTATGGTCACCCTAGAAAAAAAGATTCAAATGTGAAATCTGATTCACAGCTCTGCAACATAGCAGCTAAGTTGTGCTTTGAAAGTTACTTGATCTTTTAGAGCTTCAATTTCCACATCTACATAAGAGCCAATTCAAAGGATTTTTTTGAAGTTTGAATGTGATTAGTGGACTGCACTATACATGATAAGTGTATCTTGTTGCTCCATATTGCTGATTTGACTTATATCAGAGCAGCAATGGCTAATACCACAATCAGTAAGAGGTGGGTTATGTGATTTTTGCCAGTAATGTAAGAACCAAAAATGTACAGAAAGCTCAGATATTCATCCTCACTGAGTGTGTAGTAATTGTTTCATTGTAATGAATTATTCCTCTACCAACTCCTTCACTGCACACTCAGGTCTGTCCACTTGAGTGTACACAATGATTCATCTCTAGCAATCATTCCCTCTTTGCTTCATCCTCAATGTTTTCCTAGCCTTCAAGATCAAATGCAAACCAAACATGTATTCTCTCCATCAAGTGTCTGCCCTTACTGAAACCACTTATTTTTTTCAAGATCTCCAACAACTTTATTTTTTCATTGTGTTTACTGTAATTGATTTCTAACTTTATGACATTGTGATCTGAGATGATGCTTGATATGATTTCTATCTTCTTGGATTTGAAGAGACTTTGTCTGTGTCCCAATATGTGGTCTATCTTTGAAAATGACCCATGTGCACTTGAGAAGAATGTATAATCTGTGGCTTTCAGGTGAAATGTTCTGAAGATGTCAATTAATTCCATCTGATCTAGTGAGTCATTTAAGATTGATGTTTCTTTGTTGATTTTTTGTGTTGCTCAGTACATATAGGTAGGCCTGTGCAACAAAGGCCTACCTATAGGCCTTTTTGATTTTTGATTCACCTCTTTGATTCCAGGTGAATCAAAAAACCCAAAAGATTCCATCAAAAACTATTAGACTTAATAAATGAATTTAGTAATGTAGCTGGATACAAAATTAACACCAAGAAATCTATGGCAATTCTATACACCAATAATGAACTTACAGAAACAGAGACTAAAAAATCAATCCCATTTACCAACACATGCAAAAAATTAAGAATAAATTTAATTAAGGAGGTAAAAAAGCTATATGCGGAAAAAAAGAGACAGAGGAAGATGTAAACAGATGGAAAAACATACCATGTTCATGGATTGGTACAATCAACATTATTAAAATGTCCATACTACCCAAATCAATCTATAGATTCAATGCACTCTCTATTAAAATACCAATGGCATATTTCACAGAACTAGAAAAAACTCTCCAAAAATTAATCTGGAGTAAAAAAAGACCTGAAATAGCCACAGCAATCCTGAGAAAGAAGAACAAAGCAGGTAGACTCTCAATACCAGATTTCAAGCTGTATTACAAAGCCACTGTTTTCAAAACAGCCTAGAACTAGCACAAGAACAGACATATAGACCAGTGGAATAGAATAGAAAACCCAGATATCAACCCAAACCACTATGCTCAATTAATATTTGACAAAGGAGACATGAGCATACAATGGAGTCAAGACAGTCTCTTCAATACATGGTGTTGGGAAAATTGGACATATACATGCAAAAAAAAAATGGAACCAGACCAATTTACACCATACACAAAAATAAAGTCAAAATGGATAAAGGACTTAAAAATAAGATGGGAAATCATAAAAATACTAGAGGAATCCACAGACAGAAAAAGCTCAGACATATGCCAAAGCAATTTCTTTACTGATACCATTCCTAGGGTAATGGAAACTAAAGAGAAAATAAACAAATAGGACTACATCAAATAAAAAGCTTTTGTAAAGCAAAAGAAATCATCAACAAAACACAAGAAAGCCCACTTATGGGAGAACATATTTGCAAATCTTATCACTGATAAAGGTTTAATCTCCAACATCTACAGGAAACTTATACAACTTAATAAAAGAAAGATAAATGATCCAATAAAAAAGTGGGTAACAGACCTAAATAGAATATTTTCAAAAGAAGACAAAAGGAAGGCCAAGAGATATATGAAAATATGATAGGATATTTAAAAACTCACACTTACATCTAGCCTCTTCCAAGAGAAAACCACAAAGCAAAGTCATTTGTCAAAGCCTAATTTCATGAATAATGACTAATTAACATCTATATGAAATCTGCCTTTTAAAAACATACATATTTTGGCCCTAGCTGGGTTTGCTTAGTGTATAAAGCAACAGCCTACAGACTGAAGAGTCCTGGATTTGATTCTGGTCAAGAGCACATGCCCTGGTTACAGACTCAATCTCCAGTAGGGGGCATGCAGGAGGTAGCTGATCAGTGATTCTTTCTCATCATTTGTATTTCTATCTCTCACTCTCCCTTCCTCTCTAAAACCAATAAAAATATATTAAAAAATAAAAATGTACATACTTTGAAACCATGTTGTACTTGAACTTGAACTTCTTTATAAACAAAACTCATTGTGATAACAAATAGTGAGCTGAGAAGTTAATCAATATATATATATAATATATATATACTAAACAACTATTTGATTGTTTATATTAGAGGCAGGGCCAATTGAAGGACAGAGGAGTAAAAAAAAACCACCACAATTATTCTTCTTATGTTTTGAAAATGTGAAATGCAGGGCAGAATTAACTGAGACAGGATGAGGTGTACAACACAGAGTTCCATCTTGGGTTTGTTAAATTTCAAGTGCCTTTTACATGCAAAGTGTGTTAACTGGAGGGTCATAAAGGCAGTACAGGAGACAGCACACAGGACATGTAACTCTGCATTCTACCAACCTCTCTTCATTCTCACATTCTTGCCTAGCATCAGAGTCTTGGTACTGTCCCGCTATTCCTTTCCAGTGTCTTTAGTTACAGAAGTTGCTCTCTCTCTTCTGAAGAATAGAGATTGGCCTTTATTTTAGCTGCTTTTCTAAAAAAGAGTAAAGATCTGTTTTCATGAATTTTGGTGATAAATCTTTCAATCTCATGAAAGTTATAAATGACTGTAATTTGTAGATTTTCACTGCCAATATTTATAACCATTGCATAAATGAGATTTTCTTTCTCGCTACCTGTGAAATGTGAATTAGCTTTTCTTACAAATATGACTAAAGACAACATTTTGGTTATTACTTTAGTGATTTTATGTAAACTGCATGCATTAAACTTTCTTTTAGTACAGAATATTTCACAATTACAATGTCATTGCCTAGATGATTTACTTGTTCTTCGAGTAGCTCTTCAGCTCTATTATGATCTGCTTTCTTCCATAATCATTGCCCCTGAAGATTATAAAATAGCATTGTATGTCTTTGGTTAAAAATATTGACAGACTGGAAAATATTGTTAATGTTAGTTTATAATAGTTGTAAAAATGTTAGTGAGAATAAACATAAATATGGGTCTGTACATTCAGTTGTGTCCCTCCCCCAAGATAATGTTGAAATCTTAACTCCCCATACCTCAAAAATTGACCTTATTTGGAAACACAGGTGATAGCAGATGTAATTAATTAAGACAAGGTTATCCAGGGGGTAAGGTGTGTGTCATGAGTTTAATATGACTGTTGTTATTACAGAAAAAGATAAAGAGGGAGAAGCCAGTTTTGTGACAACAGAGACAGAGATTGCAGTGATGCATTTACAAACCAAGAAATGTCAGGATTTCCAATAAATGTCAGGAAGGAGGAGCAGCAAAGATGAATTGTATAGCTGCCACAAAGAGCAAAGCTCTGCTGTTGTTTCTTAGCCACCAGTTATGATACTTTGTTTTGGCAGAGCTAGGAAATAAAAACAACGGGATATCCGACATGTGCGTCATAGATCAATTTATTGTGTATGCATTTTTTTAAATTTTATGATCTTTTAATAAGAGAAAAAATTAGAAAACAATCAAATAGTCCAGAGAATATCATTACTACTGTGTTACAACTGTTGATTCAATTGGTCTCAGATTTGTGTTGTGCATGTAACACTATTACTTGGTTGACTTTCCCTTTAGTTGTTGATATATTTTGCTTGTGGGTTTTTGGTTTTTTTTTAAGCTGAAATTTGTAGACAGAAACATTACTTTTGGGTCAAATTATTTTTAAATTCCAATATAATGCATTGGGTAATACAAATAATACCCTAAACTTTGAATTGTCCAATTAAATATGCCTTTTGAGGCACTTTGGATGTATTTGTTGTAAACAGGCTGATAATATGTTACTAGGTATATGAAAGGGTTTTTTAGTAAGAAGAATCATCATGAGGAGAGAGCAAAGAAGACTTCTCACCAAGCCTGTAGATAAAAAGAAAATAGAAAACGTTTTTTTTTTTATTAAACAACAGACCAAGTTATTGCTAATTCCAGTATGCTTTCCAGTTTTTGAATTATATCTATATCTATTTCTTTGTGTCTAACCAACTATTCATAGTTGTGCTTTTGTTACCCCCTACTAGTTCACAGATGAACTTTGTTACCCCTACCAAATGACAGGCTGCTCTAACCTTCTGCTTGTCCCAAAACTTGAACAAGCACTGAAAAATGAATTACACCCCTTTATCAGTTTATCCTGAAGGTCTGCTGACTATAGTGGACACTTTTTCCTACTGGTTATTTCCCTATGCTAGTTCACTTTCCCCTTAAAAGCTTATCCTAATCTTTGCTTACTTCTCTCTACCATGTAGGAAAAAGAAAAATGCCCTTTTCTGTTTCATTTTGAGACACTTGCAGATATCTGAGATTCAAGGGACCTCCTCATGGCAAAGATCTTTGTTTAGAATAAAGTATTTCCTTGTCTATGTTTTGAAAAGTTTTTACTTGACACAATAAAGGTTGCTTGACCCAAAACCGTGCCTTGGTTAAAATTATTCTGATAAAAAATCTTTATTAAAATTATTCTGAATTAGTTATATCATCAGATTCCAATTTGGAATAAATTACTGCTATCTCTGCTATATCTTTCATAGTTCTAGCTCTTATTCTCCATCTTAAATTACTGTACTAGTTCCCCAGTGAATTGTTTATGGTCTATCAGTACTCCCCTTATCCTGCTGGCCATACTGTGGCTTATGCAATAGGTCTCAATAACACATCCAGTCACATCACTGCCTTTCAAATGGTATTCTGACTGTTGATAGCTGGCCTTATATCCATCTTCATGACTAGACAATAAGCTGTCCAATGCAGAGACTCTGCTTAAAGGTATTTGTGTTCCAGTGGTATCTCTCTGCATGTTCACCATACGGTACACAAATATCTGATGACTAAATGAATGCAAATTTCAGCTGCTTCCCTAATTTCCAAAATAGTATCACAAGAACCAGGATTTATTTCCAGTTGTGTCTTTCAAAGAATTCCTTATTTCCAGGTCTTTAAATCTTGTGGCCAAACTAATTACAGTGTATGCACCAACGTATGATGTTTTCTTTTACATATTTAAGTGTTTTAAGAAACATTGAACAAAGAATGAAAAAATTATTGTGTAAGCTTTTATGGTCGTTTTTCCTCACTTGTCATTTCTCACGTGAGGTTCAGTTCTGCAAGTGAGTGCACGTGGCTTTTGAATTCGAATGCTATTCACTTTCAAAATTAACTAAGCCAAATGAATGTCTTTAACCTCCCCTACATAAACCAAGCAAAACATAGGTGCAAAAGTCTCTGAAAATCCAAACCAAGACAAGGGAGGGACAATAGAAGAAAATTGTCTCTTTTCTGAAAGGCATATTTACTCAGCATTTTTATGTGCTAAATGGAACTTGCATCCATTTCTCCTTTTCCCCTTGCCTAGTTTCATTTTTTACTCAATCCATTCTGAAATCTACTAATTTTTTTTCTGAGTTTTCTTTCTCCTATTTATTTTAAGTCTTTCTATCACCAGCCTATCTCAGTTTGCCTGCCCTTCTCTTGAATAGTGAACACAATTTATCCATATTTGTCTCTCCAAAAAGTATATATATAAACTTTTTAATATTCACTTAGATATGTGCTCTGACTGAAAATTGAACCCTTGATCATTTGGTGCAGAGGGCACAAATCATCTTTTTAATCAATTATATTCAGTTATTGCAGCCTAGCGAGTAAGCTCAGACTCTGTGTCCTGTCAGTAATTGGAGCTTGACTTGAATAAATTATGCATGTGTATTTAAAAATAATTGAAATCTCTTGGAGTTTTTTCAGCTTCAAATTGTAGAACTGCTTTATTTTGTAAAGAAATATTTAATCTTCTATGGAATTTGTAATACTTAATGTTGTTTGAGATAAAATGGACTCTTTAAGAGTAAATTTATAATATTTCCTCATCTTCTCATTGTAACTATAGTAGAGCTCCATCCTAATTGCTCATCAGAATCCCAATGTTAAGTTTCTCAGACTTTACTGTATTATGAATCAATAAGAACCCTTTTAAAATACAGATTCTGATTGAATAGGTTTAAGGGGGGCTTCACACTCTAACTTTCTAACAAGTTCCTGATTATATTTGTGCCCCTGCTCCAAAGATTACATTGTTGAAAGTCATGTTTTACACAGCAGCACAGATTTAATGCAGGGCATGATCTAGTCACAATCACATACAACTTTAATCATGGGTATTGATGGAATATGTCTTTAAATTCTCTCACCAATTCTATAAAGTGGGCACATACTACAATACCTGGTATTCCATAGAAAAGATTAGAAATAGTTCAAGATCATGAAACTGGTAGTTGTCCCAAACAGGATACAATCACCAGGGTTCCCAATCCTAAAAGCCCACCTCAAACCACACCAGCACAGAACTTTTCTTTTAGAAATATTTAGAGGAATAAAGGCAGTTTTGGAAAACTATACCTTCTATAATGCTCAAACTGGTCTGTTCAGGATTTGATGGCTACATTTTATTTATTTTAATTTTAATTCTGGAGAGCAAAATATGTCACTAGATGCAACTTACCTCTGTCATCTGTCCTGTGCTTACTACTTTTCTTCATTTGGATATGGATATGGATAAATGGGTGGATTCTGTGGATAATTGGGTGGATACTCTGGATAATTGGATGGATACTCTGGATAATTGGGTGGATTCTGTGGGTAATTGGGTGGATTCTGTGGGTAATTGGGTGGAAACCTTGGATAATTGGGTCGATTTGGGTAATATCCTCCCTAAAACAATAAAATTACAAAGAATTAAGACAATGGCAGTATAAATATATTTCACAATAATTTCTTTTTTCTATAATTCTTTATTGTTGAAAGTATTAGAGTTGACTCCTTTCCCCCCCATTGACTCCTTCTAGCCTAAACTCCCCAGCCTACCCCAGGTTCTCACCTCATTATTGTATATGTCTATGGGTAATGCATATAAGTTCTTTGTTTAATCTCTTCCTGCCAACCCACCTATCCTCTGCTTCCCTCTGAGATTCCACAGGCTGTTCCATGCTTCTATGTCTCTGAATCTATTTTGTTCATCAGGTTATTTAGACACAATAATTGCCATTAGAAACAGAGATGTTACAGTTGGTAGGGACATTTATATCATCTACATGTTTGATTTTTCAAATTTTTAGATAAGTTTTCACCTTTTAAGTTATAATTTTGTAAAAGAAGAGAAAAGTAAGAAAACATTTAGAGTTATACACGTTGTTGACAATCTAGATTAGGGGTGTCGAACTCAATCAGAGAAGGGGCCAAAATCTAAAATCCAGCCTAAATCGTGGGCTGAATGGTTTACTGAACAGTCATAAACTGTCATTGTGATGGAAACGCAGCAGAGTGCAGTGATGACAGCGCGGTGCGGGCCACATTGCAAGGCCTGGCGGGACGGATTTGGCCAGTGGGCCTTGTGTTTGACACATGTGATCTAGATTTATAGTACAGTGGAGCTGTTGACTATAGCCAACCACTCACAGAAGTTTTAAATATTCTTAAACTATTATCTCCACACTCCTACATTGTCTGTCTTTTAATTTAGAAGGAATTTGTTAATTCCATGTTAGGTGGAATTATTACATCTCAATCTCTACTTATAATGACCTTAATACTATCTCTTAAAACTCCTATTTTCTTTAATATTCACTCCCATTAAATTCAATATCCTTCATCCTTCCATCTTTTAATTTGGTGCCATAGTATAATTCATCTATTTAATATATTAGTAATAATTTTTGAGGCATTATCATATTGGTATGAAATATGAAAATAATTTGAGATATTAAGAATGCATTTGATTACAGAATGCCAAGTAAATGAATTTTTATCTTATTTAACAAGAACAATTTAACTCAACCTAGTGACTTCATCATCCTCCACAAGAATCAAAAGGTGAAAACTTACCACATCTCCTGTGTCATTAGCAGCTTTTATGCTTCATTACATTTATTATATTTAACAGATTTTGAATTTCAACTATTCTTAAGGCAGAGGCAAATACTTACCAAACAAATATACTTATATTCTGTGAATTTAATTGGATTCTTGAGGGTAGCATTATATGTTTCTATGTAAATGCTACCAGTACATAAGCTTTGGATCCTCTACCAGTTTATCATAAATAAATAAACTCAATGTCTACATTAGGTATTCATTATATGGATATGTTTAAGAGATAAGGATTGATTCTTCTAATAGAATAAATACGCAGAGGAGAAAATGGGCTTTATTATACTGGATTACCTGGACAATACTTACATTGTATCTTTTTTTATAGAAACGATGTCTCTGTTAAAATAAAGAACAAGTTAAATTTGTTATCCATGTTTAATTACAAGTTTCTCAGTATATAAATGTGTCTTACCTCTTCAGAAGAATCAGCACTCTTGAAAAAAGAAAAAAAGAAATAATGAACATTTCGATTGTATAATTCTAGATTGAGTATCAAAATGCACTTAACTGCCACAATTATCATTGAACAAAATGGAAGCAAATCTTAGGAAACTGATGCACTAGCTAGCTGTTTCATATTAGTGACAGAATGGATACTAGGCTTAGGCTATACTTAATTTGTACACTCTGATATCAATGCACTTGAGTCCAAAATGCATGATAAGGAAGGAAGTCAATCATTGGGATCAAGAGAGTAAAAATGAAAATTTTAAATGTGGATTAGCTCCAGACCATGTATGTTCTAAGTTGCTGAAAAACTATATATATTTACATATTGATTGTACAGGTACAGACTAGTGATATTATTATGGTTTTCTCTCTTCTTCCAGGATTTTTTTTTGAACTTGCACTTCTGTGCGTGCTTAGTGTTTGTCTGTGTACTTGAGATTTATTCTAAGTCCTTAATGTACTGACTTTAGTTAATTCAAGGAAAATGTCCACATAAAATCATGTTCACATGATACAACTGTGGCCCACAACACAAGAAATAAGGAACAATCTCTGAATAACTTCTGAGAACATATTCTTCAAAATATTCTGATATACTTACAATCATGGCAACCAGGAGAGCCATGATGAAGGTGAAGACAAAGATCTTCATGTTTGGCTGAGTCCTGTATAAACATACATAACAGATAAGTAATACACTCATTCTTGCACTTGCAAATCACTTATTGATCAAAGTAGGAAATTATTTTAATCTGGGACTCCGTGATACATTTTTGTAAATTAATATATACAATTGAACTCAATTCTGTTGCTGTTGTATAGGAAATAAAGCAGATCATTTATTTCTCAGTTATACACTTCTAAATAAAACATATTGCAAACTATAAAGTAAATAGTGAGTGAAAGTTTTTTTCCCCTGATAATTTTTCGCCTTCCGTTTTGACAGAATAATAAAGTAGTACCTTTTAGTCAATGATTGGAGAAACTGTTCTGCCTGATAACTCTAAATCTCTAATTTAAGAAGCACAATTTGTGACTAATGGTATTTCCCTTGTTTCTTAATCTGCTACTTTTATCTCATTGGTTTAAACTCAGGAATGTGTAATTTGACAAACTGAGAAAATTATATATTTCTTGAAGAAGTTGTTTTTTATTATAATGTTCTTATCAAATATTCAGTCATGTTATGATATAAACAAGAGTGCTGCATTAGTGTTGTTAAAATCTCCGATTTTATTAAAACTAGAGGATTAATGGAAATTCATGTAAAACTGGTCTTCTACAGATACCTAGATGGATAATTTGCAATCTTTAAAAAATATTATCCAAAAAACACAATGGTATAAGTGATGTAGTATAAAAACTTGCTTCTCCAACCAAATCACACATTAAATAAAAATATGTTAAATAAAAGGAATTCATAAAACAAAAGTCTCTTATACAATGCTAACTCTGCTGATTCATATTTATGATGAAAAGAACAATGTGCTGAAACCAGTTTGGCTCAGTGGATAGAGCGTTGGTCTGCGGACTAAAAGGTCCCAGGTTTGATTCCGGTCGAGGGCATGTACATTGGTTGCAAGCATATCCCTGGTAGGAGGTACGCAGGAGGCAGCTGGTCCATGTTTCTCTCTCATAGATGTTTCTAGCTCTCTATCCCTCTCCCTTCCTCTCTGTGGAAAATCAATTATATATATATATATATATTTTAAAGAACAATGAAAAGATAATGGAAAATGAACTAGTGATGGTAACACAGTAACTGTGATGAAGGCTAATTAAATCTTTGAAGTAATACATGCACATGCAAAAATAGAGTTTATGCTATTCAAGAGATCATCTATACATATAAAACTCTAATATGTAAACCAAAATAGCAGAACAAATGAACAATTGAACTATTGCTCCCTGTGACCACCAGGGGATGCTCGCAGAACATGGCGGCAGAGGGTAAAACATGGCAGGTATCGGGCTGCAGTGGGATGGTGAAGCAGGTAAGCAGGGGCACCAGACCAAGATGGGCACCAATTGCTGTCATTAGGGAGAGCCTCTGGTAGTTACTGAAAATTATTTGCTCCTGCACACAGAGGTCCCAACTGGCGCCCGCACCTGCTACTGGTGCCCACCCTGCTCACACCCACAGCTGGTGCCTAAAATGCAGCTCGCATCTCCTGCCTGTCCTCAGAGCTGGTCCAGATTGCTCGATGCCATCAGTGGGTGTGAGCAGCAGCTGCTGGCCCTAATCCTCATGCTTGCTGTCACCTTAGGAAAGCCAATCTGTCCTACTTACGGGTCCTGACATAGAATCATTTTTTCTTTAAACTGTTTTTTTTTTATGAGAGAGAATATCAATAAATAATATACACTTTAAAATGGCTTACAGCTTATTCTAGCAATAAAAAAAAATCACAATAAGACATCAGATTGGATTTCCATGAATATATTACCTTAAATCCAGACACTATGCAAGAGTTCAAGAAGCTGAAACTGTGAAGTCCTAAGAGATGGTGTGTCTTTCTAGAGGACTGATGTATTTATATACCCTGAACTCCTCCATTTGCTTTTCTAAATCATGTCAACTATGAGATCATGTTATAGAACCAAAAATAATGCCCAAAATCTGTAGGTCATTTTAGAATATTAACGGACCAGAACTTGTCCTGTTATTTTATAATTAAGTAAATCAGAGGTCATATCAGCTATACCTAAACACCATAATGTTTGAAAATGCCAGTGCTTTCAGACAAGGGAAAACTCAATAAAGAGTGATTGCTATGTCACAAATGTGGCATTAAATTGATGGCATAAAGATGCAACCTCTAAATGGGTATTTATGATAATATTTATTCTGGATTTCCTTCTTCTTCTCTTCCTGACCGTTTGTTTTTCTTTCTCCTCCTCCCTTTCTCCTCCACTTTCTCCTCTCATTCTTTTATTTCTCCTATAATGAAAGTATGCCCTATAATCTACAACAAAACCCATGATGTTATTTATTTAACTAAAAAAAAAAAGTTTGTGTTTTATTTCTGTGTGAATTGCTAAAAGGAAAAATACTGCCCTGACAAATTCAGAACAACATATGACTGCCTATGTGTAACATAAAACTTGTAGGACATTGGAAGTTCAAAGTGACAATATGTTACTTCTGCCCTGAAGAGGTTTGTTTACCTTAAGTTATGATCCAGGTGTTGACATCCTTCCACACTCTTGCCAATTTATATGTTGAAGCCTACCTACCAATGTGTTGTATTAGGAGGTGGGGCCTTTGGATGTTAGGTTAATTGAGGTCATGAGCTTGGATCCTCATTATGAGATTAAGTGACCTCATAGGGAAAAGTGACACCAGAGCTTTCTCATTTTATCTTGTAAGATACTGGGAAAAGCTACCCCAGGAAGGAGGCCAGCACAAACAATCCAACCATGCTGGAACCCTGATTCAGAATGTCCCAGCCTCCAGAAATATGATAAAAAAAAGTGTCTATTGTTTAAGCCACCCACTCAATGGTATTTTGTTATACTAGACTGAAGTCACCAAGACATCATATAATTTATAAAAGAGAGAAACTTAAAGACAATTTCAGAGAGAAAAGTCCAGGGGAGGGTTGAATATGTGACTTTGACTTAGGAGAAAAAGGTCCAGACTGAAACTGAATGTTTAGGAGTAATTAACTTATTGATTATAACGAAATTTGAAGAGATCATATGGAAGAAATTGTGCAGAAACAGAAAAGAAGTTGACTAAGGATACAATCCTTGAGCCAATAAAAAAGCAATGTGCAAGAGAAAATGGAGAAGTTCATGAAAATCTCCTAGAAGGACAAAAAAAAAAAAATAGCTGAAGAGAGGACCATTTCCAAACAATATGTGAATTTTGGAGGCCAAGGTGATAAAATGTCAGGAAGGAAGATTAATTATCCATGAACAAATGTCACAATTATTTGGAGATTGCTTAAGCTCTTTAAAACTATATTTTTTCTTATCTAGAAATAGATATAATAAAGGTGAAAAGGCTTATAAATCACATTGCAGATAGAAATTATCCAAATATAAATATAAAGCATTGTTTTTATATATAGCATCATAATCTTCATAAGGAAGAACACTGTAATTAAAAAAAATCACTCAGTGCCTGGTTGGTGTTGCTCAGTGGTTGGGCACTGGCTTATGCACCAAGAGGTTGAAGGTTTGATTCTTGATCAGGACAAGTGCCTGGGTTGCAGGCTCAATCCCCCAAAAAGGGGCATGCAGGAGGCAGCCAATCCATGTGATGTTTCTCTATCTCCCTCTCTCTTCCTTTCTCTCTAAAAATCAGTAAAAACATGTTTTAGAAAAAAAATCACTCAAGAGCAAGCAGAAAATGAAAACCAAAGCAGTGATAAAATATCTTTAGAAATCATGTGTCATTTGAATCATTTTAACTGGAGGGAGAAAGTTAGAAATCTAATCAGATGTGAATCCATTTATAGAAGAGTAAGGGTGGATATTTGAAGGTAGATATGCCAAATGGAAGCAAATTTCTCTACAAAATAGGTAACTGTTTTCTATAATTCACTAGTGGGCATGATGAGTTAGAAGCTTCACAAATTAATGCTATTTTTTGTATGACTTATCGAAGGGAAAGATTTAGAGTTATATGGCATAGTTATGTATAGTATATAATACTCAATAATGATAATAAACAACTATACTATGGCTTATCTATTGATTGCATCATTTTATATTATGCTTGATTTAATCTCATGTTGTTTTGTACAGTAATATGCAGTACAGGCTTGGAGCAACAGGCTATATCATATAATCCAGGTATGTAATAGGTTATACCATCCAGGTTCCTGTAAATATACTCTGTGACATTTACACAATGACGAATTGCCAAACTATGCATTTTTTTAGACTGCATCCTCCTCATTAAGTGGAGCATATATGTAAAGTAAAAGTAATTAGGATTAAGTATGTGTTTTATAAATCAATTCCTTGGCATTATGCTTCCATGAATTCTGCCTGCTTAGAGAACATTTTTCTTATTCAATGATCTTTGATTAACTTTGTAAATTAATTTTAATAACAACAGTTCATATATGTTATTTTTTACATTTGAATAATATCATGAAAAGAATTAAAATGCGCCATCTATACAAATAATGCAAATATATCTAATAATTTATCTTTAATAATTTGTCAGAGTTAATCAATTATATGTTATCTTGTTCATAAACCTGGATCACGATACAATACTGGAGACCACCACATAGCAGCATTGGCATGAAAACGCAACAAGGAACTTGGAAGGCTGTGGACCTTGGGCGTCAGCAGGCATTGTTCTTGCTGAGATTGTTCTTGCTGAGATTGAGTGGTCTTGGAGCAATTTCCTGACCTTACAGTCTTTGATAAATGTTTACTGAGCTTTACTGACCTTTACTGACCTTTGATACTATCTGCTTACTACGTGCTCTGTCTACATGCTTTGTTAAGGGCAAATGTGTAACCAAGTTGAATAAAAACAGGCAAGGCAAAGACTTGTGGTTCTTCTTCCCAAAGGAGGTTCCACCTGGCCCCCATGCTTAAAACTTATTTCTTGTGTAGTGTCTTCATTGTGCATCATCCCACCAACAGGTCCTCCTGAACCCACTGTGCAGGTCATAGCAATACAAATCCACATTATTTGTCCTGTTTACTTTCTTCCCTATCCCTCCTCATGTTTTGGAAGTTATTAAAAAGTGCCTTGCCCTAACCGGTTTGGCTCAATGGATAGAGTGTCGGATTGCGGACTGAAGGGTCCCAGATTCGATTCCAGTCAAGGGTATGTACTTTGGTTGCGGGCACATCCCCAGTGGGGAGTGTGCAGGAAACAGCTGATCAATGTTTCTCTCTCATCTATGTTTCTAACTCTCCCTCCCTCTCTCTTCCTCTCTGTAAAAAATAAATAAGATATATATATATTTTAAAGTGCCTCGAACATTACTCAAAAGACTGAGGTTTTTAGTACCAGCTCTATCTCTAAATAGTTGTAGTATCTTCAGCAAATAATGCACACCCTCACACCCTCACACCCTCACACCCTCAATGTTTTCATCCCTAAATAATCTTGAACACACCACATGGAAAATATGTAGGGTCTCTTACATTTCCTTCTATGGAACATTTTGGAACCTTTCTTGTACTCTTGATCCTGCTTTTCTATCTGCTTTCTTTCCTGAAGGTATTTTCTATATAGCTTCAGCTCTTCCCTTTGTGTTTTGCCCAAACATTTCAGAGCCATTATCCAGTAGGAAAAAGAGCTTTGGCTGAACAAGTTCTGTTTATGGCACATTGTCCCAGAACATCTTGCTGTTGGTAGCAGCACCTCTCACGGACGCTGAGTCAGAGGGAGAGGGCTCTCCCCAACCTCAATTCTTGTCTTTTCATATAAATGAATTTAAATGAGAAAACTCCAGATGATTGCATGGTGATAAAGCCAGTTTTATTAAAGCAATTAAAGCATGCACCTTTATTAAAGAAACAAGGCAAGCGAATCTAAACATCTGGCTTATGAAGCACAGACAGGCTGGGCTCTCAGCTAATGTGAGGGGTTAAAGGCATTATATACCTTCCTGACTATAAGTTTCAAAAATTCTTCTGCTTTATATTTTGGTACAAATTAGTTCAAAAGGTTCCTTTTTGCTTTGTTTGGCCTCCCGAGAATGCATGAGAAGAACCTGGCAATTTTGTCTTGTCAAGCCGTGGGTCTGCTGGCTTTTCTGCTTAGAGAGTAAAAATAATAAACCTGCCCTTTCTCCTTTCCCCTTCCATAAAACAGCTGGTTTCTTTGTTTAATGGGTGAGAAAGACTCCTCCCCACCTCTCTCTCCCTTTCCTGCATCCTCTCATTAGGGAGGCTTTGAACAGTTTGATCTCAAGTGTCCTTGGCTGGGGAAGATAATGGCCCTGCTGCAAATTGCCCATACTGCTTGGCCTTGTTTTAACTTCCCTGTCTCAGTTTCCCTATCCCTCCTGTCCCAGAATTTTCCTATAAAACTTTGATTATATCTTGTTCCTGATGTAGAATTGTCTTATAAAGTTTCAATGGATGAAATGTATGTATGATGGTCTGAAACGGCACCCCAAGTTATGCACTGGGAAATCTTGTGTTGCTCACCCAGTACTTTATTTTTTTACTTATCATTGTGTTCTGATGTTTATATCTAACCATTAGCACCTCCTGTTATCTTAAACCTCTAGCTTTTCAATTTATTTCATTTTTCTTTGGATAAGCCTTTTTGTTAGTTTAAGAATCATGATTTCCTTTGACATGCATACTTTTCTGGCCCATTTGAGTCCAAACCTATAATGATTCATGTAATTCAAAATAGAGAGAGGAACAATAAAATGCTGTATTTATTGCACAATATGCAAAGCATTTGCTGAGAAAATGGAAAGGAAATGTTGAGTGTTTGTTTCATTTCTTAGAAATCACTTTTTTTTTTTTCCGTAAGCTTTGGCAACAGAGAGCTAAAACATAGGGTAACTTGGCAGCCATAGTCTTTTCTTATTGGATCTATAACATTGGGATCATTTCATCATTTCTTTCATGGTTTTCTCTGAGATCAATAGGAACATGGTCTTAAAATAAATATAAGCTGAATAGTTCAAATAGACTGTGGACACTGACTTAATTTTTCTAAGCAATATAAAACATATATGAGAATTAGAAGTTTTCACCCCCTCATACATGATTCTAGCAAGATATGAATAGAAATTATACTATGAAGGAAAATGATTAATTATGCCAATGGTTTATTTACTTACTTTAGAAGGGATGCTAAAGTCCTGAATGTATCTATTACCTCCAATGCTCAGAGAGAAGAACATTGTAAAATTGAACAGTTTCACACACAATCAGCCAATTACATACATGAACATCAATCACTAAAGAGACAGAGAAACTTAAAGACTCCGATTGTAAATAGACACATTAAGTACTTTGAATCCTGCTTCAGACTGTATTGTGGACTGAGCAAGACTCTTCTCCTCCCGAGGGTTTCATTTCCTTTTTTAAAAATCTGCTGTAGTTCCATAAACATTAGCTGATAATAATTTACTCTCCTACAAACAATATGAGCTCATTTCTGAAATTTATCTTTATTGTTGAAAGTATTTCCCCCCAGTGACCCCATCCTCTCCAGTTCCTTCCCCTCCCCAGGCCTTCCCCTCACTATGATTTGTCCATGGGTTAATAGATACTATATGCACTGAGTGGCCAGATTATTATGATCTCTGAATGCATAGTAATCTGGCCACTCAGTGTATTTGTATCTCAAATAGGTACCAAAAGTATCCTAGACTTTTGCTGGAGATCAACCACCTATTTGCCCTGAGCTTTCTATCAGCCAGTGCTGATCAGGTGCACAATCTGTAGTATCTTTGATATATAATAAATGAGGTACTCAAGAGACGTACACTGAGTGGCCAGATTATTATGCATTCAGAGATCATAATAATCTGGCCACTCAGTGTGTGTGTGTGTGTGTGCGTGTGTGTGCATTTAAGTTCATTGGTTAATCTCTACTATTTTTAATTTTTTGTGGAAATTCCATACTGTTTTCCATAGTGGTGTACCAAATCTGCATTGTACTAGGGTTCTTTTTTCTCTACATCCTCATGGGAACTTGTTGTTTGTTGATTTATTGGTGGAAGTGCACTTGAGAAGAATGTATATTCTGCAACTTTGTGGTGGAATGTTCTGTAAATGTCTATTAAATTCATCTGGTCTCTTGTTTCTTTTAAAGTCTCTGTTTCCTTGTTGATATTTTGTCTGGAAGATCTATTCAGTGAAGTCAGTGGGATGTTAACCTCCCTTACTATGACTGTACTGTTGTCACTGTCTTTCTTAAACTCCTCTGAAAGCTTTTTATATATTTAAGTGCTCTTATATTGAGTGCATATATGTTTACCAGGGTTAGACTTTCTTGTATCAATTCCTTTAGTATTATGTAGTGGCCTTCATTATCTCTTGTCAGGGCCTTCATTTTGAAGTCTATTTTGTTAGTTACAAGTATTGCTACCCCTGATTTTTTTTCTTTTTCTTTTTTATTTGCATGAAAAAAAATTTTTTTTATCTTTCCACTTTAAGTCTGTGTGAATCTTTTGTTCTGAGATTGGTCTCATAGACTGCATATATACAGTATATGGGTCATGTTTTCTTATCTATTCAGGTACCCTATGTCTCAGTCTTTTGATTGGAGCATATTTTTGTTCGAACACCAATATTTCCTTCAGCCAAAATAAATTATTCCCATTTAGCAGTGTCTCAAAACTGTACTCATTCTTTTTAAATTTCAACTAGAATAGTACCTCTTTAAAGACTAGCTGCTTCTGCTCACATTCAACAAAAGTGTCCATTCCTCCAATCCAGGCATAACAAATGATGAACATTTATTTTTTTAAAAATCTTTATTGTTGGAAGTATTACATATGTTCCCCCCCCCCCTTATCTCCTTCTACCTCATCCCCATCCCCTGCCCCAGGCCTTTACCACCCTATTGTCTGTGTCCATGGGTTATGCATATATGCATACAAGTTCTTTGGTTGACCTCTTCCCACCCACCCACCTGACTTCCCTCTGAGATTTGACAGTCTGTTCATGCTTCTGTGTCTCTGGATCTAGTCTGTTCATCAGTTTATTGTGTACATTAGATTCCACAGAAAAGTGAGATCATGTGTTATCCGTCTTTCTCTGATTGGCTTGTTTTGCTTAGCATAATACTCTCCAGGTCCCTCCATGGTTTCTCACAGGTTAAGAGAGCCCTCATTTTTACTGTGGCATAGTATTCCACTGTGTAGATGTACCACAGCTTTCTTATCCATTCATCTACTGATGTGCACTTGGGCTGTTTCCAGATCTTAGCTATTGTAAATTGCACTGCTATGAACATAGAAGTGCATACATTCTTTCTGATTGGTGTTTTAGATTTCTTAGGATATATTCCTAGAGGTGGGGTCAAATGTTGCAGCGATTATGAAAAACAATATGGAGTTTCCTCAAATTATGAACATTTAAGCTCAAATGCTACACTGTGACTCAATCTTCTTAAAAAATCTCAGGGGGTTAAGACACAGCATTGCATATCCTATCTAATAAAGTGGGAATATACTTACTTACCCTCATGCTGTTGCAAAGGTGGTTGTGACCACAGTCAATAAGGAGGGAATATGCACATTGACTTCCCTGCCCTCAAAGATGGCAGTGCCCACAGCCACAAGATGGCAATGCCCAGTGCCACCCAAGGCTCAGGTGACTAAGGCCAGTGGAGGCTTGCACTGCCGGCAGTGGCAGCACCAGAGGTGTGATGAGGCATTGCCTTCCCCTGATGGCTGGGTTGCCTCTGTCCCCTGAAACCTCCCAGACTCTGAGAGGGGGAAGGCCTGTCTAAGGGACCCCCCTCCTCCAGTGCATAAATTTTCATGCACTGGGCCTCTAGGAATCAAATAAAAACGCAAGTAGTCAGATCTGGTTTTAACTAGTATCTCTGCAATTAACAAATGATATGGATTTTGCAAGTTACTTAACCTTTTGGTGTCTCTATATCTTCATTGAAAATATGGAGAGGAAAGTTATCTCATGATATTTTTGTTACAATCATACAAGATAAGTCTGTAAAGGGCACAATGCCTGGCATAGGGTTGGCTCTAAGGAAGAAAGAAAGAAAGAAAGAAAGAAAGAGAGAGAGAGAGAGAGAGAGAGAGAGAGAGAGAGAGAGAGAGAGAGAGAAAGAAAGAAAGAAAGAAAGAAAGAAAGAAAGAAAGAAAGAAAGAAAGAAAGAAAGAAAGAAAAAGAAAGAAAGAAAGGAAATTGTTATCATTTGCATGCTTGAATAGAGACAGGTAACCAATATTTATCAGGTAAATAAGTCTCTATGACATTTTATAAAACCACCCAAATTCCTTTTCTGAAATATTCCATTACAGAGGAAGGATTATTCCTCTTGCACACAAGATGTCAGTTTTGCCTGGCCACTGTGACTCACTTGATTGGAGCATTGTCCAAACACACCTAAAGGTAGCAGTCCAATTCTTATCAGAGCACATACCTAGTTTGCAGGTACTATGCCTGGTCAGGGTATATATAATCTACCAATGTTTCTCTCTCCCTCTCTAATAATAATAATAATAATAATAATAATAATAAAAACATATTTTCAGGTGAAGATTAAAATATTTTTTAATATATTGGTTTTAAGTTAATTATTTGTTTTTCCAAATCAATAAATCAAATGACCCTGGGAGCCAATAAATTTGACTTATAAATAAGCTAGCACCATGGATTTTTTTATTTGTTATTTTTCTCTATTGTAGCATAAAACATTAACAACTGTTCAGTTTAGCATGAAATAGTGGCCTTTGTGAAACCCCCTGAATTTCTGTGGTTCCCATCTAGCATTCCCCCACAAATGAGACTTGAGATCCACCAAATACTGGAGACCTCATTGTATCCTCATACCTTGGATTTTGAGCCAGAGGGTCACTGTCCTCTGATGATTATCTTTAGTTACTAAACAATTGCATTTCCTGGACAGATTTCCTTTATCAGGAAGTGAATTGCTCTCTTGTTAAAATGTGCATTTCTTGGGACAGATATTAGGCAGAAAACTCTTTCTAATCATATAGACTTCTTGGAATTGGAAAATACTATTGAATTTTTTTCAAACCACAAAATTAACATGCCATTGAATACAGTATATAAACAGTCACAAAAATAGACAGTCCATCATCCACTTAGCTCCTCTTTCACTTCTTGTCCTCCACTTTGGAAAAAAAAGGTAAGACTTACAGATATACAGTTGCTGTATCTTCTCTTTAGTTTATTTCAACTCAATTGAGATATAAGAAGAAAGTAATTTTTTAAGTGTAGTCTTTGAAATAAAGTATTTGAAGTAATAGTGACAATATTTTCAACACTTAGGTTATAAAAAGTAGAAATGCCTATACACATTTGTTAGAAATGTTAATGACTATATAAGCTTTTATATGGACAAAAAAAAGTAGAAATCGTGGTTAATATGTATATATTTTTAGTGTAAGGCTAGTTAGCAAGCTATATTAAAATATCTGATTCCTAAATTAAATAAGACTTCTAATTAGATTAAACATATTACAGTCATAAAAGCAATATATAAATTATTATAAGGGAATATGAATAATTATTAGGAAAGCTTTATTTACTACATGGTATATTGAGTCAGGATATTGTGGGAGTTCTTTTGGAACATGTACTACTTGAAATGCTTATGAATAATTTTTTTTAGTATATTCACCAAATTGTTACAAGATGCAACATCCTACTTTATTTTTCAAATTATGTTTCAAAATAATATTAAAATAGACACATGAAATTAAGTAAAAAGTAAATTTAGCTAAAAAGAAACTTTTACTTTGTAAGAAAAATTCTGCAATTGCTAGAAATAACTTGAAAACAAAAAAGTAATTTTAAAAGAGTACCTTAGATTATTATTCAATAGTAAAGTTCTGGTTTAAAAATTTTAATTATAAAATATAGAAAAGGCATTGGATCTTCCCTACTCATAATAATCTCTAATTTAGTTGAATATACATTGAGACCTGACAATAAAAAATTAATTATAGACACATGGAGCTCTTAAACAGAGTAAAATTAATAAATAAATAGTATCCATAAGAAATCTAGAAAACATATTTTCCTAATAAAGTGAAATATTTTGTTTTAAAAATTACAAAGGATATTTTACAGATAAAGTAGGAATGTTTTTAATTAATTATTTGTAGTTGAGAAATTTAGTTTATAAATCTAGTATTGAAGATTGTATGTCAAAGTATATTGGTGGCACGAACATTTTTTACAAGAAATTATAAAGATGGAACAAAATCAAGCATTTAGTACATTTCAGTCAAAAATGTTAACTTATATGTTATGATACGCTATGATAAGAAGTAGCCTGCAGTGAGGACTAGGCAAGAGAACCTGATCCTTTGGTACGTCATCAAGAGATCAGTGTAAAAAGAAGAGGCATAGTGTATGATCTCTAACGTTATATGGAGTAAAAGAGAAGAGACATCATTAGGTGTGTGGGGATGAAGACTGTGTAGTGAGTACACATGAAGAAAAACGGTTGTGTCAAAAATGTGGTTAAATGGGGCAAATAATGAAATGCTAAAAAAAAAAAAAAAAAAAAAAATTCCAGTCTCATAAGAAACTAGAAGCTCAGTGCACAAAATTTGTGCATTCAGGGCAGTCCCTAAGCCCAGCCTGTACCCTCTCAGAGTTCAGGAGCTCTTGGAGGATGTCTGACTGATGGCTTAGGCCCACTCCCCTAAGCCATCAATTGGACATCCTTAGCTTCTGCCACCACCACTGTGATCGCCAGCCATGAGCTCTGCTCAGGGTTTCTGGCTGAATGGCTATCCCCTGTGGGAGCACACTAACCACCAGGGGGAAGCTCCTGCATTAAGCGTCTGCCCCTGGTGGTCAAAGTGCATCATAGTGACCAGTCATTCTGTCTTGGTTGATTTGCATATTAGCCTTTTAAATATATAGGATAAGAAACTAAGATTAAATCAAATATTCATGAAAACTGTTTAGTAAAAAAAAATGGTAAAATAAAATGATCTTCTATCAGTCTTTAACAAGTCTGTTCCAAATAAGTCTGAAGATACATCAGTTTGGAGACTTTAATATTTAGTTTACTGCTATAAACCCACACCCTGGGCAGCATCAGTCAATAAAGGGTGCTAAATAAATATTATCATTTTTAAATAAGTGAATCAATTAATAAAATTCATATAAATATTTAAAACTGCCTTCAGAAAAAAACACACCAATATATGGTACTGTGAATAAGAAAAGGATTGAGGTAGGGCAGAGGTGATAGCTGAAAAGTCTGAATGGCTGGAACTGAAATATAAAATTGATACATAAGACTAAAAAGCAGTAGAAGATATTGACTTCGGTTATATAATAAGCTTCTATTATTATTTTTTCTAAAATTAAGACATTTAATTATCTTTGTTTCCTTAAAAAAAAGTAACCCTACCGAATTAAGAAAATATTTTAGATTGACAACCATAATATCGTTTTCTCACTCACAGGACTTGAGAGCCATGAAGGTCCTCATCCTTGCCTGCCTCGTGGCCTTTGCTCTTGCAAAGGAGGTGAGAAAATCTATGAATGATTAACATACAGTGAATTCTTTTTTATGTGTTGATAACATCACCAATATTTTAATTTTACAAATAAAGCAGAATTTCAACAGTTGTTTTCTATACTTTTAAGAAAATCATCTATATTCCCTCACTATTTCAATAGTGTCTTATAGGGTTGCAAATTGCGTTAAATACCAATACTTTCCCACCAGAAAAACAAACAAACAAACAAACAAACAAGCCACAGACAAAACAAGACACAAACATCAAATCAAAAAGAGTAATATTGCACAAAATTTATCTTGCTTGCATGTGCAACCTAGATAAATATATGTTATTACAGTGATGAAACTGATGAGGAAAATTAGGGCATGGGCAAAATCCTACCTGTGTCTACCCAAAGAAATCCAGAGGCTGGAAAACAAGGCAATAATAATCATCATAATCATAAATGTATTTGCAATCAGAATAAAAAGTGATACAAATTCAAATAACTCTCATTCTGTTACCCATCAAAAATTGTTCTTCATTTAGGTAAAATAATAATATACAATTAGAATTATCAAACATAAAAGACATAAAACACAATTACCTTTTAAGGCTCTCAAAAGACATACATTTTTTCCCCCTTAAATTTGTGAAGGAGATAGTTCTGTATAAAGAAGGTAAAAAGTAAGTAGGAAAAATAAGATAGCTCTAGAAACTAAATGGTGATTTTTTTTTTCTTTACAGAAGGAACAAATCAGTGTAACCAAAGAGGTAAGATGTTTTATTCAGAGAACATTTTTTTCTAACCAGCATTAGTAATATTCTGCCCTTGCTGGTGTGGCTTAGTTGGTTGCAGCTTCCTATACACCAAAAGGTTACAGGTTCGATCCCTGGTGGCAGTAGGCAAAGACAACCAATAGATGCTTCTCTCTCACCTCTCTCTCCTCTCTTGCTCCCTCTGTATCTGAAATCAATAAAAGCCTGGCCAGTTTGGGTCAGTGGATAAAGCAGTGACCTGTGGACCAAAGGGTCCTGGGTTTGATTCCCGTCAATGGCACATACCTCAGTTGCAGGCTTCTCCCCAGCCTGGGCACTGGTCAGAGTGTGTGCAGGAGGCAACCAAACAATGTGTCTCTCTCACATCGATGTTTCTCTCTGTCGTTCCCTCTCTCTAAAAATAACTGGAAAAATATCCTCGGGTGATGGTTAATAATAATAATATCAATAAGAGATTTCTTTAAAAAAAAGTAACAGTCTTTGATGACCCAGTTGTTGATTTTGTATTTTTATTTACAGACTGTAGAAAGCAGTTCTAGCAGTGAGGTAAGACAATGTTCATTCGGAGGGAATTTTCCATTTTGGACAGTAAGATGCTAGAAACTCTTTATATTGTGGGTTGTAGTTTTTTGTTTTTTGGTTGTTGTTTTTTAGGACACAAGTCAATGCAGCTAGTTCTGACCTAAGTTCTGATGTAAATTTCCATTATATGTTTAAGGACAAAATAAATGGCTGCAGAATTCCCTGTTCTCTATGCTACTTTTAATGCTAGCTGCTAACTGTACCTTTGCCACTTGCCCCACCCTCTTCTTTAACTGAATGCTATGCTCCTTGTTTATGACTGGAGCTCTCTCCACACTGATCCCATTCACTTTTTGACATTCACTGAACACCTTCTGTGGATCAGACATCGACTAGGAGCTATGGCACAAACTGAAAAGCAGATGCCCATAGGAGAGAATCGCAATATAGGGGGTGGGCAGACATACAAATGGCCATATTTTGTCATTACAGGAGTCACTTTAGTACATAAGATGCAGTGAGACTTACTTTTAGTCTTAAATATGCCTGGGAGGTTCAGGCAGATATTTACACTTGCAACACTCTTGGGGACTGTCACCTGCTAAATGGTACTTGGGTTGTTGTTTTTTTATCTCTTCACAAAGGTTATCATAGGGAAAGTATTTAGTTCTTATAATTCATTTGAAACTGAACATAACAAATGAACGAAGAATAATGAACAGAATGTATTAATAGTTATAATAATTTCTTATTATTGAATTTTATTCTTTTAGAATCAGATGGCATTTAAGAGATCATTTGTTATAGGAAGGAAACATGGTATGAGGGAAGATTAGAGTCTATTAAATGCTTCTTGTACTATGTTCACTAACTTTCTGTTTGTTCTTGACTACATTCATCTGTCTTGTTTGTAGAACAGGCTTGTGCAGAATAGAGCAACATATAAGTTTCATTAATTCTGCTGTGTTTTTAATGATGTTCACAGCAAGAAGTGCACATTAAACTTTTAAATGCCTTAATTTTTAATTCATATTGGCAAATAAAAATTTTCTAAGAAAACTTAACCTATGTTTACTTTTATTTTCCTGAAGGAGTTCATTGCCCACATCAACAAGGTAAAGACATTTTATTTATTTATTTATTTATTTATTTATTTACTTACTTACTTATTATTTATATGAAATGTTTGGAGTGTCATTGGTTAATAAGATCATAGAGGTTTCAAATGTACATTTCTATGACACATGATCTGTATACAGCATTGTTTGCCCAACACCTGAAGTCAGATCATCTTCTTTCACCATATATTTGGCCTCATTTGTCTTTATTACCCTCCAACCATTTTCCCTCTGATAATGGGTTTCAGTTTTACATCCCAAAAAGGGGAGAGGGTAAACCTTTATATTTAAATGTATATGTTTTCTACCTTTGATTTTCATAGATTTTACTACTTTTTTCATGTTTTTCTAACAGAATGCTGAGAAGTTAGAAAATTACAAACAGCAGCAAAAAGAGGTAAGTTGTTCATGATGAGAATATTGTAAAAATCAGTATAAAATATAATAATAAGATTATTATAAAATATTTATAACTATTTTTAAAAATATTAAAAATATAATACATATAAAATATGTGCATATTCAGTCTATAGAATTATAATAAAATAAATATCAATCTAAGAAACAAAAATTTGACAATATATTGCTAAGACATAAGTACATTTTTAAGCTCATAATCCACTTGAATAGACTAAATACTTAAGAATAATTATTGACTTGCTCACTTTACTAATGGAGAGTACCTGTTTCCATAAATACATGCTAGTAGATATATTTCCAGGCTGGGAACTAGGTTCACTTATTCTCAATATAGAAAGGTGATAAAAGAAATGGTAAACAAATATGGTAATCCTATTTTGATAATTGATTAGCTGTATATCCTTGGCCCCAAGTTTTTCTGCCCTTTAATTTTTTCATCTATAAACTGAGACTATTAATAACCTCTTAGGTTGATGAGCAAGCACACAGTAAGTACTCAATCATTTACATTAAAATTTGATGTTTATATGAACACTGATGAATACAAGCACTTCATAAAAGAATTTCTATTATACAGATGAGAGAAGTGAGATACAGAACACCGAATACACAATTATGTGACAATATCACAGAATTATTAGGTAGTAGAGCTTGATTAAAAATAAGATTTTCTTATACTACAGAAAATTCTTTATTTAATTAAATTACATATATGGTAACATATTTATGTAATTTTAATATTTAGCTTCTCCATTGTATTGATGGCTTGGGTTTGTTTGGAACTTATACCAAAATGAATTTACAAAATGATTCCTCTTTAAATACTTATAATAATGACTACTAAGGAAAGTAGTACAGAAGTTAGCTAGTGTTGGGTAACTCCTTCAATTAGACCACACATTAATATTTCCTTTCCATTCATACACATAGAAGAAAACCTTAGAAATGTTCCTCTAAGTGTTTTTAAAATTAACCTTCGTTGTACTAGTATGAACACAATTGGGTTTACTATTATCACATTATGTCGAAAAGTTCATGACTGCTGAGTACTAAACTGTACAGCTAGCTGTGGTATTGAAGGCAATTCAGATAGGAGAAACAACCTTGAAATACCCAAACATTTTATTGCAGTTTGATCTGGGTCCACCTATGAAGGAAGTGGGTTAGTGAGAAATCCCTCAGTGAGTATTTAACTCATCTTCACATGACCCCAAATAACTTCTTAATCAGGGCAAGTAAAATATTTTCTTTCTCTGTTTCACTCAGGATTCTTCAATAGAGAGGAGGTTAATTCATCATGAATGACAATTATAGCTGAATCTGGGACTTAAAGATTTTTCTTTTTTTCCAGGATGAACGCCAGGACAAAATCCACGCCTTTGTCCAGCCACAGCCTCTTTTCTATCCTAATGCTGAGCCCATCCCTTACACTGTCCTTCCACAAAACATCCTGCCCCTTGCTCAGCCCGCTATGATGCTGCCTCTCCTTCAGCCTGAAGTGATGGAAGTCCCCAATACTAAGGAGACCATCATTCCTAAGCGCAATGTGATGCAATTGCCTAAATCTCCAGTAATGCCATTTCTTCAGCGCCAGATCCCAAACCTCAATGATCTCAAAGCACAGCTCCCTCTGCCTCTGCTCCAGCCCTGGATGCCCCAGATCCCCCAGCCTGTTTTTCAGACTCCCATGCTTCCCACTCAGCCCCTGGTCACCCTTCCTCAGACCAAAGTCCTGCCTCTTCCCCAGCAAGTGCTGGCCCACCCCCAGAAAGCTATGCCTGCCCAAGCCTTTATGCTGAACCAAGAGCTTCTGGTTGACCCTACCCAGGCATTCTATCCCATGACTCAACCTATTGTCCCAGCTTACAACTTCCAACAAGTAAGTCCTACTTTATTAACTCTGTTGTTTCATTCATGATGTGTATATGATAGTAGAAGATGTGAGAGATCCAGAATAAAAGAATAAATGACTATTCAATGGATCCAAAAATACATATAGTTTAGATCAGGGATTCTCAATGCTAGTTACACAGTAAAATAACCTAGAAAACATGTTTCCCCCTAAATATCAATGTGTAGGATTAAATGCAGATGTTCAGAAATAATTGTTCTGATTTTCTAAGTAGAAGACAGTGAGTACTGAGAAGAAATAATTTCAGAGTGTGTGATTTAATCAATCTCTTGACAATGGAGACAAAGGGAATTAAGGCTTACTAAAGTCAGAATTAAATTTGGTAATCTGGATGTGTATTCAAAAAGATTTATTCTTTTATAAGAGTCTTGAAGTTTCCTTGTGAACATCTATTCTCTACATGCTTTTATTCTCATCTTGTTTTTTATGCATGTACATAAGAGAGCAAATAATTGAGATGATTATTTCATTACTTAGAATTTTTAGAAGGCATGTACTTGTCAAAGAGTGAATTAAATTTATTTATCATGTGTGTTTTGTTTTGTTTTTAAGGCTTAAGAGGATTTCAAAATTAATGTTTACCCCTGACTTTTGGTAAGTTTTGGGAGTTTGGAGATTACACTGATTATGTTTATATTTAACACATTTTTATGTCATTGTCCTGGATAAGCCAAAGGTAGTGAGAAATTCCATCAATATATGAAATTCCATCAATATATTAATTCCATTAATTATCAATGTGTCATGGATACCTAAACAGTTGACTACTATGTACTCACCTGAAACTATGTATGTTTTGTATTTTAATTCATTTAAATTTTAATTATTGACTGATTGACTGATTTGAATGGTTTAATTTCAAGTGCCTATGTTCTTATGCTTATCATCATTTTTAGAAGAAAACTAAAAGTTTCTTCTACTTTACTATAAGTATGTTTGATCTCTTTTTAAAAATCAACTTGTGTTCTTATTTATATATGTTAAGCTCCATAAATTTTAATTGTTTATCACATACAAAAATGTACATATTGTCTTTTAACTCATGTGTCAAAATAAAATTAAGAGTCTCACTGTGAGGATTAAAAGGGGGAAATATTCTTAAAATACAAATTTTTAGCAATTATTGTAGACTAGATATTAAAACAATTGCAAGTTAAATGTTATTTGGTCCTTAGAAATTTTATATACAAGATAGAGCACATGGTGCATTTGTAATAAAATTTCTCTAATGAATTAGTTAATCCAAAATTATAAATAGAGAGATACGTATGGTTATTTACATAACATAGCTAATCCTATATTTGTTCTCTATTCCACAGAATTGACTGTGACTGGAAATGTGGCATCTTTTCAATCTTTGTTTCATACTATAAAAAAGTAATAATTTTTAATGATTCTACATGGAAAAATGAAAATGTATTTCTTTATTTTATGTATTACATAGGATTTGTCCTAATTTGATTTTGACTCATAACCTCTATTTTCCAAATTTTAACTTGAAAAGTACCACAGAATTTTAATTTTGAGTTGGAAATGCCATATTTATATCTAAAATATGTGTAAAATAGTTCTTGGAATTGTGCTTATTATTACCGTTTCCTAACCAGTCATTTCAATAAATTAATATTAGATGCATATTTAAGTGTTTCTGTCTTTATTATAATTTTTTAAAACCTAATTACCTCTTTAATGTTAACTTCAGATAATTATTGTTAAAAATAGCCTTGGAAGAATTGAAAATAAATAGAATGTGCTGAATTGAATATAAAAGATATCAAAAAATGGAGGAAAAGATAATCATACCCTATGTTTGCTTTAGAAAATCTTGGTTCACACCCATAGTCCCAGTTTAAATTATTACACCTATTCCTTTCACCTCAAAAGTACCCAGCATCAAATGTCAAATTTTGTGGTCATCCTGGCGAAAAAAAAGGTTCAAATGTGAAATCTGATAGGTCTCCAACATAGCAACTAGGTCTTGCTTTAAAAGTCACTTGCTCTTTTGGAGCTTCAACTTCCACATCTATATAAAAGCCATTCCAAGGTTTTCACTGAAGTTTTAATGTGATTAGTGCACTGCACAGTTCGTTAATGCACTGCAACAGGAAACACTCCTGCACCATATTAGTGACTTGACTTATATCAGAGCAGCAAGAACCAGCACCACAAGCAGAATGAACTGGGTTATGTGGTTTTAGCCAGTAATGCCCAAGAATCAAAGACCTACAGGAAGTTACCTGGTTGGTGTGGTGTGACTCAGTTGGTTGGCATTGTCCTATACACCAGAAGATGTCCTATTTGATACCCAGTCAGGGGATATGCCCAGGCTGCGGGCTTGATCCCAGAGGGGTGGGGCGGTAGAGCGGGGACAAGCAGGAGGCAGTAGATTTGATGTTTCTCTCTCATGGATTTTTACATTCCCTTCTCCCTTCCTCTAAAATTTAGAGTCTAAATCAATAGTAATAATAATAATAATAAGACCTATAAGAAAGTCTTATACTCATTGGCTCTGACTGTGGAGTAATCATTTTATTGTGATGAATTATTTCCCTACCAACTCCTGTACTGTACACTTAAGTCCATTCACTTGAGTTCACACAATGATTCACCACTAGCAAATACTCCCTCTTTGCTGCATTCTCAATGTTTTTCCTAACCTCCAGGATCAAGTGCAAACCAAATTTATGATATCCTAACTTTCATCTTTAATCAAAACGCTTTCTCCCTTTAACAGTACACCTCCAAACCCCTATCATAGAAGTATTTATACTGCCTTTTCGCATATCTCTTATGTTATTCTCTCATCAGACTGTTCCCATCAAATTTTATTCTTACTGAAATCACTTATTTTTCCAAAGTCACCAACAATGTTCATCTTATAAATTGTGTTCATGGTAACCATCCTCTCAGTGCTATTTAGGAGACTTGATCATCCATTCTTTTTTGAAATATACTTCTCTTTATTTAAAATCCTAAACCTGTCAAACCCTTGGTTTCTCTATTAACTCACTAGCCATTTGTTTTCAGTATTCCTTCTGATATTTCCTTTTCCAAACCTTTTAGGGATGGAGTACCCAAGGAGTTAGCCTTAGTCTGGATGATATTATTTACTTTTATGGCTTTAATCTATCCATAGTCTGAGAGCATCTCTATCTATCTATCTATCTATCTATCTATCTATCTATCTATCTATCTATCATATATCTAAATCTTTAAACTTACGTCTATCCTCATCTCCCAACTCATATATTCCACTTGCCTTCTTGCCCTCCATGCTTGAGTAATTAATATAACAAACCTGGCATGGCCAAGCATAACTCTTCACCTGGATCCAGTTTCTAACTTGTTTGAATTTAATTGAGAATATTTCTGTAGGAAAAACAACTGATATAATAGTATATAGGGAATAGATTCAATTGAATGGGCACTTCACAAAAAGAGAATACATTAATGACACAATCATCAGAATGACTAAAATGGAAAAAAAAAAAAAAAAGCCAGACCAAGTGTTTCCAAATACAAACAAAAGGAATATTAAGAAATTCTGATGTAAGTGTAATGGGCAATAGCACTTTGAAAACCAGTGTCAGTCTTTGTCCAAGATAAACATTTGCCTATTTCATAACTAGTGGTTCCACTAGGGTATATAACAAATAGAAATTTATATATATATATATATATATATATATATATATATACACACACACACACACACACACACACATATATATATATATATATATATATATATATGCACTTAATATATGTACCCAATGTTCTTAGCTGTATTAGTCTTAATATTTTAAACTAAAATCAACACTAATGGGAATCCACAGTATTTCGTATAAATAAATTATACAGTGGGGTGGAGAATTACACTGCCACACAAACATGAATGACAGTAACCAGGCACAAAATATAACAGAATTCACAACCCCATAAATAGACTTATTGGAATTTATCAAATATTAATTTCTGTAGAAATAAGTTAGATGGGTTTGGGATTTCTCTGAGGGTAGATAGATCTTGATAAGGAACATGAGGGGGTGCAATCAGGTGCTAGTGATAAGATATTATTGCCGTGAATCTGGATGATGAATACTTTGTAATAATTTATTTTGATATGTGAGTTTTTCTCAATGCATGTTTGTTACTTTAAATAAAATGTAAATGTATATTACATTTGAAATCATGTTCTTTTTTCTGTAGTGTCATGTCTACCTGCTTGTTCTTCCCTGTGAGGCCACACCAATGCAGAATCACTGCTTCACTTTTGAACTTGAATACAATTCACTCATAGGACATAGGACCTGATTTCCTCAGTAGCTGTGAAATGGCTGGATAATGCTATTGCAAAATGCATGGTTTCAGCCTTTTGGGGGTGAATATGAAAAATAAGAAGTAAGATATAGGAAAAAAACTTGCAGCTTAATTCTGCTTCATTTTCTTCTCTTTATATTCAGAGGTACAGTTTTTTTGTGCAGCCTGTGTTAATTTTAAAATTATCTTTACATTTTTGATTGCTGAAAGGATTCAGAGGACTCAAACGCTGTTGGAGCCACTTTATTGCAGACAATGAACAGAGTACAGCAACATCAGAAGATGTATAAGATTTAATTTTTTATTTCTACAGTTACTTAATACTAGAAGCCCAGTGCACAACAATTTTGCACGGGGGGGGCGGGGGGGAGAGGAGGGGGCAGTAGGGAGTTTTCTCTCAGTCCAGCCTGCACTCTTTCAAATCTGGGAACCCTTGAGGAATGTTAGACCTTCCATTTAGGCCCGATTCTGGTGGGATCAGGCCTAAATGAGCAGTCGGACATGCCTCTCCCAATCCAGGACTCCTGGCTCCCAACCATTCAACTGCCTCTGCTTCTAATCGCTTCTGCCTGATCACCCCCTAACCATTCCCCTGCCAGCCTGGTCGACACCTAAGTGCTCCCCAAATGGCCCAATTGCCCCTAACTGCCCTCCCTGCTAGCCTAATTGCCCACAACTGCTCTCTTCGGAAGGCCTGGTCTCTCCCAACTGTCCTATACTACAAGCCTGGGTCCCCTTCCTCCCCCCCCCACCCCCAACTGTCCTCCATTGCAGGCCTGGACCCAACCCACTGTCCTCCACTGCAGGCCTGGTTCCCCCAATTGTACTCCACTGCAAGCCTGGGTCCCCCCCCCCCCCCAACTGCCCTCCCCTGATGGCCTGACCACCCCTAACTGCCCTCCCTGCTTGCCTGATCACCCACAACTGCCCTCCCCTGCAGTCCTTGTCCCCCCTCAACTGCCCTCCCTTGCTGTTCTGGTCTCTCCCAACTGCCCTCCTATGTTGGCCTGGACACCCCTAACTGCTCACAACTGCCCTCCCCTGCAGGCCATCTTGTGGCAGCCATCTTGTGTCCACAGGGGGGCAGCCATCTTTGACCACATGGGGTGGCCATCTTGTGTCTTGGAGTGACAGTCTATTTGCATATTACTCTTTTATTAGATAGGATATCTTAATATCTAAGAAGAAAAGTTTAATGACTCTTGGATGAAGAATTGAGTATTTGTTGCAGTCTAGGAATATCATGCTACCACAATCCCTTATCCAAAGTGAGAGGTCCTTGATCTAATTATAGCCAATTAGCATTCTTCTCTTGATTCTCTGGGATTAGGTCCAATAAATTCCTTTCTTGTCACACTTTATATAAGATGTATTTATGTCACTTGGTACCATGAGATTCCTAATATGATAGTATCAATTCCATGGTCTGTGCTAGTGGATCTCTCATTGCTTATGTTAATAGACTTCACTTTTTGCAAAGAAAATTTATTTGGGCGATATTGTCTAATAAGATCATGTTAAGTCTCAAGTGTACTGTCTCTGATGCTCTTTGAAGTGGAAAACATCCAAGATGGAGTGATTGAATTACACAAGTACTTGTCTTTGTCAGTTCAGGCTTCCATAACAAACTACCATGACTTAAAAGACAAACGTTTATTCATCACAGTTTTGGTGGCTGGGAGTCTGATGTCTAATAAAGGCTATCTCTCTGTGGCGTGCAGCTCAGCACGGCAGTCTTCTTACTGGAGCCTCACTTGGCAGAGAGACACTAATCCCACTCATGAAAGTTCCATCCTTATAACCTAATGGCCTCCAAAGATCCCCTCTTCTGAATACCATCCCATTTAACATATAAATTTATAGGGAGACAAATGTTCAATCTATAGCAATTAAAATGACATAATTTGGTAGGTCTCATGAAATTTAGGAAAGTACCATCCCAATTATTGTAAAAATTAAAATAATTTAGAAGATATGGAACATTTTAATATTTTGTTTCATTAAATGGATTGAAAGTGTCATAAGTAATTTAATAAAAACAGAATGCTACATATATAAAGACTCATAAAAGGATTATATAAATACTGCTTAATAGAGTAATGACAGGAAATATGGATTGTGCCTTAAGATGTAATTTATTGAAGAGGAAAAAAAATTGTCATTGCACACAATTATTTGAAATGATTGCCCATAAAGAAGAAGCAATTCAAAGACTTTTTAAACAAAATTTCAATAGTAGAAACTTAATAAAGACTTCAATAACCTCTGATTCAGTGGCCTTCATGCTGTCATAATACAACTGAAATTTAGACAATAAACTCTTAAGAAAATTTAGCTTAAAGAAAATAAGGACATGCTATTTATAAACAGTAGAGAACTCAAGAAGAAAAGTTACCCTCAATTTGGGAGTGTCCTATTCTAAAATAACAGTCAAAGCAAGGTATATTGGTAGGGATGCATTACAGCGTAGACAGGAGAAATTTAGAGAATGACATTTTCAGTCGCATCTGTAAGCAGACAAATAAATATGTGGTTAGTTATAGTACAATACATACTAGAGGCCCAATACACAAAATTCATGCAATAGGAGGCCTTCCTTTCCCCAGCTGCTGGCACCGACTTCCCTCCAGCACCAGGGACTCAAGCTTCCCTCACAGCCCTGGCTTCATCCAGACGGTTGTCCGGAAGGACATTCAGAAGGACATCTGATCTAATGAGCATATTGTGCTTTTATTATTACAGATTATTGAGAGGATATGATTATATGATATATTTAATAGTCATTTTCTCTTCATGTCAAGATGAAGTTCACAATGTTATATGTGCTTTGCTGTTAAATATCCACCATTCTTGATCAGTTTTAGAGAGATTTTTTTTCTTACTAGATAAGTATTTTTATAGTAAGGCAATTAGAAGGAAAAGCTTCTACAATACATAGTTTAGAGTTTGATCTGTTCAAAGGGAAGTTTTCACCATTGGAGAGAAACACACACACACACACACACACACACACACATGCACATGTGCAAGAATGCACACTTAGAAGCTTTTATACAGGGAATGAAGATAATGAAAACAAATCTGTAGATATTTCAGGCTATTTTCCTGTATCAGACAGACATTTGGCTTCACTATGTGACTAGCTCATAATTTTATTGCAGTGATTATAAAGAACAGAAACCCACTGTTGGGTTCATCAGAGTCTCAAAGTCACATATTCATGGAAAATTAATTTCATCCACACTCCTGTACTTGTATAGGAGTTTCCCTGTTATAAATTATATTAGTTAAAATTATGTAATTTTAAGTTGCTATTTAATAAGATTATGAAACAAAAATTTGTAAATGTGCAAGCCAATTTAATTATTATCTAAATGCTAATGTATTTAGCCATAGATAAACTTCAGGAAACAAAACTGAGCAAAAACTATACAATCTACAATCATATTTGTCCTTATTACTATCAAGGAATAAGGATCAAATTCCAAACTTACCAAGAGCCATAATTGTGGAGATCCTGAGGACTTACTTAATTTTTCTGAAGGAACAAAAATTGTTTAAATGATGTGGTGTAAGTAGTCAGCAATAAAATTTTGCCAGATTAAAAAAAAAAAACATTACAACTACATATTATTTCTATTTTCCCAGCACTGAACTTAACAACAAAAATAATATTTACTCACCTTCAGAGTTATAAAAAGTAAACATAATTATATTATTACAAGTAAGAAAAGGACCGGAATTTAAATGTATGACATCTAGATGTAAAATCTGTGCTCTATTCCCCATACTACATTCTTATGGCTATCATTCACATAACCAAAAGGAAGGCATTTAAAGACCAGTAAAAATGCAAGGACCATAAAGTTGAATTATATATTAGAACTCTTTACATTTTTAGTTTGGGAAGAAGTTTTTTTTCCTTAGCCTTATCAGAATAAATTTTACTTATGGAATAAGTAACACTGCTCTACATGTTCCAGAGGAATGGATTCACATTAGTCATAAATGCCAGAAAGTATTAGCAATGTCCATTTCAGAAAATTCTAATATGAGGCACTAAGCATTGATTTGTCCTGTTTATTCTAAATATGTTTTTATGGTATGTTCTGTAAGTGATTTTCTTATTTCCTTTGGTAAAACATCAGTTTGTAGTAATTGAAATAAACTTACCACCACTCCGGCATGACAGTTTTTTCAGGATTCCCAGAAGCAATGGGATGAGTGAAGCCATGGAATGGTGAGAACAGAACATACTGCATGGTTTGTGGGGGGTGATACCAAGCAGCATAGGGATAAGCACCGAGCTGTTGGACAGGCTAGAAGAGAAGACAATTGGAAAGCAACAGTGTATGAGCAATAACTGCTTTAAATCTCTGAAAATGAATCATTTCATTCATTTCTGACATGGCTGTTTTAGCATCACAAGACAAGATTGCTCTGCGATGAAAAAGAAGGATTTAAACTCTTCACTACAGTGTTTCCCCGAAAATAAGAAATCCTCCGAAAATAAGACCTATTTACAGGTTTCCTTCTGAGTGAAATATAAGGCATCCCCCCAAAAATAAGCCCCCCCCCCCTAGGCTAAACAAGAGAGATTTGGTCCACTGATTCTGAAAGAAATGGAGTCACAAGAAATTCTCCAGGAAATTCAGGAATTGGATTGTGATGATGATGTTCCAGAAGATAATGACATGATTGTCATTGAATAAATGAGTAAATTCTTGAAACTGTAGGATTCACAGTTTGTCTGGTTTGTGTTGACAACTACCGTACTACCGTACCGTATACAGGTAATACATTTCCTTTATTTTCATTTAACAATAAATGTGTACCGTATTCTTCTTCATGGAAAAATAAGACATCCCCTGAAAATAAGACCTAGAGCATCTTTGGGAGCAAAAATTAATATAAGACACTGTCTTATTTTCGGGGAAACAGGGTAGAGATACATTGAAGTAGAGAGGGCAGGGCAGGGTGAGGATAAACTCCAGAATCCACTGTGGGGCAGGGCGGAGTTATTCTCCATTTTGTGTAATTGGACCCTAGCCCTCACCCAACCAATCAGGGTCAGCCAAAGCAGTGACATCACCACCAGTGTAAAACCCCTGGGCTTGTCGAAATTCGCGCTCTCTTCCGCCATGCTGTCGGCGTGAGTGGGACAGAGCCCATGCTAGCATGGAAGAGGCTCTTTGGTTTATTGCATCGGACTCAGCTCCCTGGTGGTCCTTGAGGATCACGAAGTCTGGGTGTAACAGCAGTAATGAAGCTCTCTGATAGGGGTCTTTTAGGGAACCAGAGGAGCAATGAATAAAGCATTTTTTAAGGTCACCCGTTAGTACTGAACTCCAAGAAGCTTTATTACTAACACAGGTTCAATTACCAGAACCCAAAGAAAGCAGTGGCGTGACTTTAATTAAATTATTACAAAATGCATAAACTCATGAGCTTTTGGACTGGAAAGAATAATTGTTGCCACTTAGCTTTGTAATTTAATTTTTGAGGAAGATACTGAGTTCAAAGGAAGAGCCCCTCATCCAATACAGCTGGCTTTCAGAAACACCAGAAACAGAAAATAATGATCTAACTCCTCGCCCACTTCTAAACACTCCTTCTAAACACTAGACTTGTAGTGCTAGAATATTTTCTTCTCTAAAATTTTGGAATAGTTATCTCTGTTGATCTAGCATGCCATATCCTTGTTTCTATAAATTAATATAATTACTTTTATTTTTATGTAGAACATATGTATTTTCTGCTAAATTTTTAAAAAAGCATTTCCAGGTGTGCTGTGGTTACCTGACTATGTAAGTATTAAAAAAAATGTGCTATCAGAGATTTTATCTTTATTAAATTATTTAGATTTTAAAATAAGCACAATAAAATCAATTTACCTCAAGGTAAAAGTAAGCTTGCTTTTTAAAAGATGGGAAAAATAATTTTGTGACTAAAATTCATCTGAATATAATGACAGAGTAAATTATTACTACCAAATATTGCCAGGAAGAAAAATATGTATATTGTTATTGCATTCTTTTTTATATAATTACATGAAAGTTGAGGCCAGTGTACTCCTTGGAACTCAAATGAGTTGAATAATTGCCTTTATTTTCCTCTTATTTTGGCCAATGAGTAATTAGAGAATTTGAGAAGAAGTTGAGGGTAAATTCTGATGTGTAGTAAGGAACCATTACCATAAAATTGATTGATAACCTCAATGTTTTAGATCTTGAAGAAAGAGTGTTATTTCTTTCTTTCTTTATTTCTTACAGAGAGAGCTTCATGATTTTTTTAATGCTTCATTTCACTTAGTGTAGTATGTAAGTTGAACCATTAATAGATAAAAGCCATTTAATTCAATGCACAGTTACTGCCTTTAAAAGTGAAGACGCACACACACACAAAAAGGGAACTGCAAAAATCAGAATATAAAAGTTTGTGGAGAGAATAAATTGATAGGTATATATTAAGTTTTCACAAATGAGAAAGCAGAGCTCAAAATCATATAAGAGTTGTTTAAGGTCATAAGATTAGAAGGTGTCAGACCTGAAATTTAAAAACTCAGGTTCTTTCCACTACACCGCATGGAATAATAAAAGGTCAGATTTTGACATGAGTAGACAGTTAGAATTTTCAGGACTTAAAAGTTTGCCTTAAACTATCTTTATTTAGGGGTAGCCATAGAATTATTTGTTCATTTTCTTTTGGCACCTAGATCTGATCTTCCACAGCTGTGTTATAACTAGCACTGCAGAGTCTAATAGTGGGCAACAGCTAAGAAATATTAGCACAGCATTAGTTCATGATGCAACTAGTACAATAGTTTCTCACAAAAATAGTGACTGATGATAGTATTTTGAGCAGTATTAAAATACACACACACACAAACACACAAACACACATGCACACATGCACTACATTTTCACACACACATACACTTACATGCATACACACACTCGCACAGACACACACACTGATTTACCTGATTCATTATAGGATTTCTCTGAGGGGAAAAAAGAGAATCAGAGTTACCTTTTAAAACTTCAAAGATGGAATAAGCAACCTATTTAAAATACTTTTCATGTTAGAGATTTTGGAACTGGCACTAATTTTGCCATTTATATTACCTGGAGACAATTTCTTCTCAGACATAGGGAGCAATCTCAACTAACTTTACCAGATTCACTAAATGGCAAGTAGTGGTTGGAGGACTCAGTGGCTTGTATGGAACTAGCCTCACTATTCACAAGAATCAGAATTGTTTTGGCAGCACAAATTGCATTTTCCTACTGGCTATTGCAAAAAAAAAAAAAAAAAATCAGAAACACTGTGGAGTCAACAGAATGTAGGGCAGTACTGATAAACTCATTTCACAGATTAAGGGATCACAAAGAGCCAGCGAGTGTTTTGACAAAGACATTTAGTAACTTTCCAGATGGTTTCTTCAAAAGAAAAGTATCAGCTCATAAATTTCCAATTTCCTTCACTTAAGGGAGTATAATTATAACTGAGTCTGATATTTTTGTATTCATTGGTTTTGTGAAGTTAAGCCTGCATAAAAGGAAATGCATCCTAAATTGTTTAGACAACAAGAAGTACAACATCATCCATGAAGTTTATGATAAACTATATTCTATGTGATATGGGAAATATCAACAACCCTTTTTATTATCTAACTTTAGAAAACATATTCAATGAAAGGCTAAGCTAGTATAGTTTAGAAAAATGAAGAATTTGTAAGGTTCATATTCTGGAGAAAAATAACCTACCAGTTTTCTAGGACTATGTACTAGTATTGTCTGCTCATGGCTATTTATTAATTATTTATGTTTTATCTTGGAATAACTTTTAAATAAAATGTTACCAGATATGAGTAGTACAACCATTCCTGCATTGGAATATATTTCTGTTTAAAAAAAAAGAGAAACACATGTTATAAAATCATAGTATATATAGAAAATAATAAAATATTCTAGGTTTAATCAATTATCTTACCTGGACCTGGAAAGCTTCCTAAAAAAGAGAAAACATTTTATTTTACTGTATTAATTTTATTCATTTATGAATAAACAGCATTTACTAGGTACTTTTATTCATTCAGGGTCTATGCTAAATGCTGGGAACACAACTATGAACACAATGAGTAAGGCCAATACAGTATAGTTCTAACACTTACAGAGGTTACAGCATACCCATATTATAGCTAAGGTAATAAAATATAAAGTGTTCCCCCAAAAAATGTGTACACAATCTGAATGATTATAAAGTCAGTGGTTGTTAATATATAGTTCTTTTTCAAAATTTAAAAGAATGTATACATTTTGGAACACCCGCCTTATATAATAGTCAGGTAATTTCTAGGTCAGTAATAATGAATTCTAGTGGGATACTGATATACTTAAATTTATTTGGACTTGAAGCACAAGTAACTTGGAAACAAAGATAAGAGTAACAATTGAGGTCCAAATTTAATTCATTATCGACTTTCCTCTTCCTACACTGATAATAGAAGAAAATGTGAAATGTTATTTTATTAAATTAGGACAAAACCTTTTCCTTAAAAATCCTAATTAATTCAAATTTATTTACTGTAACTAAAAGAAGGTTTTTTTTTGTTGTTGTTGCTTTGTTTGGTTCTCTGAACAAAACTAAATAGTGATAAAAGGGTTATGCTGATTGGTATGTTTTAATCCATCTATACCCTCAGCATATAAAGAATTTAAATAGGTTATATTCAGATACTAATGAAAGACCTTCATAATTTTAGAAGTTTAAAGATAGCAAATTTTATAGAGATCATATGTGACTGCAGGCAAAGAAGGAATGAACATTTTACTTAATTTGTACCAAGCCAGACTTCAGGCTAGCTGAGTAGCAGACTACTCATTCAGTATTCAAAATAACACTAGAAAATGGGTATAACTATGTTTTTACTTCACAACATTAGCTTGGATATAAATTTGACAGTAAATATATAGACAATTATATGAATAATTTTTCAATTATTGTTAATCATCTAAGCTAGAATATATCATTTCTTGAGAAAAATGAAAACATATTTAGAAGTAGGCCCAATTAAAAGTTAATGTCTTTTAATCTTCAGAATATGATTTTGTTTAATAATAAATAAAATATTACCAGCTGCAATTGGTTGTATTTGTTCAACTGTTCCTGTTAAAAAGGGAAAATATCCTTAGTTACTTGGATGTCATTCAGTCCAACCCCATCACTTTCAGGTATTGAATCTAGAATCCTACAATGTCCTTTTCTAAGAGTAAAGAATGAGAAACTAATAATCCTACTTTAGTGTTATTTCTGCCACAAATAATTTGGAATAGTTTAAGAACATTAGAAAAACAACTTTCTTTAACTTATATTTAACTTTAAATTGCAATGCAGATATAAATGAGCATTCAGATAACTTTATGTACAGTGTATCTTATGTCAGAATTATTAAGAAAATTGAAAATAGTTTTTGCTTTCTGACTATGAAAATTTAACTTTGGTTAAATTAAATCAGAGTACTAGATGAAGTTAGCAAAAAATTATGAAGTTCTGCTACTTGCCACATTTATTGAGCATTTACTTTATGATATGAATTGAATTAATTATTGTAATTCATTTAATACTTAGCATTATCTTTGTTATTTTATAATGTAAGTTATAGACTTATAGCAGATAAGTAAAATGTCTAACATCATATTCTGAGAAGAGGCAGGGCTTAGAGTCAAATTCAAGTCTGCCCAAATGCATAGACTGACATTTAAATGCTTTGCTACTAAGATCCAAAAGCAGTCTATAAAATACAAATATTCAACTGAAGGCATAAATTAAATGCCTGAGATTAAAAAAACATAGTTTTATTTTCAGAGAGGAATCAATAAACAGAATTTGTTAGATTGCTTACTGTAGATTAAAGTTTAGCAGATATTGAGAGAAATAAATAATTTATCAATACGACATTCTTATTCATTTCTTGGTACATTTGTCTTTGATTAAATGTTAATGAAATTTTACCAGATAGTGTTGGTTGATCACATCTTCTCTTGGAATTTGCTCCTAATAAAAAGATATAAACATAAAAGTTATTTAAATAGATTGTAACATGTCCTGGATAATATTAATATATTTTAAATTTAGCATATATATCTCACCTCAGTGCTGGTGGGAACTTCCTTTAAAAAAATTTAAAAATACACAATTTTAATTTTATGGCAGTAATTAAGGTAAGAATGTTAAGTCACCAGATTCTATTGCTAAAAACTGTGGTAATGTGATCTTAGCAACAAATTCCTACATACCTGAGACAAGGTGAATTATTTGAGGTATGTGTTATATTCAAGGATATCTTTTCTCTTCTCACTGCTTTCACCAGGGAAGTTATTTAGAATGTTGAAGGAGGGTGTGAAATATTTGCCTCTCCTGAATTCACAGAAACTCCACACCATAGGTATGGATTTACTTTGTAACCTGGAGGAGGGTCTACTCCTAAAGTTACATGAAGGACCCTATCATCTTCTAAGCCTATCATTCCCCCTCCCCCACCTTTAACAAGGAGCAAAGGATTCCAGAATCTCATCAATCATACAGAATGATTGATTTCTGTACAGTATGCAACATACTTACATCATTGCTTTAGAAACAGAGACATTATTGCAACTTTTAGTGACATGATTAAATTCTACCAAACTCTGAGAAGGGCAAAATAATTAGGAAAAAACAAATGGCTGGGGCATAACAGATGTGGCCAAGTAAGATGGTGTTCCCTGAAACCAGATAGGATGTTGTTTCCAGAAAAAAATCTGTAATTTTTGTCTCTGAGAATAGTTACTTTCTTGTATCTGTTGGGTCTATATTTGTGTGTCTAAATTAGGAAAGAACTACAAATATTGTGCCTTGTATGAAGGGACTTTATAGAGTATATGGCCTCCATAGCACAACAAGCTTTCATAAACATTTTCTAATTGATATATTAACTAACATCAAAATCATTTACCTCACTTGATGAACTGCTGCTAGATATCTTTTGCTAAAAAGAGGAGGTGGGCTAGAAATAAGTGTTAATGACCCTGAGATTTCAGAATTGAAAGAAAACTAGTTCCATACTTTCATACTGGTCTGCCAACTCCTAGTTTCAGAATTGAAAGAAGTGGCATGAAAAGATTCAGAGCCAAAATAATAAATCATGTCTTGGAGTGTCAATTCCATTTAAAATATATTAGAGGGAGAAGTATAATAATGTATTTGGAAACTTGAAAAAAGTTTTTATTAAAACAAAGCCAAATGTGTTATTGAGTAGAATGCAAATTGTAAATAGATTTTTGTGGGGGAAAAAATGAAACCTTGAAGGAAGAGCCCTGTTGAACTGGGCCCCCCAGAACCCTGCATTGTGTTGATTTTCACCTACCACTTGGGGTTACTTTGATGTGAATAAACTGTGTTAAAATACAGCAACCAATTTCAGTATCAAGTTAAAATTACATTAGTTTTGAAAACATGCACCCTTTGAAACATTTAGTTTTTCTTCTGTCGTGCATGTTCATAATTACATATCAATATAATTTTAGTTCCTAAGTACATATTTTAAAAGATTGATTGTAATCAACAGAACATTCATCTCTTGGGATGTTTTTTCCATACTTCCAGGTGAGGTAGCATAGCCCACTGATCCTCAGTAATTGCTGCAATAGATTCTTTTCTGCACAAGGACTACCCTGAACATAGAAGAAAGAGGCCTCATACCTTGGGATGGAAAAAGTTAGATTTTGTTGGAGTTTTAAATATTCATGCACCTATTTATTTTTACTCTTTATTTTAATAAATAATATCTTCACTGGGTATCATTTTAAATGGCAAATCCCCTCTTCCAATTTTTACATTTTCTGGCACAACATTGTACATTCTTGGGTATAATAGATGCTCATTTTGAGGAAATAAAGCATGCAGCACAACATATACTATGTATGATATATAAGTGTAGAAGTGGTATGGAAAGATTCAGAGCCAATATAATGTATTTTATTAAAATAAAGGTGTCTTACTTCAGAGTCATTTATGGTGTGTTCCTACAGGAAAGAAAATATCATTTATTTTATTTTCATGACAAATATTCAAATGTAAAATTATGAATACCAATTAAAATAGATGCCAGAGAAAATAGAAAACTGAGACAAAATGATGAGGAAAACAGAAAGGCTTGACTCCTTGGACCCGAGTTTACCAAAGAATTTACCTTTTTAATCTGCATTTCATAGTTTGATAAAAATTATTTTTATTCTTATATGTTGTGGTAAATCAGTATAAATAATCTTACATTTTCCCTTAACTACTCTAATGCATTTTCACTCTTTTTTTATTTACTTTTTATTCATTTCAGAGAGGAAGGGAGAGGAAGAGAGTGGTAGAAACATCAATGATGAGAATCACGTATCTGTTACCTCCTGCATGCCCCCTACTGGAGATTGATCCAGCGACCTGAGCATGTGTTCTAATTGGGAATCTGATTAATGGGTCCACTCTCAAACACAGCCATGCCTGCCAGGCTTTTTTACTCTTAACCTGGCTTTTGGATGTTGAACAGGAGCATTGGATTGAAAATCATGTGGCAAATGAAAGTGTTCGAAGTATTGATTCATGGCAAAAAATACTTAAGCAAATAGATTTCTTCCATTTAATATGTGGTATTCTGTTTTCATGACCACAGCAAAAGAGAGGGTAGTGACATTATCCATGGAACTTAAACTCAAAAAATTAGTGTTGGTTATTCAGTTAATTCTGTCCAACACATGATAAGTTTTATCTTAATGTTTCTTAGAATTAGAGAAATCTGCCCTAGCGAGTTTTGCTCAGTGGATAAAAGTGTTGGCCTGTGGACTGAAGAGTCCTAGTTTTTTAATTCTGGTCAAGGGCATGTACCTTGGTTGCAAGCACATCCCAAGTAGGGGGTGTGCAGGAGGCAGCAGATCAATCTTTCTCTCTCATCGATGTTTCTAAATCTCTATCCTTCTCTCTTCCTCTCATAAAAAATCAATAAAATATATTTTTTAAAAGAATTAGAGAAATCTATCATAGTTTTGACTTATGTATTCAGTTTGGATAAGGTATTTAAATATGCTTTTACTTCTTTTCTTTATATTAGATTTATTAGTTTTAAAACAAAAGTTCTTACTTTATTTTATTCATTCTTAGTATACTACCAAGAAAAGGATAATTCAGGTATCAAGGATAGTTAAGAAAATATGTTTTTATCTAATAAATTTTGAGTACCTATAAGGTTTCTTAAATCTATTAAAAATCTAGTAGGCAACCCAGGTCCAAAAAGTCATTTTTAAAGAAAGTAGATAACCAATTGTGGCTTTGTTAAACATTCTTGGAGCAGATATTTTGCTTTATATAATATTCTTAGTAAGTATAATATTTCTTCAGCTTTGGTGATAAGTGCAAACAACTGACCAGTCCATAACTGCAAACATTCATGCATTGATCCATCCATCCATCCATCCTAATGCTTTGTCTAATTATATTGAAATCAATAAAGTCATTATTCTTTAGAATTTTCAATATAATTTATTAGTCATTTTGAATGTCTAACTGAAAAGTTCAAGTATAAATGTTATGGGGATTTTTTTTTCTAAATTAAAACACTTTTTCTACTGTAAGAATGCTTGTTTTTGTTTTGCCACACTATTTTAAGAAAAATTTTGATACCTTAAGTTCATCATTTTGTTTTTCTCTCAGAAGTTCTTTCTGCTGAAACCAATAAAGGATAACTTATAAAATACATTTTTAAAAGGACAAACTTTTCAAATAATTTAAATATCATCTATGTTCCTTACCCTGTTCATTTCATTGATGTGTTCCTTACAAATAAAAAAAAGAGCAAAAACATTAGTGGCGAGGGACATAAATAAATGAAAATGTATATGAAAGTATACCTCACCTTTTGCTGCTGCAAATTATTTTAAATAGTAAATATTCTTTTCATAAATGTAATAATATTTCTTACTATGTCATGTCTAATATTATGTCTCTTTGCTAAGCTTTCTTTGCCTAAGCTGTCAATATATAAATGCGCACTTAAACATATTTTACAATACTTTCTACTAAAATTGTTGTTATTATTGTATTTCACCTTGTTTTAGCACAGTTCAGTTGGAATCATCTATCTGGTTCAATAAAACTAGTGTTTATTTCCATAAAAAGGCAATAAAGAATTAGTACAACACTAACTGGGTAGAACAACTCGCTTCTCTTTGCTAATTCTACAGTATATCCTGTAGAGACTTTCTTACCTTTCTGAGCTCTCTTTGTATAAGTTCCTGGTCAGCAAACTGCGGCTCATGAGCCACATGTGGCTCTTTGGCCCCTTGAGTATGGCTCTTCAACAAAATATCACTGTCTGGGCGAGTCTATTTTGAAGAAGTGGTGTTAGAAGAAGTTTAAGTTTAAAAAATGTGGCTCTCAAAATAAATTTCAAATGTTGTATTGTTGATATTTGGCTTTGTTTACTAATGAGTTTGCCAACCACTGGCATAGGTTATAAATTAAGAAAAAAAGTTACTTTAAAAGTCATTCTGACAAAGTTGGGTTGTTAATAAAATATTTTAAATGGTATCTTTAAAGTAAAAAATTCTAGTTGTGGTCTATTTTACAACTAATTTTCAAAATTATAGAAAACACAACATATACCAGGTTTTATTTAGAGAAAGAAAACATTCTATTGTTATTAGCATATTAATTGTAAAGTTTTTCATAGGCTATGCAAAGAAAAGCATAACTTTTGCAAAGAGGCAAATGTATAGGTACAAATTAAGGTTTAAAGCAGCTCTTTAAGATTTGCATATCTGGTTTCAATATTCTTTATGGGTGCTTAGGTGACTAAAAAAGAAATGGTTTGATCAACTCAAGTGAAAAAAAACATATTTATAAACTAAAATTTAATAAAATCTCCCAGAAAAAAACATGTTTATCTTTTAAGAAAAGTAAGTAGATAAATCTTCTTACAGTAAACTTGACTTTCTTTGTGCACTTTCTGTAGAAATTAAATTATGAATTATAAAAATGAAAAACACACCCCAAAATGAGCATGTTTTCAACTCTCTTAGGTAGAAGAAAATATAATTAATTTTAGCTTTATGATTTAATTTTAAGATCTTAAGAAAGCACCCTTTTGGTTCCTTTCTTACCAGGTCCAAGTGAAGGAAAAGGAGAAATTTAATAGGGATTTAATCCAAAAAGAGACTTGAAAGCATAATCCAAGTAAAGGTATATAACAATTGGAATGGAAAAAAAAAAAAACAGCATTCATCATAGCTAATTGAAAGAGAAAGAGTAATTTGGGTTGCAGGTGAGGAGAAGTGAGAAAGAACCTTACCTTTGAGCTGTCTGGTTCATTCTGCAAAGAGTAATAATAATAATAACAAAAAGCAGGTATTAGTTCAAATAGTGAACAGAAAGAAGGATTATTGGTTGTTGAAGAAAGATGTGGTAGAGTTATATCTAATTCAAGATTAAGACTAAAATGAAACCAAATTATAAATCATATCTTTGAATATAAGAGAGAGAAAAAGAAGTAAGAATGCATTAAAATAAACTATATTATATTTTGTTTAACTACTCCTCATGAATAATATGGTTTTGATTAACCATCCTATCTGATAAAAAGGTAATATGCAAATTGACCATCACTCCAATACACAAGATGGCTTTCCCCGTGTGGTCCAAGATGGCTGGCTCCATGTGGACACAAGATGACCACCACTAGATGCCCAGCAAGGGAGTGCAGTTGTGAGTAATCAGACCTTCAGGGGAGGGCATTTAGGGGTGATCAGTCCTACAAGAGAGGGAAGTTGGAGGAAACCAGGCCTGCAGGGGAGGGCAATTGGGGGTGACCAACCTACAGGGGAGGGGAGGTGGGGTTGACCGGGCTGGCACAGGAGAGTAGTTAGGGGCAACCAGAATGGCAAGGGAGGGAAGTTAGGGGTGACTTGGCTAACAGGGAAAGGCAGTTAGAGGTGACCAGGCTGGCAGGGGAGGGCAGTTAGGGACAATCAGGATGGCAGGGGAGCAGTTAGGCATCGATAAGGTTGTCAAGGGAGTGGTTCGGTGATGTTCAGGTTGGTAGTCAGAAGAGGTTAGGGGCAATCAGGCAGGCAGGCAAGTGGTTGGGAGCCAGCAGTCCTAGATTGCGAGAGTGATGTCCGACTGCATATGTAGATCGGGCCTAAACGGCCAGTCAGATATCCCTTGAGGCGTCCCAGATTGGAGAGTGTGCAGGTTGGGCTGAGGAACACCCGCCTCCATGCATGAATTTCATGCACTGGACTTCTAGTCTATATATATAAAGAGGCAATGTGCAAATTTTTCCAGGACGCCTTTACAGTCACAACAGGCTCAAAACTATAACAGTCACACCCACTTCCCAGCGGACACACACAGGGGTGAGGGCCTGCTCTCAGCGGCCACAGCATGGCTCAGAGCTCGCACTCAGTGGGTGGCAGTGGCAGCAGGAGTGAAGCAGCCCCAGTACCAGATGCCTGGCAGCAGCTGGAGTGAAGCAGGCCAGGTACAAGGTGCCTGGCAGTGCCAGGAACTGAGCAGCCTAGGTCCTGGGTGCCAGAAGGAAGCCAGTGCCAGCAGCCGGGGGAAGGAAGGCCTATTCTTGCACAAATCTTCTTGCATTGGGCCTCTAGTATTACTATAAATTTAGGTTCCCTCCTCTCTAAAAAGGTTTGTGAGAACAAATCAATATTTGTCAGTTCATGAACTGAAGTTATACTACCTCAGTGAATGTAAAACTGGCTGTTTTATAGAGCAGGGCTGAACAAGTCTGGAGTCTATGTGCTACCAAAACGTCATCAATTAAGTTCCACAAAAAGAACGAGTTTTGTTCTTTATTTTTCATAAAATAGAATACTCACTTGAATGAGTTCTGGGTATCTTAGAGGAAATATCTATAAAAAACAATGCAAAAGTTATAAAAATAAAAATAAAGTAATGAAAATACAATAACAATACCACAATACACATATAATCTGTGAATTTTAACACTGCTATTTAAGAAAAAGATTTGTATCTTACCATCTAAATTTGAGACCAAATTTCTTTGGGAGCAAATTTTAAAAAGAGAAAGGGAGAACTATAATTGTTTTATTGACAAATATAAAAAAAAAGATTAAATCTGTCCCCTTTTTAGAATGGGAAGGAATTAAGAAAATATGTGAAAAGACTAAAAAGAATTTTAGTTACTTTAAATTGATCCAGAATGGTAAAGAAGTTTAATATGCTGAACTATTTATATTACATGGTAGTTCTAATGGTGATTTAAACCATTATAAATTTTTGGAGCCAATGTATACTTTCCTAATTAAATATTGTTTGTCTGGATTTTATTTTTATCATCAATTAAATCATATAAAAATGTACCTCAATCTGAATTTTAACTTTGGAGACAAGACTTAGGGTTTTTAAATAATGGCATTTAAATAAACAAACACAAAAACACAAGTGATATCTTCTTTGGAATAAAGGTGGGGAATCTGTTTTCTGGGGAAACTTTACCCATTTTATTTGTAAAAAGAATAAGATAATAAGGGCTCCAATGACATTTCTGAGGAACTTGGATCATTTTTGTAACTTGACGTCAGAGGTTTCCTTCTATTGGTTCTTAGAGTGTATCATAAACATAACGCTATTGAGTAAGAAGTTGAATTATTTGTGATTCTATATTATCCAGAAGGGGATCTGGAGAATAAGAGTCTCATTCAAACAATAGAATATCTCAGCATTTCAGAAGCTTTGGTTCTGTATGAAGTAGTTTCAATGTCCAAATTTCCTATATCATTATTTTACCTGAATTATTTTATTGTTGGGTGATCCCTGTTTACAATTTCCTCTCACCTTCATTAACCACACATTACAAGGGAACAGGAAAACTTTTTTGTTTCACATAACTGTTTCAGTGTTTGTTTGTCTGTTTGACGAGAGGGAAATTTATTTAATTTACATTGTCTAGTTTAATTGCCTACAGCAAGCATGTCAAACCAGCAGCCCAATAAATATTTTTGTGGCCCAGACAATAGAATGTATGTAAAAAAATGTTTTATTAAAAATGTCATAACTTAATTTTTCAATATCCTGTTATACATAATCTATAATAATAAAAGCATAATATGAAAATCAATCAAACGACCAAACAGCAGAAAGACCGTCCAGACCACCTTCTTCTGGACAGCCATGCTATAACATGCACTGGCACCAGGCCAGCCAAGGCAGGTGTGATGCAATTGGTTGGAGAGGGGGGTGGGGACCGTATCCCACGATCGATCACCTTAAAGAGGGAGGCAAAGGCCACTGGCCAGTGATGCTGTGATGGGTATGTGGGGCCGGCCAGTGATTGCCCTGTAGAGGGAGACCCAGACTAGCCAAGTGATCACATGCTTGTTGCCCACAGAGAGGGGTGACTGGTGGCAGGGGAGGGGGCCAGTGTCACTCAGATGGCAAGCAGTGGCAGCATCAGGGGCGGGGCCAGCTGCCAACAGCTGGGAGAAGGAGAGCCCCGATAGGCCCTGATTGCCAGCCAGGCCTAGGAACCCTACTTGAGGGGTCCCGATTATAAGAGGGCGCAGGTCGGGCTGAGGAACACCACACCCCATGCATGAATTTTGTGTTATTGATCTTTACAACCAAAATGTTCACTAATGACTGATTACTATCATTGTGTTGCATTCATTTCCCTTACACATTTTACACAGAGGTGCACCATTTCTCTCCACTAATACTAGCAGTGAATATTTTAGCAGCCGATTGCCACGTCATTAGTGTTAGACTGACTTGTTTGGTGTGTCCAACGGGAAATATTTCTCTTTCAAAGAACAAGAAAAATAGGTTTATTTGCGTTATGCTTAACATCTGCAGTTATTCAGTGTTTGGTAAGTTAATGTTCAGAAAAAATATTAATTTTTATTAAAATGTTTTATTATTTTATGTTAGTGATTTCTCATTTATTTTAGCCCTTTGTATTCAGCATGTCTCTATTCAAATAAACCTACATTTCTATGAAAATTGAAGCTTTTGTGTTTTGCATGCTCACATAAATTTAAATCTGGTTTATTTGGCCAGTGTTAGCCTGAGTTTGGCATGCATTGTCTACAGTGATGATAATGACTTGATCTCTGAATCAGCAGAATCTGCCCAGTTTTCTGTACCTTGGGGGGAAAAAATTGGCTGACACAAGCTATCATGAATAAGATAGATTTGACTTTGGTTCCTAAAGCAGGATACAATGGAACATGTGCTTTGATGTTATATTTAGTTAGAAAATATTGGACACCTCTTCTATGTCTATAGATATGCTAATTGTATAATAGACCAGGGGAAAGAGCCTATCCTATATAATAAAGAGATAATATAATAATCCTACATAATAAAGAGGTAATATGCAAATTGACCAACACTACAACATACAAGATGGCTGCTGTCATGTGGTCAAAGATGGCTGCCCTCATGTGGGCACAAGATGGCCACCACTAGATGGTTGGCAGTAGGAGAGGGCAGTTGTGGACAATCAGGCCAGCAGGGGATGGCAGATGGGAAGAATCAAGTTTGCAGGGGAGGGCAATTGGGGGGGAACAGGCCTGAAAGGGAGGGCAGCTGGGAGTGATTAGGCCTGCAGAGGAGAACAGTTGGGGGTGACCAGGCTTGCAGGGGAGGGCAGTTAAGGACAACCAAGCTGGCAAGGGAAATCAATTAGGGGTGACTAGGTCAGCAAGAGAGGGCAATTGGGGGCAACCAGGACTGCAGAAGAGGATGGTTAGGGGTGACCAGGCCAGCAGGGGAGGACAGTTAGAGGCAATCAGGCTAACAGGGGAACAGTTAGGGGTGATCAGACTGGCAGGCAGAAGAAGTTAGGGGCAATCAGGCAGACAGGCAGGTGAGTGGTTGGGAGCCAGCAATCCTAGATTGTGAGAAAGATGTCTGACTGCCCATTTAGGCCTGATCCTCAAGGGGTCCCAGATTGAAGAGGGTGCTGGATGGTTGTGGAACACCCTCCCCCTATGCACAATTTAGTGCACTGATCTAGTTTAGTATAAAATGCTATACCTTCTTTTTTCATTTTTTTACTTTTCATTTTAATTTTATTGTAATATACTTATTTTTTCAAGTAAGACATTTTAATTGGAGTTAAGACTTTGAGTGGACTACAGAATGATGTTTGAAATGTGAAGCATTACAACAGTTTTGATATTAATACTCCAATAGCCAATTAGAGATCATCTGCTGCTTTAAGATATTCTCAGTAACTTGTGTTTGATGAGATATCAGGTCATTCTAAAAAGAATCTAACACCTTTTAAATGTATACTGTACTCACAGGCTTGGCAAGAGCAACAGCCATGAGGCAGGTAAAGATGAGAAGCTTCATGGTGGTCAAGGCCTATATTAGAAGACAAAATAAAGGTTAGGTTTTATAATTTAAGGTATATCATCAACATTTTTATTTTCTAACAGAAAAACAATATTATTATAAAATAGTTTTAATTAAAAAATAGTATTTTTATTAAATTAAGTTTTTCAATTTTGCTACTCAATATAATGCTTCTTATTCTAGTTATCTTGCTAAATGTTGCAGTATTTAGAAATGCCAATTTCTTACTACTATTTTCACTTACTCACACTCTAAAATAAGGCACTTATTTCATAAAGTACTAATCTGGTTTAATATGGTTTTGTCAATGAAATAGAAAAGCATAAATATTCAAGTACAATTAATTTTTTTTCTCTTGTATCATCAGATTGTTAAAGTATGTAATAAAATAAAATCTAATAAGAACTGCCATTTAATTTTATTTGAAATTGACTTTCTCCTTTAAATCTATTTGAAGGTATCCTGCTTTCTCAGAGTTTTCATGAAAAATGCTGTCGGTACATTAAGTAGAAAATTTTAACCTCCAATAATTACTTTTTAAAAGCATCTAGTTTAATCTATATCTAGCTACATTTTATATATGTATACATGACATGACTATATAAAGATATTTAAACTGGACAGAATCATAAGATTCAAATGTCTTATCATGTTTGATTCCTAGAATTCAATCAACTTGCAAGAATCTAGAAATACTGACATATATGCAGGAAATTGGTTTCCAGAGAAATTACCTTAGTCAATAAACTAATACTGACATATTGCATATATACTGATTCAATTTGCAACCTGTAGAATCTAAATACATTGGTTAAATAAAAGGCATATTTGTAAATCCAAAATGAGTTTACTTACCTTTATCTATTTGTATCCTTCCAAATATCACAAAAAAAAGTCATACAAATCGAAGTGTATATCCCTTTATGAAATTAATTTTGTTAGCCAAATAAGACAGAATAAAACTGGCCTTAAAAATATTCTATCAGAAATTATCTTCCATTTAGTAATTAGAAAGATTTGAAGTAATTTTGCATAACTGTTTTTCCATAGAATTGGGCAAAAATAATTCAAATTACCTTATCACAATTTTCTATTTAAATTATTTGTCTCTTTTTCAATATATGAGATAGATTTCAGTTACCAAATCTTTAAAACATAAGTTGCTCTATATAAAACTGTATATATTTTCCACTTAAAGCTGTGCGGTGGTGCCTGACTGGATGGCTCAGTGGCAGAACCACACCGCGAACCCAGAGGTCTCAGGCCGGGTTCCCTGCCAGGGCACACGTCGCAGGGGTGTGGCGGAGGCAGCTGTACAATGTTTCTTATTAATGTTTTTATCTCTCTATTCCTCTCCCTTCCTCTCTACAAAATCAATAAAAACATATCTTTTTTAAAAGCTGTGAGACTGTATTAAATTAGAAGATATTTTTTTTAAGCTACCAGTATATCATACAAAGGTATCAATATATAAAAACACATAGAAACACAAATACATCTTAATAGAGAGTGAAAAAAAAGATTAGACAATGTGAAATCATAATAATTTTGCCTTATTTAAATACAACACCTTGTACCCAAGCCTGGGGAGAAGAAACCAGCTGTGTTGAAGATCAAGGTGATGGCAAGTCTTTTTTTCCTCACAGCTATTTAAACATAACGATTAGTAAAATGCTAATTTTGTGGTTTCAGTGCAACAGATAGGCATATTCAAATTCCAAGAATACACCTAAGCAGGAAATTAGTTTTCTGTTCAATTCTTTCCCAGGAATTTCTAAGGAGAATTTTCAACAAAAGAGTGATTCATGCTACAATGCAAGTTAATCAGGAAATGGAATAGCATAGGCATAACTAAAATAAATTTTTGTAGCTTTATCATTATTATGAGAACATAATTTTATGTTTAGTGGACAATTGGAAAGACTAATATATCAGTAGAATTGCCTTTATATCTTTTTTTAAAAATATATATTTTATTGATTTTTTACAGAGAGGAAAGGAGAGAGATAGACCAGCTGCCTCTTGCACACACCCTACCGGAGATGTGCCCCAAGGTACTTGCCCCTGACCTGAATCTAACCTGGGACCTTTCAGTCTGCAGACCTAAGCTCTACCACTGAGCCAAACCGGTTTCGGCTGCCTTTATATCTTTTGAAAATTTATTGCCTATGAAGAAAATTCTTGGTACAAAATGGGGTATTTTTTTTTTATTAACTTACTAGACCAAGAGAAGATTTTATCACTTATTTCACATTTTAAAACTTAATATGTCCTCTATTATTTGGTTATTTACTTTATTGTATGTGCTCAGATTTTTTTTTCCCCCAAAAAAGAAGTGTTATTTTTCTATACATTTTGCTGGTATTTTAACTACATCATGTAATTTTTTGTTTGCTTTTTTGGGGGAATACTATTGTGCAAGCATGCATTAATTTAGCTATTAGATTGTTGAATTAAAAATAATAATTTACTCAAAAATTACAAATTTAAATGTTGGAAAAATTAACTGCATTTCTTTGATTTTCCATATTTTAAAGTAAATGAATGAAAAAAAAATGAATATCCCTCTCTCCAATCCCAGTTAGACTCCTGGAAATAAATGTTATTGTACATATCATAGAAAACATTGTATATGCTTAAAAAATATCCATACATAACGTTTTACAAATCATTGGTGTTGATTGTGACTGTGTTTTTACAAAAAGGCAATGGTACCACATATTTAAAAAATAACTATAATGATTTTTTACAACCCATTCACATTCATATGACAGAAACATTTTTCTGGATTACTGACATTCCAGAATGGTTCTGGCTGCCCACATTGGGGACCAGAAGAGATTGTAGTTTTCCATATTGAACGTCTCTTTAAACAGTGACTCCTGTTACTGACTGTGTCACATCAATTTCATCAACTCACTAGTGTTTCTTGTTTACTTCCATTCATTCAAAGGGATGAGGACAAACAACTTCAAGTGCATTACAATATCTTGCTTTTGTCTTTTCCAGGAGAATTGTCTTATTTTATTCCTAACTCAGAATCACACTATCTATGAAAATTTCCCTAATTTTTGAAAAGTTACTGTATCCTCATTTGTTTTTTCACTCTTTTATTTATTTATTCACAGAGGTGAATAACCTGAACAAGGTACAATGGATACAAAGGTGGAGCAATAAATAAATAAATATGTGTAGAGCAAAACCAAATCTCTGGTCTGGTACTATGGTGGATAATTAACACCAAAAAAGCAAATAAGTTTAATATGTTTAATTTTGACATTCTTGATAGTCCAAAAATAAAGATTTGATCAAGGCCACTGGAGTCCTATGAGCAACTGATACTAGGGATATACTAGACAAGGTTTCATAGATATATCTGATAATAATAAGGCTTGTTATCAAGGGAGAGCAATCAATATTTTTAAAGTGTCTAATTTGTGTCAAAAGACAAATCAGCTCTTTTTTAAATATATATTATCGATTTTTTTTACAGAGAGGAAAGGAGAGGGATAGAAAGCTAGAAACATGAATGGGAGAGGAACATCAATCAGCTGCCTCCTGCTCACTCCCTACAGGAGATGTGCCCTCAACCAAGTTACATGCCCTGACTGGAATTGAACCCAGGACTCTTCAGTCTACAGGCTGATGCTCTATCCACTGAGCCAAACCGGTCAAAGTCAAATCACCTCTTAATGAACTCAAATTTACTGTGAGGATTCTCAAAAACCCTAAATCTAAATTTATTCTCTATAATTCCCTTTAGAAAAGATTCAATTTATACTTTGTATGAATTAATTATTGAATATAGTTATGCGGTTCTTATTTTTTTTTACAATAAATGATTAACATTGTAAAATATAACTGTCTACTATAATTTGAAAAAACATGTTTTTATGTGTTTGTTGTGCAATGTCAAGTCATACAAAGTTTTAGCCTAAGTTTACTTGCTTTACCTTGATATTTTTCATTTGCTTTTTTCAGTTAAAGTTGTTCAATTTCAGATATTAAAATAAAACTCAATTTTGAAATACATATTTAGATGATTTTTTTATAGTCAGATATGTCTTTACCTTATGAGTAATGAAAAAATAGGCTTGTTATTTGATACCAATTTTCTGATGTAATGGAGTCATATGTAGAATGAATATATAATTAATCACCCAGCAATAAACATTCATTATAATTAAAGGGTCTGGTGGTCATAATTATAAAATAACAGCAATAATGGCCATGCTAGTGATATCACACAGCTGGTTTTAAAAATCCAACAATATCCCTAAATAAATGAAAGTGAAAATTGGTCAGATAAGTGAAAACTAGTAGAAAACTTCCTTGTTTTGTAGCATTTTGATATTAGAAAAATTATTTTTTTCTTGGATTATTTCTTTATTAGAAAACTAATTAGCACAAAAATAAGTAAAGAGGTAAACTTTACTATTCAAGGCTATGTATATTGTTACTATGTATTTTAGTCCACACTCAAGCCTCCTTTGGAGAATTTTTTTTTTTTGTATGAAACATTCAATGATTCAGAATATGAAGATTCAAAGCTAGTGTGTCATAGTTCTCCTAGGAACTTTGGGTGATGAATCTTCTCAGAAAGAGAAGATGTAACAGCTAACCTTCCAAAGGAAACTTACTGAGAAATGTAAATGACATTTTTGTTTTTCTTTAGAAACTCACACATCATTTGGACCCTAGGAGTGGATGCATAATGGATGCTTAGTAACTGCGTTGAGATATGTATTGATACCTGGGCATCAAAACTAAAAAAAGAGTTATTTTCAGAAAGTTGTTGTATAGAATGAATATAAAATAGTATAAAATAGCACTGGAAATATAGAACCTATGCTTAATTTCTCTTTGTCTTTTTTTAAATGTCCTTTTTAATTATTTGATCTGTCCAAGGGTGGGTCTCTAGAGATCTAAAATAAATATATTCAGAGCAAAGTGGTATAATGGAGTGATTTCAATTCAAAGCTTTGAAGTCAAATTGTAATCTTAAAATCTGGCTCTCATTAACCCACTGAGTTATTTGAATAAGTCACTGTGCTTCAATATTCCCATCATTTCAAGAACATCTACTTCCCATTTAGAGGAATGCTTGAAACAAAGTAAATGCTTATTTGAGATTATCCATTATTAGAACATAATTAAAAAAAAAACCTTCAACTAATTATTTTGTGCCTAAATTATCTTCCTACTTCATAGATTTGTAAGATTTTGTAAAGTTTTGAATTATACCTTTGTATTTGTACTAGTAGCCCACTAGTAGCCCACAGATTCATGCATATTGAGAGGAAATTAATTAGAAGAAATATTTTATTATAATATTGCTATTTGCCCGTTCTCTATAATAGAAGTGTCAGCCAAATAAACCAAAGACAGACAGGAGTATCTCTGACCTGAGCAATTAGAGTGACTGTAAGTTAGACCAAAAGTGGTCCTGACGTGAGTAGCTGGGAGAGCTATAAAGATAAGGCTTTCTCTGCCAGCACAACTGGGAGAAAACCACAAGGTAAGTCAGAAGTGACTCCAACCCAAACAGATAAGATGACCCAACGAGGACAAGTGCGGACATGAGCATCTGGGAGCTGATTACAGGGCTGAGGTCCCACGGATAAAATTGGGTCTCCAGCCTATCTAATGTCTGAAGTCAAAGAAAGTAGTGGTCACTCTTTTTAGGGGTCCCTCTGTCAGTCCAGGAGGGACAGAGTCTTAGGATTAGAATATAGAATTAAGGTTTTAGAGGTAGTGTTTGCTTGCAATAAAGTTTCTGTATTTTTTCAGCTACCATCTTTTGTCCTTGGCTTCATTCTTTGAATCCACCTGGGCAAGAACCCAGGAGAAAAAAAATCACCCTGCTCAGTAAAACAACTCAAATCATTGAATGTTTATAGACAGAAAAAGGTATAGACAGAGGAGGCTGTGGAGATGGAATGTCTCAGTAGAGAGACAACACTGATCTAAATGTGAAGAGGATATAGCAAGATGGAAATTTTTTTTTTTAACATTGCTGGTGAATTAAAGCCATGAAGGACTGCACAGCCAGCATGGCTCAGTGCTTGAGTGTTTATATATGAACCAGGAGGTCACAGTTCCATTCCTGATCAGGGCACATGACCGAGTTTTTAGTTCTATCCCTAGTATGGGGTGTGCAGGAGTCAGCTGCTCAGCGATTCTCTCTTATCATTGATGTTCTCTCTCCTTCTCTTTTCCTCTCTAAAGTCAATAAAAATATTTAAAAAATTAAAAAATGAAAGCAATGAAGGATGTAGTATAGTAGAAAAGATTTCACAGAGGAACATGAAAAGTCATCAAAAATTAAAATTAAGAAGTAGAAGTTATTTCAGGACTTAATTTCTAAGTAATTGATATAACTGAAGAACAAAAGAAACCCAAAAGACCCAATATGATGAGATGAGGTGGCCACTAATTAGAAGTGACTATTAATATTTGGGTAAGATTTGGCAAGTTGAGAAGAGAGAGGAGTATGATTACAGTTAGGGAAAGGCTAATGGCAAGTGTGTGGAGGCATAAAATTAAAACTCCAAAATAATTATGTTTGGGAAATGAGTCAATACATTAATTTTATATTTTGAAAGTGCTATAATTGTTGAGTAATACAAGAATTTTGAAGGCACAGAAGAGGACGCGTTATTATCAACATTGAAAGATTAGAAAAGGGATTTTGCAAGTAAAAGAGTGTGAGCTGAAGCAGTGTGAGAAGAGGAGAGGGGAAACAAACTTAGAGGTGACTTATGTCAGTGGTTTGAAGTGACTACATTGTGTTAATAAGGGAACGGTGGGTGATACAGCTGCAAAGGAAGGTAGCAAGCAGGACACAGAAGGCCATGGGGTACAAATTTTTATGAATTTGGACTTGATCTTCTGAATTGAAATGCTTGAGGAAGGCAGAAGCCTAAAAAGCTGACATGTTCACCTTGAGCCTTGAGGTGAAGCTGTTCACCCTGCCCCAGCTCTCCACTCCAGCTCTTTCTAAATGTCCTGACTTCCTCTCCTTTCAAGCCAGGATGGTCATGGATTACCTCAGCCCAGATGCCTCCAGGACCTTCTTCTTCCTGTGCCCAGAAGCTCTCTGAGAAGGATACAGGAGTTAGGTCCTTTTTCTGGTCCAACAATTCACTTGCTATATTTCTGGCCTCTAGGCTCCCTTGTTTCTAGGCACTCTTCTGAAGAGACAGGAAAGGGTATTCACTTCAATGCACCCTTTATTGTTGTGCCAATCCTCTAAGACAATCAGATTTTCCCAATAGTAGTGAGAGCTGACATTTGTTGGGCACTTTTAATATGCCAGGCATTCAGACAGGATGGTAGAACTTTCTAAAGACCTTCTCATTATAAGGATTTTTCGCATGACAACCCAAGGAAGTAAATAGGTTTTTTGTTTTTTTTCCCCAAGGTTAAGGATGAACTTTTATTTCAAGGTTAAGGATGAAGAAATGAAGACTTACAAGAATTAAACAATTTTCCCAGGTGAGGACACATATCAGCTAAGTTGGAATTTGACCAGACCATTTTATTCCACAGACCTTATACTTAAGCACTGTGCTCTATTTTTTTTTGTAATATACTCAAAAAGATTTTCTGTGCCCTAGGTAATAGCACAATTATTACATTTGTTTATATTACATTTCTATGTTTTATTATTAAATTTTCATAATCAAGTACATTATTGAAGCATTGAAATCAGTTTTATAAGTTTCTTAGATTTAATTATAAAGTGAGGTATAGGGCTTGAGCACATGCTTTCACCTATTGTAGAACAGTTGTAGATTGGGTCTAGTTATTATTTAAATTTTTAAAAAGTTTTTAAAATAAACGAGGAAAGAAATTTATTTATCAATCACCCAAAGATAACCAACCATTAGTAAAAATGTGTCTTTTGCTCTTATACATTTATGTTTATGAGTGTCTGTGTATAATACATTACATTTACTTTGTAGGCAGCATTTTTTTAAAACTTTTTGTTATGTCATCGTTTATTGCACTATCATTTTTAAAAATTAGTAATATATAACACATTTTAAGCAATTGACTCTGGTCTGCAATGCTCAAACTGTAAAATAGGTAAATGTCTACTTCTTTGGTCAGAATAGTTCCCCTTCTTATGGAATATTGCCCCTTTCCACTCCCTGGCTCTCTTTTAAGGCTCTAAGGGCCATGAATATAAAGCAAGCAAGCAAACAAATGAAACCCAGTTTTATGTAGTTTCATATAATGTCTCCACAATGTTTTCACTTATTGATAGGTTTCAATTTATTTAGCCACCCTTAAAGGATCATTCATATTATTTTCAGTTAGTTATTCATTTGCTTTCTGCTACTTTAGTGTACATTTGGCTGTAACATGTGCATGTGTACATAAATTTTACTTTGTACTCTCTAGCAATGGCCTCTGTGTACATTCCTAGAAGAGGACTTAGAAATTCTAAATACCATTTAAATAAAGCTTCCAATTTATTACATCATAATGAATGTTTGATAGTTCCTGTTTGGCCAGCAGTTTTATATAAAATATCATACAAAGGTATCAATATATAAAAACACATAGAAACACAAATACATCTAATTTTTTATTTTCTGTTTTTATTAATTTCATAATTTGATGGGAAAAAGTTGTATCTCATTAATATTGAACTACATTTCGCCAATTATAAGCAAGGTTAGCCATTTTTCAAATGCATATTGGCTATATCTATTGTTTGATTTTTTTTGTTTTGTTTTGTTTTCTTCTTGGAAAATGCTTTGATATTTTTGTAGATTTTTATTTAATCGTAAATATGTTGGTAGCAGCTGGAACAACAGCAAGTGTTAAACTGATAGGGTCAAACCAGACTGGGGTCAGCAACTTTGGTACCTTTCTTAGGAAAGATTTCAGAGCCAAGAAATTCTTTCTTAGGGAAGAATTCAGAGCCAAGACTCAAACTAAAAGAGAACATTTATTTAGAAAACCACAGAGGGCCAAAACCGGTTTGGCTCAGTGGATAGAGCGTTGGCCTGCAGTCTGAAAGGTCCCAGGTTCAATTCCGGTCAAAAACATGTACCTTGGTTGCAGTACATCCCCAGCAGGAGGCAGCTGATCGATGTTTCTCTCATCAATGTTTCTAACTCTATCCCTCTTCCTTCTCTCTGTAAAAAATCAATAAGATATATTTTTTTTAAAAGAAAGAAAAGAAAAAAGAAAACCACAGAGGTGCTATAGCCGGTTTGGCTCAGTGGATGGAGCTTTGGCCTGAGGATTAGGAGTCCTGGGTTTGATTCTGGTCATGAGCACATGCTTGGGTTTCAGGCTTGATCCCCAGTGAGGGGTAGGCAGGAGGCAGCCAATCAATGATTTCTCATTGATATTTCTCTCTCCCTCTCTTTTCCTCTCTAAAATAAATAAAAATGCACTATCATTAAAAAAAGAAAAGAAAAGAAAAGAAAAGAAAGGAAGGAAGGAAGGAAGGAAGGAAGGAAGGAAGGAAGGAAGGAAGGAAGGAAGGAAGGAAGGAAGAAAGAAAGAAAGAAAGAAAGAAAGAAAGAAAGAAAGAAAGAAAGAAAGAAAGAAAGAAAGAAAGAAAGAAAGAAAGAAAGAAAGGAAGAAAGAAAACCAAAGCATAAAATAAGTAACTCATAGGGGAAAAATGGGCTTAGGAAACAAGTTATAGAGGCGAAGGTATGGCCTGTGAAGTTTTGAAATTAGGAAGGTAGAGAAGATGCGCCGGGGGTGGGGGTGGGGGTGGGGCGAGGCAAGGGTGTTCTCCCGGGAGGGATAGTGTGCTGGCTCCTCTGTCCTGGTGGTTTTATGGCTAAAGACTTTAGGGGAAGATCCCAACAGAAGATTCAACAGCTTTCTAGGTGTGGCTTTGTAGGGTCATGGTCTCCACTGATTGGTCGGTGCCAGGGTAAGTGGTCATTATCCAATGCAGTTGGTCCTGAGGCAGTCATCTCAGTCACTCGTCTGGTTTTGCTGCTTTTCATGACCTAGAGCTGAAGTACAACTGAGGCCTCAATGTTATCTCTAGAGAGGAAAAGTCAGGGGGTCTAAACTGCATGGCCAGTGACATGCCAGGAGAGGAAAGATTACCCTAGAAGCACAGTCCCACCTACAATTGCCCACTTTTAGCCACAGAGAGTTTTCCACCTGGGTAACCTTTTCTACTTGGCCCATGTTCCTCCTGACTCTGCTCATATCTATCTAACTGCCTACTGCAAATATATTTCTTTTGTCATTCATTCATTTTATAGGCATGTTTTCAAAAATGCCGTTTGCCTTTTGCCTTCGAGAAGGTTTCAACATTTAGATCACCAAACTTCACAAAATTTCTTTGTATGCTTTCTTTTTTTCAGGATTTATTGTCTCTGAAATTTAAAAATAAATGTTTTATTATAATCCTATGTTTTATTATTCACCGAGTAAATACAAAGTAATACAGAACAGCACTGAAATGGATTTTAAAAACTTATATTTCTATAGCAAAATTATTTTTTCCAAAATCCCAGGGGAAATATCCTAAGCATCCAAACCTCAGAGACGTTATAGAGTGTCTTTTGGCCTCACAACCAGTTCTCACAACTAGCTTCATTATTTTTAAAATTTCTGCTTCTAATATCTACTTATTTTTCTTTGTTTTATTCTTAATATTTAATTCTGAGTTACTAATTTTTAAGACAAGACAGAAAGTCAAAATAATTAGCATTATCTCTATTTGAGGCAACACTAAAGATAGGGGTCAAGGACATTTCATTTGTCTTAAAGCTGTTGTATCATCTTGAATAGCATTAAGATAAGACACTCAAGATGAGTGAAGCACCCATCATCTGTAATAAATGCCTCTTCTGTAGTATATTCAATATCAGTCCTAAAAATGCCCTTGTCTCAATCAGAAAGGTTATAGTTTCCCAGAGTTCTTTGAAATAATGAATATTTAAAAGCTGAACAGTTTCTATTTTATGATATAAATTAGAATAGTGTTTTTTAACTCATAAAAGGAATAATAAATACATTTCTATATCACAGTATTTAATCTGATATAAATCAAATAATTTGGAGTATTCTTTATCTAAATTATAAATTATATACAACTTATCATATGTATAAAACTTTATATTGAAATTGTGACTGTATATGTTACTTAAACTTACTAAACAGTAATTTTTTTTAAGCACAGTACTTGTTTACAAAGGTTTATTTTAATGTTATATTCACAATTTGGGGAGAAAGTAATGTAGAATATAATCTTATAATACAAATATAAAGACAATAATTTTTTCATACACCTATTTTTCTTCTCTTAAAAAATAAAAGCAAACAAAGAAAAGCATCACTATTCCTTTATATTGTCTTTCTTCTTTTTAAACCTCATATTGTAGAAGAAGGTTGAGAACGAGTGCTATGTGCTTAACAAGCCACTACCTCTAAAAATCTTTATTAACCACTATTAAAATCCAGATTTTATTCAGGCAGAGAAAATATAAAGTTAAAAATAAGGACTAATTAAAAATAATGAAAAATCAGAATGTTTGGTTTAGAAATGGTTCCAAAAGCATTTGAACACCCTTTGAGAGACAGTTCCTCTAAGGAGCTCTTGCTTCCCTGCATGTCCTGCAAATAGAGAGACACTAGCTGTCTTGGTTCTGTACTACATTTTCAAAGGTGTTCTAATAGCAAACAACCTAGAAAGATAGAGATACTGTCTCCCTTCACAATAAAAACAGGCTTGTTTACTGCCCAGTTATAATAAAGGTTATGGCTTTCTCCATGATAAAGATCGGGTACGCTTACTGCTCATTATAAGAATATTGAGTTCCCTGAATTTGGAGTTCCTCCAGTATAAAACAACCTCCTGGGAGCATATGCAGATGTCCCCTGGTCTCCTTCACACAGCCCTGTAAAAGCTGTGCAAACGCTGAGACTGGGCTGTGATTGCTGTGGGTAAATCAGTCCTTTGTCCTGTGTTCAGGAGCCTCCTGCCTTCTATTGGTATCCCTGAAACTGTGGGAGGCTATCTCATTATCTCACTAGTAGGATAAAACCAAACATTCTTTAAAGTTTCTGAAACTAAGGTTCTGAGACATTTTAGAGTGCTTCAGGCATTCTTTCCAAGCAAGCTAAGTTTGAGAATCTATTTAAGCAAGCTAGGTTTGCAGATCTTGTTTTGGGCTCTTGATTTTAGGAAACAAGGAAATAAGGAACGAGGTGAATACCAGGGAACCCATCAGAAATGGTGTCAAGCTTTTCTGTGATGAATTATTCTGGGAAAAAAAAATAAACAAAAGGAAAATTATGAGAGAAATAGTAAAATCCTAGGCTGAAGGCACCATTTGAATAGAATACCAAATTTCTTTTTTATTGACTAAAGTAAATTTACCTTGGAGAATGATAATTATCATAGAAATAAATTTCTTAAGTGTTTATTAATATTATTGGTATCATAGCATCCAATAATACACTTGCATAAAGGGGTTTTAAAAATAAATATAACTGAAGAAAGTGTCAATTTCTTGGCAGCTGGAAACTAATATGGTGAATATGACAATGTAAAGATATTTTAAAATATGAAAGTACTTTACATAAAAAAGTTATCAAGTGTAATGATTCAAGATTTTCAATTTTATTCATAATTTTACCACATTTTAATCAGCTGCAAGTTAAGTTTATGGAGACCACAAACCATTTGGGTTTGATTATCTTGTGTACCAATATTAAGAGAAATAAGAAAGAATAATTCCAAAATGAAGTCTAGAAAGAGCGATTAGAGAAAAGACTGAAAGAAATATACAAAGGAGAATAAAAGAAGAAATAAAATGTGCCATGAACTTACATTTGTGGAAAGGGTTTCCTTTGTATTTTTATCTTCCTTACTTGTGTATTTTTCTCTCTTTCCCCAATCATATTTGGTTACCCTTTTGTCTTTATTTTTTTCATTACTTTCAGTTACTTTGCTTAATTTTGTGACTTTACTCTGATTCAGCAAAAATTCTGAATGATAGGGCCTGTAAATATAGAAATATTTACACTATTAAAATATTTAATATTCTCAAACTTATTATACAAATAAAGAGATATATATACTAAAAAACAATCACTATGTAGCTATATTTATGCGGTAAATAACAACGGACTTACCAAAAACACAATCTTTAAATCTTATATCTCCTTATATATATATAGAAATATAATAAGAAGTTTTCTGATTTTAGTTTTTTGAGTACTTCTTATATTACACAAGAATACTTTTACTATATTTAGCTTATTTAATTTGAAACTTGAAGTGCCCTGAAGGTATACTTGTTTTTCTGATCTTTTGGCTTTTAATCTCCTAAGAAACAATGCTCAGAACTGCTTTGATTTGAAAAAAATAAAATGTGGCTTCTCAAATCTATAAAAACAAATCACTAAAAGGGTATTTATGTACTGCCTTCACCAATAAATGCATTCTTATTCTTATAATTATGAGAATAATAGTTTAAGGTGAGGTTTTCTCCAAATTCCAAGAAAGTTTAATGAGATACTTACAAGGTTTGACAAAGGAAGGGCCTTCTTTCTTTGCAGTCAGTGTTATTCCACTTTAAGAATTCTGCATAAAATAGATTAAAACTGTGTGACAATTGGTGATTTTTCAAAAATCTTGAGGAAGTTATTTACATTTTTCTCTGCAATACTCAATTGGTAAATCTGAATCTGCATTTTGCAAATCAAATACTACCGTACAAAATGTTACCAAGTAAGGGTGAAAAAAATCTATGATTAAATATATTTGGTATTGTTTGAAGACCAAATATAGTTGGTGTTGTTCAAAGCTTTCTATCTTAAATTCAATAGTTTTCAGAGCTTTTAATTCACTATTCTGTCTTACAAATTTTGAAGATAAAGTTTATAAAATATAGTATTTCCAAAACACATTTGGTAAAGAAACCTTTCTTTTTTGACTTATCAATTATATCTCCGTGGAAATTTTGAGAAAAAAAAATGTCCAAATAATTAGGAAGATTTCTTTTTGTTAATTTTAGGTTATCACATGCTCTCACCTTCTGTTGCTATAAGTTCTACACAGACATTTTGCTTTACAATGACTTCCTGGTTCTTCAGTGGGTTATGTCCATTTCCAGGTTGGTGAATAATTTTCCACTGGATATTCTAAAATAAAATGATGAATCCCCAGTGAAAGAAAGAAAGAAAGAAAGAAAGAAAGAAAGAAAGAAAGAAAGAAAGAAAGAAAGAAAGGAAGAAAGAAAGAAAGAAAGAAAGAAAGAAAGGTATTAATTAACAAGTTGAGAGTTACCAAAACATAGAGTATTGCTTGGCTATATTATAATACAAATGTGGTATAGACCACAGAGCAAGGACTTTTAGAATTTGTAAGACATGATATGGAACTTTACCTTTCTAGGATATGGTATGATCTATTGGTTATATTACCTTATAGTTGAGAGAAATTATAATTCTGCTAATAAAAAATTAGTAACTATCGATAGCTAATAGATGTCAATTACTATGTGGATAGATTCAACTAATATATTATTTTTTAATGAATGAACATCTGACTAAAACAAACAAACAAACAAAAAAACAGTTAAAAACATAGAAATCTTAGTCCCTGAGAAAAGAATGGCAAAATATATTTATAATAAAATTGACAGTTTATAAAGATTTAATGTCCCATTACTCATCTTTAGATTTCTTAAGTTGAGTATTCTGAAGAATATTCTGGCTATAATATTACAATAGCAATAATTTTATATATTACTATCATAAAAATAGTATTATTCTACATTATATTTATATAATATAGCAATAAATTATGTTACATAAGCAAAAGAAATAGATTAGAGATTAATACACTTTATAGAACTTTCTTTAACTTTTAAAATAAAGCAGGTTTTCTGGCAAATTTTAAAAAGACGATGCTAATTCTCCTTACAGAAGTAGTATCCATAAACTCACAAAATACAAAACATTGTAGATTGATTGTACTTTTCTTAGAAAAAAATCTATAACCTAACAGACACATCTGGATTACTAAGATGCCAAGTTTTATAGAATAAGGAAATTCAGACTCTCCACAAATAGTGTTTATTAATTCTTTTTTAAAGTGGAAATTTAATATGGAAGCTAATAATTTTTCAATCTCTTGAAATTGGGAAATGTGAAAACCAAAAGACCAGACCAAGATGATATGTGTCTGTGTTGACTAACAGGCCCTACTAACTAATTTACAGATATATATATATATATATATATATATATATATATATATATATATATATTCCTTTTTTTAGAAAAATAATTTAACAATACCTGACTATGGTCTTCTAATTTAATCCAGATATTTTTCTTCTGTTGGTAGTTTTTTACCAAAGCAGCAATGGCAGAGACCTCACTAAAGTTTTGGATGGTGATAAGATGGAGCCCATGTTGTTGGCATACATCCTGGGAAATGAAAGGAAAGAAAAGTAATTCTGATGTTTTGTATGGTGCACATTTCTGCCTCCAAAATTTGCGCTGTTATGAGTAAGTGGTCTGAAAGAACCAGAGCAATGAGAGGAAGGACTTAAAATTATAAGTGAAAACATGAATACATACCTGTGCCTGAGACCAGTTCAGACTATGGTTAAAGTAGGTAAAGCAACTGGATAAGTCATCTAATGAGTCAGTAGGACACACAGAATCATTCTGAGGAAAACCAGAAGCCCTGCTGAAAAGCAGTAACAGAAAAACGAAAAATGCTCTCATCTTTGTTGCCTTCCTGAAAACCTGTGGGGGAAGGAAAAAAGCATGTGGTCAGAGATTTAAAATAATAATAATAATAAAAATAAATTAGTGAACATGTAAACCCACTTGTTTAAATAAAGTTAAAGTATATTGTTGCATTCATTATTTGATTTCTTATTTAAGGCGATTAATTAGGGTAGCTTGAAATCTTGGAGAGCAAATGATGGACCAAATCCTCCAATCTACTAGGGCTAAGACAGAACAGGTATTAATTCAAAGAGAGAACATTGCAATAGTGTCTAGACAATATACAGAATATTTAAAATTTGGAATCAAGGGAACAGAATGAATGCACTGGGATATGGGATGTTATGAATTAATAGATTATAGATCTAGGTTGGTGATTTGGGTACAATTGATGCATCTTCATTTTCTACACTGATCACTGAAACTTTTACATTTTGGTCCTTTGATCTTCCCAAGTTTCCACTTTGTTGGTTACATGGTACCTGATTAATTGTGAATTGAGTCCAAACATCTTAGTATTAAATTATTCACATAAGAAATAAGACCAAAATCAACTTTGCAATTAATTCTCACAATGTTCTCCTTAACATAACCTTTATTTCATTCAACTCACCTATTGTTATTTTTCAAACTCACCTTAGTTTTCTCCCCTCTCAGCCTTTGTGGTTCTCTTTCCCAAAATATTGAATATACTTACCTTTATGTGAGAGAAGTAACATAAAAAAAAAGACCTAGAATAAAATAAACCTCAGTTTACATCATGCTTCATATTAAGGCAAGATAGTAAAGTTGCTCTTAATATAAAATATAATGTGAACATTTTTTTCTTTCCTTCGTCACTGCTAAAAATGTGTTTAGTTTTGCAAAATCTTAGCAAAACATTGACTGGTAAAGTTCAAATGAAAGAAGTGTTGAACTGTGTGCATATCAAAATGATGTTAAAGAATATCTGTTAAAGGTGAGAAAAATATTAACTTGCTAGTTGGTTTTTAGTTTCTATTAGGAACTTTGAGACAAAGATGCTAAGACCTTACATCTAGCTAGGTACAGTTGGGTATGAGTAATCTACTTTCAAAGGAGGCCAAATGCAGCACATGACAGAAGATGTCTTCTGACTGTTGGGTTTTAGCTAATAAACATTAGGGCCGCATAATCATTTGGTTTCAGTGCTTTTTATTTTTATTCAGTGCTCCCCTTCTGATGTCATTAGTGGCAAGAATTTTGAACAAATTCAGCAGCCTTGTGTAAATGATATCTTGGGGAGCAAAGAAAGCATGTGTACATGCTTGGGGAAAAAAATAATATAGTAAAAAGAATTCAACATGAAGTTGTGATGCAATCACCATGATTGATACAAGGGGAAGAGGGGAAGAAAGCGTTCATTGGGGGGAAGGTGGAAGGGAACAAATGTAACACTTTCAATAATAAAAAAATTAAAAACAGAACAAAACAAACAGAAAAAGTGCCTGACTCATAGAACTTAGCCAATAAATAGATTTTTCTATAAAAGTTACATATTACACTGATATGCTGTACTTTATGGGGCTATCTTATTTTAAGAAACCTTTCTGACTTCTGCTACCAGTATTGATTAAAATTAGTTTTTTTATGTGCACAATTCAAGGGTACGTTAATTGTTTAATGATCTCTAAAAGTGTTTGGTATATGGACAGTTCTTTATAGAATTATAAATTTTAAAAAAATATTGAAACAAAGATAAATGATGATGAAATGGTTTATGTTCTTGACATATCCATCATAAATTTGAAATAATAAAAACAGCTAAAATGATGCACTGGGAAATTAAGATGTCACAGATAAAATACTTAGAAGAGAAAGACAATGAACTTCCTAGAAATGTTCTGAACTCCCTGGCAATTATTTAAAGGTAGACTTGGAACCAGGAAATTCTTTGCTAGCCATATTTCAGGGACACAAGGTCTCCAGTGTCAGTAGTGTCAGTATCTTTCTCCAGCCAAAATTAAATGTTTACATGAAAAAGAACAAACTATTTTTTGGACCTAAAATATAAATTAACTGTATTTTCATCTAAAAGAAAACTATAAATACCTCACATGTGCTCTTTACATTTCGAATCTCAAAATTTTGGAGATAGGAGAACTATAAAGTATCTAATAAAATCACATAGAATAGAATTCAATTCAATAGAAATCTAATAGAATTCAATTCTACTACAAATCCACTAATATTGTTAAACAAGCTCTTATATTAAAGAATATAATTTGGTAAGTTTTATTAATACTTATCTTTTCAGGACTTGAGGCCAAACTAAGCTAAGAAAGAAATTAATGATTTAACCTATGTCAAAGAAATAGAGGCACATGAAAATAGTTATCATAATAGAAATTTAATAATGATGTTATTAATAATTAAGAAAATTAATAATAATGTGATGCCCTTTTATATAGCACCAGCGGGGTCCCTCAGCCTGGCCTGTGGGGATCAGGATGAAACTGGCTCTCTGAAATCCCCTGAGGGGTCCCAGATTGCAAGAGGGCAGTTCTTGAGTGACCCACTCCAGAATCGGGCTCCCTCCTCTCTGGTTCCAGGTGCATCACCTGAGAACCACAGCTGCCAAGTCACCACAGCTCAGCAGCTCCTGTGTTGAGCGTCTGCTCCCTGGTGGTCATTGCTCATCACAGCTACTAGTAAAATGGTCAAACAATCAGACGGTTGGTCACTTAGGCTTTTATATATAGTTGGACATGAATTAATTAAGATAATGAAGAAAGCAGTCATGTCTGTTTCAAAAGTGTCATTCTAAAAGTAAAATCTAACTGTAATATTCATAAAACAAATACAGTTGGTAAATATAGTGGAAATTTGTAATTAGCAACCATAGATCATGGTTAACTAGTAAATGCCTGACAGAAAAACAGCAGTTATTGAGGTTGCTGTCAATCTCAATCAGAAATCAGTTTCACCAAGTTTTTGCTTTGAAACTTAGTTATTCCATCTAAAAATGTGTCATTTACTCATCTGTTCAAAAATATTTATTAATATTTCAGAATGCATAAAATATTATACTAGATAATACAGATTATGAAAAGACACTTTAAAATATAGGCCTTATTTTAGTCTACAGTATAGAAATGGAGATAAATAAGCACAATATCACCTATAATAAGAGTAGAAAAAGATTAGCATTCCAAGAGATATTGCCACTATATAGAAGATAGGGAATACATTTCCAGTTAGAATACCAAGAAAGCATTATGAACAGAGTATATTTAAGAACAGAGACTTGGTAGGTATATCTACCTACCTACCTGTGTAGGTAGATATATATTTGTGGAGTTATGTTGAAGAGGTAAAGCTTATCTTTCTATAATACTGTCAGTATTAGGCATTTGATTGAAATAATTTAGACTTATTTGTACCTATATGTATATGTTTACATGTCCTATATAATAAAGAGTTAATATGCACATTGACCATCACTCCAACACACAATATGGCTTCCCCCTTGTGGCCAAAGATAGCTGGCCCCACATGGAGACATGATGGCCACCACAAGATGGCCAGCAGAGGAGTAGAGTGGGGAGGGACCAGGCCTGCAAGGAATGGCAGTTGGAGGCAACCAGGCCTTCAGGGGAGGGCAGTTGGGGGTGACTAGGCCTGCAGGGGAGGGCAGTTAGGGGTGACCAGGCCAGCAGGGAAGGGCAGTTAGGGCCAATTGGGCTGGCAGGGGAGAAGTTAGACTGACAGCAGAGTGGTTAGGGGCAATCAGGCAAGCAAGTGGTTTGGAGCAAGCAGTCCTGGATTTTGAGAGGGATGTCTGACTACCCTGACAGTCGGACATTTCTTGAGGGGTCCCAGATTGGAGAGAGTGCAGGCTAGGGTGAGGGACACACATCCCTCCCCTTCTCATGCACAGATTTCATGTTGGACCTCTAGTATGTATATAATGTACATGTGTATATAATATTTATGACATATTTATGGTCTATATAAACATGGAGATTATATTGCTATTCATCACTGTCCTTTTGCATATATATAATTTCCATCAGAAATTTTATTAAGAAAATCTCCAAGATTTTATAATTTTTTGTATTCTCTTCCATGCACCCCCCAAAAAAAGCATTAGATGGTTTGATATAATAATCATGAATGTTTATTAAATGAAATTCCAAACACTTTTTATAAAATATGCTTTTAAATCTCTATAAACTTCCTATAAAATGATCTCTAGTTCACAGGTGTGGAGCCTGAGTATAAAAGAGGTTAAACTATTTGTCCATGGAAGGAAAGAAAATAGCAGAGCCAGGATTTGACCCAGATATTCAGCCTCGGTGCTAACACTACTATGATAAATAATGACTGTATTTGCAATAGCAACTTTCCTTTTTTTCTCAGAACCATCACAACTGCACTGGCCAAAAGCATACTTTAGTCATTTAGTTTGTTGATTTCGAGTCTAGAGCCTTCTTCTTAGAAATGAATAGCACCCCCCACCCATTCCTTTGAATTCCCAGGTAACTGCTGAAAACACAACAGAGTCTGAGGTGTCCTGGGGCCTAGCCTGTCAAACATTAATTATTTTAAATAAGAGGAATTACATCTCAATGTAACATGATATGGCCTGTTAAATAAATGGAAATTTAAGAAAATAAGGCAGGACTTTTTTCAGGATGTGTGTGTGTGTGTGTGTGTGTGTGTGTGTGTGTGTGTGTTTACCAGTTGGGTTAACAAAGCTGTAGCCTTTATAATACTATTCTTAAGAATAAATGTCATCAATAATAAGGGGTCTAGACCAAGGTGTCATCTTTGATTTGTCACTTTTCAGTAATCCCTATGTTCAATTAAATACAAGTTACATCAAATCTACCCTTGTAGTCATTTGCAAATCAACCTTTTTTCCATTCCCTTCAATAAACTTCACACCAACTCTGTCTCTCTCCATCTGTTGGTATAATCTCCTATTGGACTTTCTCATACTGCAATTTCAATGATGTTTCTAAAGCTTAAATATAAAAATGTCTCTCTCCTACTTAAACACACAAACCTTCCATGATCCCTAATGCTTCTTAGGTGACTCACCTCTGGATTCTCAGCCCAATGTGCCTTTTCTTATTTCAACACTTATCTCACTACACTGGTCACTTCTCATTTTTTTCCAGGACCTAAAGCTCTTGATAGGGAAGAACTGCACATGCCTAACATAACTAGCAGTACATAATTGTTGAATGAATACATATATAAGAGATAAAAGTTAGCAAATATGACACTTAAAACATCATATTAAATGATTTAAAGGTCAAGAAAATAAATCTATCATCACACTAGATTTGTTTTTAAAATTCCATTTATCACATGCTCTAAATATGATTTCAAGGAATGAAATGCTTCCTATGAAATGTATTATAATCCTCATTTTATCACAGTTGGAAAAGGGTGAACAAAAGTAGTTCTGAAGAAAACTATAAAGTAACATCTAATAAAAGAGTTTCTGAAATATAATTAGAACCTGGTTCTAACTTGAGATTAATTTTTATTGAATTTTACTTTAAAATTCTCAAACTGTGTTTTTTTTTATATTTTGGTTTTCTCATTCCCAGTAGGTGCTCAATGTTTAAAAAATTGAGAATACATAATTGAATATTTTGTAATGTTATGATATATTTTAAATATATAAAAGTATATATATTATTTTATTTTTGATTCACTTAAATAAACTTTTAATATTGAGATAATATCCCTGCAATAATGTGTTCAAACCTGGATTATCTCTCGGAGGAGATGTTGAGGAAGTATACTAGGCATACAAAAGATTGATGTAGAAGTCCTTTATAATTCCTCTTCAACCTGACTTTTTTGTGATTCAACCTGTATATTATAATCTTCAATAAGGCAGAATGTCAATTTCTCTCCAAATCATCTGTATTATAGAAAATTTCTACATACAAAACAGTAGACCCAAATAATTCTCTCTTTTTTTGCCATAACTCATTTATTGGATTTAACTACAATGTTGAAAATAAAGCTAATATAACAGGAACAAAATATACATAACATGAGAAGAATGATTTTGACCCATAATGCATTTTTTATCTTTATAGTGAATTTAAATGTCTATTTACGATTAACTTAAGTGTCTGTTAGAATACAACTGTATACTTGATCTAATTTTAGTAATTTTAAAAAAGGTAACATTATGAAAGAACACTTTTCTTTTGCTTTAAGATATTGAAGACTCACACATTGGTTTAAGTACATAGATTCCAATTCAACAGATAATCTACATTCCCATTTTCTCTTAATATATCTTTAGCATGTACTCCTAAGTAAGAACTATCTGAAATTCTAAAAATCTTTTGTATCTTAAGCTTCAAACAAGCAGTCTAAAATGATGCAAAATATTTTAATCCTTCCTAATGTACTTAATAATTGATGGTAAATTATAAATGCCACTATAATTTTTGTGAAAAAATAAGGTTTAGAAGCAGTGTCAAGATAGTAAGGAAGCAGGGTTTTTTGCTATATACATGTATGTTATTAACTTAGATAAAATAATTCTCTTTCAAATAAATATTTTATTGTAGAGGCATAACATTTCCTCATTACACAATTTCTTCCTGTCTTTTTATCATTTAATTATATGTATATAAAAAGAGAAGTTTAAGAAGTTTGGGCATATGTTCCAGTGATACTATCACTACCAGTATTCTTCCTGTTTCCCAATTAACCTTACAATTAAGCTACTTACCTCAGTGTGGGATGTGGTCTTATGGCTCCAAATCTCAATTTGCCTTATATCAGATTATTGCGTTATGAAATAGGATAAAAAGTATAGCTTTAAATGATATGTAAAGTGTTATATTCAAATCATTTGCCATTTTGTATATTTTCCTTGTAATTAAGGTTCACTTATTCAAAACCTGTACTGTTTAATATGTGATATTTCCTGTGAAATATGAGAGAACAAACAATAGCTCTAAGAAAATTACCTGTTGACAAGAATGGCCATAGAAGGAAAATGGACTTTAGGAAACCACAGATCAGGTTTCTGAGCAGGAAGCATTCTGTTGAAATCTCAGAGTACTCAAACTCTAAGACAACCAAAAATAATTATTTATTGATCACATATGTTTTTTAGGACAAATTAATGTACATTATATAGAAGACCAAATTAGCTATGAAGACGAGTAACAAAGACAGAAAAAAATACATATATTAAAGCAATCAAGAAGGGTTGAATTATCTAAAAGGAAGGATTTCTGCCCACCTGGTGACTCAGTGGTTGAGCATCAACCTATGAACCAGGAGATCCCAATTTAACTTTCCATCAGGATACATATCCAGATTGCTGGCTTGATTTGCAGTGGGGGGCATGCAGGAAGCAGCTAGTCAATGATTCTCTCTCATCATGGATGTTTCTATTTCTCCCTTTCCCTTCCTCTCTGAAGTCAATAAAAATATATTTTTTTAAAAAAGAAAGAATTTCCAATGAAGAATGTTAAAATTATAAATACTAAAATTATTAAATTACACTTTAATTAGTCTATGGAATCTTATTTTTAGAAAGTCTTTAAATTATTTGCTTCATCTCGTTGTATAAATTTGAGAATTTACCTAAAGGAAGGATATTACTTTTTGTTACTTTTAAGTTTCTGTTTCCCTTTCTAGTTTCTGTAAAACGCTCTGAGGAAAGGATAATCAATTCAAAAAAGTTCCTTCTGTTTTGGTTGATTTTTCAATATTTTTATCTTGATAAAATATACCTTTCTGTATAAGAACACAACTATTTGTTTTATACCTTTTCTAGAGAATGATAGAATTATATTTCTATATTAAAATGTAGTATTTTTTAAACTTTCTGTGACCATAAATGCCTCTCTAAGTATTAAGATACACCTATAATTTGAGTTATTTTTACATAATTGATCAAAATAACAATTATGAGGATGGTAATTTTTAGGTGCCTTGGTTAAAGGAGGTTTTGCCAATACCTATAGCTTGAACTAATCCTTTGTTTTGCACTCCAAAATTTTTGTGTGTGTGTGTTCCCCCCCCCCCCCCCCCCCAATTTAGAGAAATGTACCATAGTTAGATTTGGATTGAGTAGGGGTATGCCTTCATTTACCTTTAATTGGTGAGACTTTTACTGGGGAAGAGTAGATGAGAAAAGAACAGCATGGCACCTCCATGACGTGTTCTCAGTACAACAGTTTAGAGAAGAGTATGTTTGAAAGCTGAGTATTTGTAAACTGATTTTTTTTAAATCCTCACCCATGGACAGGGCATACTCACTGATTTTGGAGAGAGGGGAAGGGAAAGAGAGAGAGAGTGATGCTGATGGAAGAAATATGGATCAATTGATCCCCTTTTTATTAAAGCCTCATCCAAAGATGTATTTTTATTGATTTTTTTTTATAGAGAAAGAAAGGGAGAGAGAGAGGGAAACATCGATGTGAAAGAGAAACATTGAACAGTTGCCTTCTGTATGTACCCTTACCAGGGATTGAACCTGCAACCTTTCCATGTATGAAACTATATTCCAGCCAACTGAGCTGCACTAGCCAGGGCGGATTCCTTAAGTAAACCTGTGTCTCATAGCATTTGAAACGTTTTCATGAGCCCCTAAGGATGTACCCATCAATTTAAAGACTGCTGCTCCCGGCATTATAATTTCATGTTAAATATAAGTTTTCCTTACTATCAGCTTCTTAAATGAATGTGCTCCAATACTCTGTTTGAAATCAGGATTTCACCTGGAGGTACATGTTTCCTAGCTAGCGTCTCTTCAAACTGAATTGCAAAATCCCAATTCTCACTCTGGGCTGGGTAATGAAGTGGCCCCCAGCCACATGTTTAAATTAAATGTTAAGTGATTAAAGTAAGTTGATATTGAAAATTTAGTTCTCTGTTACACTAGCCACATTTCAAGTGCTCAAAGCCATGTGTAACTAACTGGTGGCTGCTGAATTGAACAGCATAGAATAGAACATTTTCACCATAGATATCCCTGGCCTGGGTTATCTGTTCCAATACTGGACTACTGGCCCCTTCAGAAGAAAACCACAAGAGCATGCTCATTGATGCCATGGTGTATTTCTGTGCTCCAAACTTAACTGGGTCATGAATGTTTCTCACAGAAAGGAATATATTTTCTAGTTCCACTCTGTTACTTCAAATGCTCTCTACTTGACACAGATCTGCCCTCATTGCTCCTGCCAGCAAACCTGCAAATTCATTCCGCTACAATTTTCTTTGCTCTTTCTCTCCCTTTTCAATAGAACAAGTGTCCCTCTTTCTATGCATACATACCTATGGAAGTTTAACTTATAAATTAGTCATAGTAAAAGATTAAGAGATTCATAACAATAGCTGATAAAAATAAAATTATAACAATAAAATATATAATAAAAGTTATGTGAGGATGTTCCCTGCCTCTCCCTTCCTCCCTCTCAATATATATCTTAATGTACTGTACTCACCTTTTCATTTAATGGAGCACTTAATGGATTTTCATTGGCACATCTGAAATAACAGTATCACTATTCTTGCACTTTGGGGCCCTTAAATAAGTGAAGGTTACTTGAACACAAGCACTGCAAGGATGGATATTGTATTTTACAAGCATTACATTTTAATGTTCGGTTTACATTGTTGTCATCCCTCTCTCAATTGTGAATTCTTTGAGGGCAAGGGTAAACATAACTGTATCATCAACAACCTGCAGTACTTGAAATACTCTTGGCCATAAATTGATAGTTTTTTATTGAATTGTCTATTCATCCCTAACCCATAGCCTTGACATAGAACAAATAAGGACATGAGGTAGACAGATAGCAAATTTATTTGAGTGTTTTGATGTCTAGCACCTAAATTTATTAATGAACTTAAATGTTTAAGACCTAATCCATTGATGATAAAATTAGGAATTCCTATGTTTTAGCAAAGATAAAGTAATTTATATGATAAAGTTATATATTTAATTGTAGAATTTATAGTAAGTATTTTGTTAAGATGTTTAATAATTGACAGGTTATCCTTAGGAAATTTAAAAAAAAAACCTCTATTTTAATAAAGATATATAGTATCTGCCTGCCTAATTAAACAATGATAGTTTATTGCAGAACCTATTTCATTTCCTCCTTTACTTTGCATGTTTTCATCTGAGCATATTATATTGTTCTTTGCTGCCACCTAATGACCAAAGGTGATACTTCACTTCTGAAAAGAAAAGGAGCAAAATTAAAATCTATGGTTCCTTCTCACATCTGTGGGGCAGAGAAGGGATTAATTCTCCCCAGGTTGTGAGTTGTGTGTGTATGTGTGTGAGAGAGACAGAGAAGGAAAGAAAAAGAAGTGGTACTTTGTAGTTTCTCTTAGTCCGTTTAGCTCACATCTGCTTGACCAGACAATTCTTCCCCAGATAGAAAATTCAAATATTTCCATTCAGAATGGTCAGAAAACACCTAACCTAAAAAGCAAAACTTTGAACTTCTAGAAGACTTGGAATATTTCCCACAAAAGTGTTTGGAGAGAAATTAATCTTAAACTCTGGATTTCTGTTTAACTTTTGATGTTTCTTCTCTGCTGCTTTCTTTAAAATTCCTTAGGTTTTACCTCCTCCTAGTGGACCTAACGGGAATATCACTTTTAGCATCAACAAATTAAAGACATCAATTTTTTATATTTAATAGATCTCTCTGGCAAAACCATGTACTTTCATATTTATTTTCTGTAAAATATTACATTGCTTACTACATTTATTTAAAGACTATGCTGTTGTGATTGTTATTTGTTACTAATATTAATAATAGGAAAAGAGGAAAGGAAGGCCAGAGTTTATAAGCATGTTCACCTGGGCAGCTTCACCAAGAAACTACAGTTTCAAGCTCTCAGGGAACCACTAGTCCATTCCCTACAGATCACTAGGGGAAGGAACCAAGCCAAGGGGACAATAGGTGCCTGACCAGTGAAGTCAGGGTGACATAGGAGAGGTACCTGCCTATCAGTTTAGCATGGAAGGCAATGCAAGTCCTCAAAATCTTGGAAATTAAAACACCCAAACACTCTCTTTACACTTGCTACTCTTACTCTGTGATAGAACTTGCCCACGTGCTATCTCCATAGCCATGTGGCCTTCAGTAGACGTAAGTGAACTCCACACCCAATGGACTGTAGCTGGGAGCACAAGCTACGCTAGCCAGATGATGGGCTGGTCTAGTCTTTACTATGGAACAGAAATTCTGGGAAGTGGCCTTAATTCTGACCCTGCTGAAGACAAGAGTAGACTTCTTCCATGGAGAGATGGACAGAGAGGGGACCTTGGAGGCGATCACACTTAATTTTATATCGTTAATAAAGCTTTCCATAAAACCCCATCCTCCTGTGGGGACCTCAGAAAATTCTTTTCCTTGTGGCACCCCAAGATCTCCAATTTCACCAATAACATTACTACTTAATTGTTTATCAATTATTAAATATCTAAATGATTGTAATAATATAGTTTGCATTTATAGACAAAGATATCAAATAGATCATACATATACTTGTAAACAAAATCAATAAAAATTATAGAAAAGATACAAGACTTTTCATTTGCCCTTTATAATTTTTAAAGAAGATATCAGACATAGGTGACTTGGTCACTTGAGATTTTTTTGTTTGTTGGTTTTAATTAGAGCCAACTTTTTCCAACTCAAAACATCCACCATCTGGCCAACAACAATAGAATTTTGAACCTATCAAGGATTATCTGTTAAATATGAATTTGTTTGTAAAATATTTCTTAAGTATTCTTATCAAAACTAAATAAAATAGACACCAAGATAATCAGACTAGAAACCATTATTTAAGTTAGTTTGTTTTTCCTTGTAGTGTGTTAATGTGCCTGACTTGACCTTATAAAAGACTGCAGGGAGAAGAATGATGCTGATGTATTTTCCCTGCATTGTGAGGACATCTAAAAGGTGAGGAAAATCCTTCAAATGAGAGATAAGCAAACAGGAACATGCTGAGTATTTTCCAAAAGTAAGATTAGGAACTAAATTTAATTCATTCTATTTTGTGAAACAGTGGAATCTGAAGCTAGGATCTAATGGAAAAATTATCCAGGGAAGTGGTAGCTAGTCCATTTTTACAGTCAATTGTTTGAAGATAATTAAACACACAGCAAGAGGAAAGAGGTCTTAGGAACTAAACATACATTACACATTAAAGTTTAATCAGTTGTTTAAGGAATTCAAAGTTCTTCAACAACAGGCCAACAGGCCATATCCTCCAAAGGAAATGGAAACCAGCTGCATTATGCTCTTGCATTGTATATTCACAAGATTCTGTAACAGTGGGCCTCTTCCCAAGGCATTGACTCCAATGTTGATGCTATTTTCCTTTAAGAATCCTCAGCCAAAATAAACTTTTTTTTTTTTTTTTTTTTTTTGCTGGGAGAGGGTTGTGGATTCTTGTATATGTGGGATTTATCCTGAGAAAGTTCCTTTGGTGGATGATGAGGAGTGAGATAGAAGGGATGAAAAAAGGCTTTGTGATCCAGTATTCTACCAGATGAGCAACTTAGTAATAATGCTTGTAAAGTGATTTACTAAGAAAAGACAAAGAAGTTCTTAATTTATTAACTCCCTTACAAGTCAGGCTTTTAGCTGTTTTTCAATAAGACCCAAAGCATGAATTGTAAAAATTCATGCAATTTCTTGAAAAGGACCAAAATTATAAATACAATTATTCGTAACAGTTTATTCAAGTTGGTGAAAGACAATCCACAAACAGATTATACAACACTAGATTCTTTTGCACTGGACCATAAAGTTTTCCCATTTATGAGAAAAGGTGAATTTTAATATGTGGTATTTTTGCCACAGAAAAAGTAGCACATATTAAATCCTTAAAAAGGATTGCTTAATCTCATGTAGAAGAAGATATTAGAAAACAATTTCAACATTATTTTGCATTCACCTTTATAAAATACCCCAAGCAATCCTTAAATTTAGATATATTCAGTACTTTCTAAAAACTATGCAATGCATTCTTAAGAATAATTGAAGATGGTCTTGAAGAAGGGAAAGAAGATATTACTAATAAGTAAGCAAATTATTTAAATATATTTCTACATTTTTCTAATAAGAATCAACTGAAGAAGCTGACCAGCAATGCTCAGCAAGTGGTGGAATAACAGGGGGTTCAGGTAACCCCCTTACAACCTTTTTCTTGCTATGACAGCACTTGGCTGCAGCAGAAACTTACTGGACTTATGTTCCAGATCCCCCTATGGTCAATCCAGCCACCTGGACCGGAGAATCAGTGCCAGTGTTTACTAACAACACTAACATGGTCAGGGCGAGAAGAGCTCTGACAAGCATATAACTCCTTCTTCCCAAGGTGATTATATTTATAATGGTTTTAGTGGAGAGCTCCCTATTTGTTTATCAAAAAGGGGGACTTCAGGTTGTTTGTAGCTTGGCCGAGAAAATAAGACTTCCTATGGTGGCACAAACATTGCTAACATTGAAGGCCCCTGGGATATGGGAAAATATGTTCAGACAGTTACTAAACTAGGATTTCCTAAGACCACCTGATGACTGTCTGATAAGCATCCCCCACTCCCCTCTGCCCTAATAGCACCACTACTGAGTTGGGAGCATTTCCTCAATGGCAAAATTGTGCCAATCCTGTACCAGTGAGACATAATATTTCTATTTCTGTCTCTGACTTGTATGTATTGGATTGGTCCCACAGGCTTGATGCTAAATATCACTGTCACAAGCCTATGTCATCAGCGGTTTTGTAGGTAATGCCCTAAGCATGAAAATAAGAAATTTACAGAAAGATCTGTGGCATTTTGATTTCTAAATCAAGCCTAGCACCAGGAATGCTCAGGGCCTACTCAAGAATGCAAATAACCTCCCTTTGTTTTGACCTTATGGTGAAACTTCCTGATATTTGGGATATAAAATAAACTCACTGGATTGGTTCTGGGTCACTGTCCCTGTCGCTCCCTCAGAAGAGGATGGTGGTCCCACCCAGTCCCAGCTTTTTTTTTTTTTCCTATCTCTGTGTCTTGTCTCTTTTATTTCTCAATCCCCAGCCACCCCTACTCAGGAACTGGACCCGCTCTTTAGCCAAGCTGGATGTGGAAAGAGAGAAGTACCTACATCAAATTATAAGCAAATGTTATACTACATGCAAAATTTAGAGAAGTGGAACTGCCAGCAAAATATGAATCATGATAGCTTATAGGTTAGAAATAATCCAGTGTTTTATAAATGAAGGTCCGTAAGACTTGCCTGACTCCCATTTACTTGCTTTTCACTTTTGAAAAACATTCAAGGTTACATCTATAAAGTCTCATTTACATTGGTCTATAGTCCAGCAATACAAATGCTGACAATAATACTTCCCTAGAAATGAGTCTTCCCAGCACCATAGCACTGCATTATCCAACTAAAAGGTTGGTCATTAATGCATCCTTTGGATTGGTTTATGACCAAAAGGAAGAAATGTGGACCAAAAAAAGGGCCATATACTAAACCTGACAAGCTCAGATGAAGCTTGCATGACAGAGCCTTACAAACTCAAGAGACCAAGGTAACCCATAGAATGATCTGAAATTACAAATTTCTAGCTAAGCTGAAACCGGTTTGGCTCAATGGATAGAGCGTCGGCCTATGGATTGAAAGGTCCCAGGTTTGATTCCGGTCAAGGGCATGTACCTTGGTTGTGGGCACATCCCCAATAGAGGGTGTGCAAGAGGCAGCTGATCTATGATTCTCATCGATGTTTCTGACTCTCTATCCCTCTCTCTTCCTCTCTGTAAAAAGTCAATAAAATGCATTAAAATTTTTTTCTAGCTAAAAGTGAGTCATGGTAGGTAGTCATATCACAGCCTACTATTTTTCTTGACAAATGTCAATTTTTAACTTAAATGAGCTTGTCCATTCTCTTCTTGCCTCTACAATAATCCTTTTCCAGACATCTCAGTGCACAATTTCCTATCAGACCTGGAGATTACAGAGCAACTCAATATTATTGTTATTGTGTTGTCAAATGGTAACTCTCCTATACCCACCTATGTGAAAGACGTGTCTATTTGTTTTACTTTTTATCCAATCCCATAAATTGTATAACATTTTCCTAATCTATCACCATTGAATTTTATGTAACCTCTTTATGTCTCTCCCTTCTATTCTTGCTTTGTTTTGTTTTGTTTTTGTTAATTCTCACCTGAGGATCTTTTTCATTAATTTTTAGGGAGAGTGGAAGAGAGAAGGAAAGACTGAGAGAAACATCTATGTGATAAAAGCACAAGGCCCAGGCATGGTGAAACAGAATTTTTGGATTGGAACCCAGATTGTTTTGTCCACCAGAGCCAAAGAATGAATCCACAGACAGAGGGTAGTATAGCAAAGGTGGAGATTTATTGAAGAACAAGTACAGACTCCCACATGGAGAGAGGGAGAGAGTCCTACAGAATGGACTCCCATGTGGGGAGGGGGAAAGGTCCCACAGAGTTCCAATTTCCATGGTTTATAAAGATTGCAGTTTCTATGTCCTGATATCCCCTCTCATTGGTCAATATTCCCTTTCGAATTGATTGCTATGGTGATTCCTGAGGCCCTCCTCCCTCATAGTCCTTCCTCTTTCTTTATTCTGTATAAACAGACCTTTTCTGTCTACTTCCTGTTCTCTTGCCTCATGGAAATGGAGCTTCCCCCTTGCTTCCTTTTGTTATGGAGATATATATGTTGCTATTCCCTTGTCTTATGGAAATGTACCTTCTCCCAGTCTGGGAGATTTGGGATTTTTCCATGGATCCCAATTCTAAAAATTTCCTAAATATGCCTATCTCCCCCTAAAATTCCTGTTTTCACTGGGAATTAAACCCAGAACCCTTTGATCCACAGGCTATGATCTATCCATTGAGCCAAACTGGCAAGGGCTTCCCTTTGTATTCTAATATACAATAACATAAGTGGTAAAACTACCATTTTCTAGAGCATTTTCTCAATTCATTGAGATTTTGATTCCAGATAATTGTCAGTTTGGCTCAAATAAACTCATAAAAATTCTCTGCAGGTTTGGATGTTTCTTATATGAACATCAGAAAAATACTATTAGTTTCAATTGTTATGCCCAGACTTCGTGATCCCCTAGGACCACCAGGGAGCTTAGTCTGACGCAATAAACAAAAGAGCTTCTTCCATGCTAGCATGGGCTCTGTCCCAATTACCCCGACAGCATGGCGGAAGAGAGGCCAAACTTCAACAGGTCAAGGGGTTTTATAAGTGTGGTGATGTCACTGCTTTGGCTGACCCTGATTGGTTGGGTGAGGGTTAGGGTCCAGTTACACAAAATGGAGGATAACTCTGCCCTGCTTTGCCCTGCCCCACAATACAAAATGGAGTCAGGAGTTAGCTTTGCTCTGCCCTGCCCTTTTACAATGAAATCAAATATTGGTGCAGTGCTATGTTTTTAAAACCTATATTCATATTCTCTGAAAATAAACATGATTTTTCTTTTTTTTAGTAGAAATAAGAGGTATTGTTACCTACAAAGATAACCTTACCAGCTCCCCTTTGTTCTTTAGCTTTGCCTTACTCCTTCTCAGGCAATGTGATAAGATCCAGATGGACAAACCTGCAAGCATTTTTGCACTACAGGAGAGGAACCACAAAATATGTGTTTGAGAGTTTATTTGCCTCTTTCCCTCTTACACATATTATAAATGAGAAATAAAAGAAAGGATTTCAAGATTTTTTTCCTTTGGAATGTAAAGTTGCCTCCAACTTTGCAAACCCAGGAAAATTTCTTACATTCCAGATTTTATACCCTTTTACAATGTAAACCCATACTTATGCGGTAGACAGACAGATATGAACAAAGCAAGGATTATGGGCTAGGTACAGAAGGTCACCAGGACAGAAATCAAAAAACACTGGTAGGGTGGGACCTTGTCCCCAGGGTGACCTTTCCTCCCTAGAGATGACATCTAGGTCTCAGTTCTATTTTAGTTCCAAGCCCAGAAAAGCAACAAAACAAGACATGCAGTATCTTGATCAAGGCTGATCTCAGGATCAGTAGCATTGAATAATGACACTTTACCCTGGTGCCAACCAACCAATCTGTGGAGACCACAACTCTGAAAGGATACACCTGGAAAGCTGCTAAATATTCTATGAGATCTCCCCCCTGGGACCTTCCCTCAGTGATTTTCCAAATTAGTATTCTTTTATAGTTTGAGTCTTGGCTCTGAATTATTTCCTAACTAGGCTCAAGTACTGAGGCTGCTGAACCCAGGTCAGGTCTGATCCCACTGGTCTCACACCTGGTGGCATTCTCACCACCCCCAATACTTCCAGGGGAGAGAAAGTCTCAATCCAGGCATCTTTTAACTTCCAAACCATGTTTGTAAACCTAGATTCCAGATTTATTTGTTCAGAAAGCCTTAATTATAGAAAAACATTTTATCTATAGCCCTGACACCTCTTAATCTTTTCATCAAATGCTCTTTTCTTCTACTAAATATTTATATTATTTCTTTCCTGAAAGTTGTTTTTAATATTCCAAATAATAAACATGCATACACACAATTCTACACTATGACATTGTATATATTCAAACCATTAGATAAAGTAAAGCCACTATTTGGTGCCATCCTATTTCACATTCCTTTTCTGAGATTCTTTTAGATCAATTTACAAGCATTTGTTTGTATGTATACATATACTAAGACAATATACTAAAAAATATATATATATATATATATATATATATATATATATATACACATACATACACACACACACACACACACACACACACACACACACACACATATATATATACATAAAGAAATATATAGCCTGGCTAGAGTGGCTCAGTTGATTGAGCATTGCCCTGTCCACCAGAAGGTTGCCAGTTTGATTCCTGGTCAGAACACATACTTGGGTATCGGGCTTGATCCCACTGGGACAAGTACAGAAGACAACATATATTTCTCACATTCATGTTTCTTTCTCTCTCCCCCTTTCTCTATGCATGTCCTCATGTTACAGAATTCACCAGACGACTGGAAAATGCATTCACAGGAGTGCTACGAGATACAGGAAAAGACCATTTATTTCCAGATGTACCAGAACCGGGACTCAGGGAAGCCTGTTTCCAAATCCTGAGAAAACCAATATGAAAGAAGATTTCTCTTTATACCCTTTGATTTCTTTATCCCGCAAATAAGGATCAGACTTTCAGACCTCTCACAGGCTTTGCAAAAAGCCCCATGTGTTGGGATGGGGCTGTGAGACCACACCTAAAGGCCTGGCCTGGTGCCAGTGCTGATGACCCCCTCCAGAGGTTGTGTATTGTTCATGGCTTATGGCCTCTGTAAAATGGGAGTATTTAGGTGAACAGGTCTTGCAAGACTAGATAATTAAGGAAGGGACAGTGACTAGACTATAGGCTAACAAGAATGTGCATTAGGGATACTAATTAACTAGGTACAGAGTCAGGCTACTGGTCTCCCCCCAAAAAATATGTTTTATTTTTTCATCACTCAGGTGAGGATTGAAAAACCAAAAACAGCTCAACAGGCATGGCTCAATGGTTGAGCATTAACCTCTGAACCTGGAGGACTAAGTTAAATTCCCAGTTGGGCCCATGCCCAGGTTATGGACTCAATCCCCAATGTGAGGCATGTAGGAGGCAGCCAATAATTGATTCTCTCATCATTGATTTTTCTCTCTTTCTCTCTCTCTCTCTCTCTCTCTCTCTCTCTCTCTCTCTCTCTCTCTCTCCCTCTCCCGCTCTCTCCCTCCCTCCCTCCTTCCCTTCTTCTCTGAGATCAATAAAAAATACTAAAAAAAACACAAAACAACAAACAAAATACACAGAAAGCAATATATATATATTTGTTCTTTTTTTGCATTCAGGTGATCACACTATAAATTTCCCCCCCATTTCTTGTCACTCAAGAATGTCTTAGAGATAACTTTATTTCAATATATACACATCATTTTTTTCAAGTACTAAGTAGTTAGATGTCATGTATTTGCTTTCCTTCCTAATTAGAATGTTATTTTCCCCCTTCTTTGCCATTTGTTAAATATGAGTTGTCCTTTAAAACTTAACTCAAATATTGTCTTTTTAAAGTAAAACCTTTTGTTTCCATTCAGGCCGTTAACTTCTGTTCTAATGGCCTATGAGACCTGGAGGAAAAAAGGAAATACTACAGAATTAAGGAAACTGAACCTTTTAGGGTTTGTTCCCCTAACTATGAAGTTAATTCATAAATTAAAGCACGAGGCCTACTGGTGTAATAGTGGTCAGTATTCATATCTATGCTAGAGAAAAATTTTATGTGGAAATCTCTGATAGTGGTAATATTTGTAAATCAGTGTGTAGAAGGTGGAAAGTTGCGTGTTTATGTTCTAGTTGGTTGTCGTTTTGCAGTAAAAATTCCCCACTAATTTGAGAGATTATGAAGAGAGAATTGGGGCACATACCAACGTTTCTTCAAATGAATCTGAAGTTCAGCACAGAATTCCATGCACAGAGAGAGGCTATGGAGGATGTGGTGTTTTGATTATCACACTTCAGAAGTTAATGGAAAAGACTCTAATAATGCAGAAAATAAAATTAGGGATAGTGTTAAAATGTGGAAAATAATTTAAAACTCTCTTCTCCACAAAGCTTTATCAAATTTAGTTGGTCAATGTAAGAAATACCCAAACTTGTAATAATTTTTATGAGTTCATTTGAGCTAAGCTGAACAATTGCTGGAAAACAAAATCTCAGCAGATTGAGCAAATGCTCTGGAAAATGGCAGTTTTGCATCTTATTTTATACACTAGTGACTCAGTGCATGAATTTGTGCACATTGAAAGGAAGTTAATTAGAAGGTGGCCGGAGGGGTGGGACCGGGTGAGACACGCTGGACACACCCTGGAGCCAACCTCCCATGATCCCTCCCTGGCTGGCTGCTCCTGGGGTGGTGCCATGGCTCAAAGGGTGTCTGCAGAGTGGGGTCCCTCTAGCAGGTGGGGTTCTTTGCCCTGGCCTGGGGGGTGGATGGGACTCATGCCAAAACTGTCTCTCTGACATCCCCCAAAGGGTCCTGGAGCATGAGAGGGCACTCTGCAAAGTTGCTGTTGTACAGGGTGTGGAATGCGGACAGTGCCATGGTCAAAGGTAGAATCGCATGGCCCCATGAGGAATTGGGTTCCTTCCTCTCTGGTTTCAGGGTGCGTCACCTGAAATCTGCCACTGCCAAGTCACTGCAGCTCAGCAAGTCCTGCATTAAGCATCTGCCTTCAGGTGGTCAGTGCATGTCATAGCAACCAGTTGGATGGTAGGAGGGACACTTAGTATATTAGTCTTTTAAATATATTATAACCCAAAAATGAGGCATAAGTGGTTTACATGAAATCAATTGGTGATAGATGAGGGAGGCAGGAGAAAGCAAAATGGGGGTGGGGGTACCTCTGGAATTGAACAAAAAAGTAAAATGATATATGCATAATTCTTTTACAAAGTTGGGTACAGTATAGTTACAGTTAATAATTTACACCATAACAATAACAATGAGGGGATTTCTAATTTCAGCCCTGTATTGTGCTTTGAGGAAGTGGGTGGATAAGGAAAGACATTACTTTGTAATTCTGAAGGCATGTTATCAGGTATGGTATCCTAGATGTAAAGAGACAACAAATAGACTAAGTAAAGGTAAAGATTGGCCTTTGTTAGGATAGCAATACTGGCCTAGGACATAACTACCGGCCAGGAACTGCTTTTAGTTAAACAGTTTTAATTCAGGCCATCCTATGTGGTTACTTTTGGTCTCTGAGCAGTGCTGACCTCCCCTGAGCTTGTCAAGTTTTATATGTGGCCCCTTTTCATCCACAGGTAGAACTAGTGGAAATGATATACTCAACAAAAAATAATTTTGCATTCCAACAAACTGCTCAACCTAGGAGAAATGGACATAATTCAAATATATATATTTGAATATATATATATATATGTTGAGAGGTCAGGGCTGGGAGAGGATGAGCTCCTGACTCTGCCCTGCAGGGCAGAGTTATCCCTAGCCCTCACCCAACCAATCAGGGTTAGCCAAGGCAGTGACATCACCACCAACTGGAGTAAAACCCCTGGACTGGGCGAAATTCGCTCTCTCTTCCGCCATGCTGCCGGCGTGAGTGGGACAGAGCCCATGCTAGCATGGAAAAGGCTCTTTTGTTTATTGCATTGGACTCGGCTCCCTGGTGGTCCTTGGGGATCACGAAGTCTGGGCGTAACATATGGGGGCTAGTCCGGGATCCCCAGCCGGGACCATGAGGGACCCCGATCCAGAGAGTCTGACTGGCCGCAGTAGGTGTGTGTTTGTCTGTCCTTGTGTGAGCGCTCTGGAGGGACGTAAAACCCCTCATGGAATTGGTGCCCGAATACGTCTAGCAGATGTGCCATAGGACCACGGTCAGGAGGATCAGAAGATGTTCTGACCTCCCGGGAGGGCCCTAGAGGGACCCTCGTATGAGGAGAGGAATGGAAGCCTCTCCCAGGATGAGGTGAGCGGCGTTAGCCATTGCCTCACCTGCGGAAAGTGACGGAACCTTTCCCAGGTCTGAGTTTGGTATCTGCAGGCCACATGGCGCCCCAGGATGGAGCTGGCGAAGTGTGGCCGGTGTGGTGGTGCGGGGCCCCCTGGCGGCGTTGGGTCAGAGGGGTGGCTTCCTCGGGCTCAGTCTGCGCGTTGGAGCACGGCTGGGCAGTGGTGGCCTCCCTCAGGGAGCAGGCACCTGGGTTAATTTGCTGGCTGCCTGGAGAAGGGGAGGCGGAGTCGGGAAGCCACTGGAGCGACCTGTGCTTTCTCCTCAGGGGCCGCCTGAGTAGGGTGGCTGGGGTGGCCGAAGCAGCCTCGCTCCGGGGGCCTGGGCCGGTGTGGAGGCCTCGGGTCTGTGGCAACATTGGGTATGGGAGAAGAGCTCAAAGGTGAATTTCTGTGCTCACTAAAGAGAAAAGGCCAGTTCAAAACGAGTGCTCCTAGTTTTGGGCTGTGCTTAAAACTTTTCTGTGAACAGAATGAGCTTTAAAATTGGTGGAAATAACTGGGAGATAAATTCAAACTTGTTTCCCAAGTTATTGTAAGCAGCTTTTGAAATTCCCCGTGAGGCAGAAACTAGAAGGTAATGGCTGGGAGTCTTCAGCTAAAGAATGTGTTCATTTGCATTTGAATGCTACTCCAGTGATCTGCAGGGAGTGGCATGTGATTCATGGTGAAGCTGCCCAGATGGCCTTGCATACAATGGTTAGTCTTCCTTGTCATTGGTATCAGCTAAGCAGAGTCATATAGCTACTTATGTATGAATTGTGATCTACCTATGAACAAAATTCATTCTTTTTTTCTGACATTGTCTTAAATCCTAGTGAACTGCCTCTGGTGCGGAGAGGTCTAGAGGAGGCCGGAGAGGGCAAGACTATTTGCTATCCTGCAAAGAGATTATTCAGTGCTTTGTTTGAACTTCAGAAAAAATTTTGAGATCTGAAAAAAATGTGTGACCAGATCTGTTGCTGAAACTTTACCCTAAGTAAGCAGGATGTATTAGAAATGTAATGTTATTAATCTAAAATAATGCCAAATATATTTGACTTGCCAGCTTTAAAAGTTCAAAGTATAAATTGAATTAAGAAAAGTTAATTGCAGTAACTAGGTGCCTAGAATATGGCAGGCTAAACTGTATTATATAATATGTGTTAAGAATAAGCAGTAATGATCAAAGATCTCAAGGATTGATTTATTCTCATTTGTCAGATGAAAAAGTATGTAATGCTTACACTTAAAAATTATTTTAAGTCAGTGATGCAGTATTTTTTGAAGTCAGTTTTTCTGAAGTAATGTTTAATGTAACATATGAAACTTTTATATTTGATTTGTTTTGTTTTGCTTTTCTCATATGCAATTGTTGAATTTGGGCTTGTACCTGCATCTTGTATATTGTTTAAACTTTGGGAATCATTTTTTGTTTCAGTCATGTGTGTCTACTTTATAGATTTAAGTAGACTTCATCACAAAGGTTTATAATTTACTTAGAATTGTGTGAAAACAATTATTTGTATGATCTAACCCCCTGCGACTGCCTGGACAATTTTCACCGATGTTCTGTGGGGGGAGTAGAGAGGGGCTTAGAAATGCAGATAAATCTGAATCTGTAGGAAAGATGTGGCATTTTAAATTTCAAGCGGTTAGAGGCCGGGAAACAGTGTACTGGACCTGCTCCCTCCTCCCTTGCCTTTTCTTTAAAATTTGAGGCATGGTTATGTATTTTTGGAAGATAAGATTTTTATAAAAGTTATATAAAGAATGTCCTGATAGGTTAGCTAGGAGAGGCAAGCCTGTTAGTTTCCTGATGGGCATTGGGGCACCCTGTTTAGTCTTGAGAGAGCCAATAGGACCCATACATCAGCCCAGGAAGCCACCAGAAAAACTGTCTGTTTTCCTTGGACATCAAGAAGGACTGTGGTCCTCGGAAGGAACCCGTACTGGGGGAATGCAGCTGTTGAAGTGGTCCAAAGTGGAACAATGGGCCTTTGAGGAGCTAAAGAAGGCTCTCATCTCAGCAGCTGCCCTAGCCTCACCAGACATCGCGACACCCTTCCACCTCTCCGTGAGTGAGGTAAGAGGCATTGCCAAAGGGGTTCTCACTCAGGCTCTAGGTCCCTGGAAGAGACCTGTTGCCTATCTGTCTAAGAGACTGGACCCTGTGGCAGCAGGGTGGCCAGAGTGCTTCCAGGCAGTGGCCACCACAACATTGCTGGTGAAAGAGGCAGATAAGCAGACTCTGGGCCAGGAGCTAACCTGGATGGGCCAGGCTTTTCTCCTGGACCAACCCTGTGTCCGGATTCATAAGACTTTGGCCATCAACCCTGCCAGCCTGCTTCCAGATGATGATGGAGGAAGCCATTCATGACTGCACAGAGGTAACAGACGACAAGGTAGTGTTCACAGATGGGAGCAGTTATATTCAGAATGGGACCTGATATGCAGGGGCAGTGGTAGTTACCCTGGACCACGGCATTTGGGCACAGCTCCAGAACTTTTGGCCTTAATCCAGGTCCTTTGATGGAGACACTGTGCCATCCACAGAGAAAAGAGGGTTACCAACTGCAGCCAGAAGGAATTGGATGAACAGAAGCAAGCCACTGAAGGATCAGATGATTGGTGGACCCTCCAGATGACAAGACTGTTGGACTCAGAGGCTCTAGGTCAGAGTTGCCCAGTGACACCAGGTTACCCACTTAAGTGTCACCAAGACTTCTGAACTTCTGTGAGGCAGAGTTGCTAGAAGTACTGTCCGTGCACAGGTAAATGCTAAGCAAGGTAAGGGGGTCCCCCTGGGAATTCTTGTCCCAGGGAACTTCCCCAGGAGAGCATTGGTAGGTGGATTTCAGAGATTAAACCACCAGCATTAAAATCTAGTTTCTATAGACACTTCAGATTAGGTTGAAGTATACCCCACTAAAATGGAAACTACCTCTATAGTACTCAAGAGATTATACCTAGGAGATTATACCTAGATTTGGGCTGCCAGTATCAGATAACAGCCCCACCTTGGTAGCTAAGGTATCTCAGAGTATAGCTCTAGCCTTAGGACAAGTAAGTGAGACTCTGGAAAAGGGGTTTAACTAAATGTGTCCTAAGATCGGTGAAAATTGGACCAACCCTCTGTCCTTTGCCTTCTTGAGGACCAGGTGTACCCCTTACTGGGACAAGTTTCCCCTTTTTTGGGAGGGGATCATATATGGTAACCATTCCCTTGCTCAAGTCCTTACAGGCTCTGCAGTTTGCTTGTTCCAGATGCACTGCCAGTGCCCACCACAGACCCTGTAGCCCAGGAACTCAATGTGGATAAAAAAATTCACTGCCCAAGGACTCAAAGGGACGCTGCACTGTTATCCTGAGCACGCCCACTGCTTTTGGAGTAGATGGCACCCAAACCTGACTACATGACTCCCAGCTCCTGCATGACCTGGATCCTGGCAACTACAGGCCAGGAGGAGAACTGATGCCTGCAGGAGGGGAACTGGACTTCAGTGAGGACAATACTGATGGGAACTGTGGTACTAAGGGTCTTGGTAACTGTATTTGTTGTTTATGCTGAAAGGAAGTAGGCTGAGTCAATGATTTGACTAGGCACATTAGACAAGGGGGGAATGAGAGGGCAGGGAGGGGCGAGGATGAGCTCCAGACTCTGCCCTGCAGGGCAGAGTTATCCCTAGCCCTCACCCAACCAATCAGGATTAGCCAAGGCAGTGACATCACCACCGACTGGAGTAAAACCCCTGGACTGGGCGAAATTCGCTCTCTCTTCTGCCATGCTGCCGGCGTGAGTGGGACAGAGCCCATGCTAGCATGGAAAAGGCTCTTTTGTTTATTGCATTGGACTCGGCTCCCTGGTGGTCCTTGGGGATCACGAAGTCTGGGCATAACAATATAACCTTCCAAAACACAATCAGAAAGAATTTAAAAAATATAAATAGGCTGATAAGTATGGAGGAAATTAAAGTAGTAACGAAACAGGAATTTTAGGAGTAAGATAGGACAGTTTTAGGAAATTTTAGAAATTTTGGAAATTAAGGGACCATGGAGAAAAGCATAGGGCTGCAGAGCAGCAGAAGGTGTATTTTCATAGAATGAGGGAGCTGAGAACAGCAAAAGGTCTATATTTACAAAATAAAGGGAAGGAAGCCCTTCATTCAGAATGAGAAGAAGAAAGCCCAAAGGGAATAGGAAAACAATAAGGAAGTGGGCGGGGGAGAGCCTCACATGTCCCATGTGAGGTTGGACCTTTGAGCTCAGGAGTTACTATAGTAACCAGCTTAAGGGAATAGTGACCAACCAGAGGGGATACCAAGGCATCAGGATCTGCAGCCTTTATAAGCCATAGGAAAAAAGGATTCAGTGGGACCCTTTCCCCCTCCCTACTTGGGAGTCCATTCTGTGGGGCCCTTTCTCCCTCCCTATGTGAGAGTTTGTACTTGCTCTTCAATAAATCTCCACCTTTGCTATATCACCTTCTGTCCGTGGATTCATTCTTTAATTCTGGTGGACAAAGAATCCAGGTTCCAGTCCAAAAATTCAGTTTCAGTAATAAAAACAAAACAAAATAAAACAAACAAACAAACAAAAAACTTTCAGCAAACAAAAGCCCTGGGCGAGATGGCTTCACAGGGGAGTTATACAAACATTCTGTGAATGAAAAGAGCCACATGCTAACCTGACAAGCTCAGGGGAGGCCTGTGTGGTGGTCTTGCAAACTCAGAGACCTACAATAACCACAAAAGATGGTTTGAAAATTAAATATCTAACTACAAACAGGTTATAGTGGGTAGTCATGTCCTAGACCGATATTTTACCTGACAAAGATCAACTTAGATCTTCTTTACTGAGCCCATTTGCCTTTTTGCCTCTAAGATAACATATCTGTGAGATGTGTGGTTAACTTATAACTTCCTTTTTACCTTGGATCCCTCAGGGTACAACAATTGGCACCCAGACATCCCCTCGTTGTTATTGTTATCAAGTTAATTGTCAACTGTTAATTACATTAAAGTATCCTGTATCCATCTCTGTAAAGTAGCACATGTCCATCATTTAACCTTTTACCCTATCCCAGAGGTTCTCCTCCCACACACCCCCACCCATCTTTGCTCTGTCCCACCTCCCTAATCTATCACCAATAAATTTCATGTAACTCACTTACATCCCTTTCCTTTTATTGTAATGTATAGATATAAATGTAACCCTGCATTCTCCAGAGCATTATCTCAATCCATTGAGGTTCTGCTTCCCAGCATATGTGGACAGTTTGGCTCAAATAAACTCACAAAAATTCTTTACAGGTTTCAATGTGTTTTTTTTTCCCGTTAACAATTCAAAGGATAACGAAAATCTATTCTCCTCAGACTATTCCAAAAAATTCAAGAGAAAGACACACTTCCAAGCTCTTTCTATGAAGCCAGAACTACCCTAATCCCAAAACTAGATACAGGCACTACAAAGAAAGAGAATTACAGGCCAATATCTCTGATGAACATAGATGCTAAAATCCTCAATAAAATCTCAGCAAATGGGAACCAGCATTACATTAGTAAGATCATACAACATGACCAAGTGGGAGTTATTCTGGGGATGCAAGGATGGTACATTATCTGCAAATCAATAAATGTGAAACATCACATAAACAAATTGAGAGACAAAAATCACATAATCATATCAATTGATGCAGAAAAAGCATTTGACAAAGTCCAACATCTTTCCTTGAAAAAAAAAAAAAAAAACTCTCATAAAAGTGTGAATAGAGGGATCATATCTCAACATAATCAAAGCCTTATATGACAAACCTACAGCCAACATCATACTAAACTGACAAAATCTAAAACCATTTCCCCTAAAAACAGGAATAAGACAGGGATGCCCATTTTCACCACTCCTGTTTGATATAGTACTGGAAGTGGTAGCCATATAGCAATCAGACAAGAAAAAGAAATAAAAGGCATCCGCCGGGACCGGTTTGGCTCAATGGATAGAGCGTCGGCTTGGGGACTGAAGGGTCCCGGGTTCGATTCCGGTCAAGGGCATGTACCTTGGTTGAGGGGATTTCCCCAGTGGGGGGTGTGCAGGAGGCGGCTGATCGATGACTCTCTCTCATCGATGTTTCTAGCTCTCTGTCTCTCTCCCTTCCTCTCTGTATAAAATCAATAAAAATATATTAAAAAAAAAAAAAAGAAATAAAAGGCATCCAAATTGGAAAAGAAGTAAAACTGTAATTATTCACAGATGACATGCTATTGTACATAAAAAAAACCTAATAGATGTAATAAATTAATTTGACAATGTAGCAGGATACAAAATTAACACAAATAAATCTATGTTTTTTTATACACCAGTAATGAACTCACAGAAAGAGAAACAAACAAACAAACAAACAACAACAAAAATCATTCCCATTTATTAATATCATCCCACAAAAAAAATTAAGGTATCTAGGAATAAACTTAACTAAGGAGTTAAAAAACATGTACTCAGAAAACTTCAGAACATTAAAAAAAGAAATAAAGGAAGACATAAACAAATAGAAAAATATATTGTGTACATGAATTAGTAGAATCAACATCATTAAAATGTCTATACTACCCAAAGCAATATGTAGATTTATTGCAATCACTATTAAAATACCAACTGCATATTTCACAGACCTAGAACAAACTCTCCAAAAATTAATATGGAATTAAAAAAGACTCATTTAGACACAGCAATCTTGAGAAACAAGAACAAAGTTGGGAAAATCTCAATACCATATATCAAGCTATATTACAATGCCACTGTTCTCAAAACTGCCTGGTACTGGCACAAGAACAGATATCTAGACCAATGGAACAGAACAAATAACCCAGAAATTAACCCAAGCCATTATGCTCAATTAATATTTGACAAAGAAAGAAAGAACATACAACTGAGTCAAAAGAGTCTCTTCAATAAATGGTATTGGGAAAATTGGACAGGCACATACAAAAAAAAATTAAAAAATGAAACTAGACCATCAACTTACAACATACACAAAAAATATACCCAAAATGGATAAAGCACTTAAATGTATGATGGGAAACCATAAAAATCTTAAAAGAATCCATAGGCAGCACACTATCAGATATATGTCATAGCAATATCTTTACTGATAAAGCTCCTAGGCCAATGGAAAATAAGGAGAAAATAAACAAATGGGATACATCAAAATAAAAAGCTTCTGCACAGCAAAAGAAACCATCAACAAAACAACAAAGCCTACTGCATGGGAGAACATATTTGTCATTGTTATCACTGATAAAGGCCCAATATCCAAAATTTATAGAGAACTCATACATCTTAACAAAAGGAAGACAAACAATCCGATCAAAAATTGGACAAATGACTTAGACACCTTTTGAAAGTGGACATTCAGAAAACCAAGAGACATATGAAAACATGCTCAAAGTCACTAATCATCTGAGAGATGCAAATCAAAACCGCAATGCAGTACCATCTCACACTTGTCAGAATGGCTGTCATCAATAAATCAACAAATGACAAGAGCTGGTGAGGATGTGGGGAAAAAGGAACCCTCATTCAATGCTGGTGGGAATGCAGACTGGTGCAGCCACTGTGGAAAACAGTATGGCATTTCCTCAAAAAGTTAAAAATAAAACTCTCATTTGACCCAATAAGCCCACTTCAAGGAATATATCCCCAAACCAGAAACACCAATCAGAAAAGAACATATGCACCCCTATGTTCATAGCAATGCAATTTACAATACAGTACAATTGAAACAGCCTAAGTGACCATCAGCAGATGAGTGGATTAGAAAACTGTGGTGCATCTTCACAATGGACTACTCAGCTGCTGTAAAAAGAAAGGACTCTTACCATTCACGACAGCATGGATGGATCTGGAGAGTATTATGCTAAGTGAAATAAGTCAGTCGAAGAAAGATAAATATCACATGATCTCACTCATTTGTAAAATATAATGAACAACATAAATTGGTGAACAAAAGTAGATCCAGAGACAGAAAAGCACAGAATAGACCATCAAACTTCAGAGGGAAGGTGTAGGGACATGGGAGAGGGGTAAGAGATCAACCAAAGGACTTGTATACATGCATATAAGCATAACCAATGAACACAGACACTGGGGTGGGGGCGGTTAGCATGTGCTGGGAGGGGTTAGGGGTGGCTGGAGAAAGTTCAATGGAGGAAAAAGGAGACATATGTAATAGTGTATGTAATACTAAACAGTAAATAATTTAAAATATATATATATTTTCACTTGGCCGGTGTGTTCAATAGTTGAACATAGACCTATGACCCAGGAGGTCACAATTCAATTCCTGGTTGGGGCACATTCTTGTTTGGAGGTTTGATCCCTGGTGGGTAGGGAGGCAGATAATCAATGATTCTCTCTCATCATTGATGTTTATATATCTCTCTCTCTCCCTCTTCCTTCCTCTCTCTGAAATCATTAAAAACCACATTTTAAAAACTTTTTTTTTTCTGATAAAATTACCCTGCATTACTTAGTTTATAACTGTGGGAGTTAAAAAAAAAATAATAATACTTTTTCTCCCGCCTTCTAAGTTCTACCTAACTAATAATCAAATTAAGGGAGACATTAATAGGAGAAAATAAAAATCAATGTTTTGAATACATGTGAATGAGGAATTTACATACTCATGAATTCCAAAGACAGTGAGGCAATATTTGGTATAATAGAGGCCTGGTGCATAAAATTTGTGCATGGTGTGTGTGTTTCTCAGCTCAGCCTGTACCTTCTTCAATCTGGGATCCCTCTCACAATCCAGGACTGCTGGCTCCCAACTGTTCTCCTGCCTGCCATCCTAATCACCCCATGACCACTCCTCTGCCAACCTAATGGACACCTAACTGCTCCCTTGCTGTCCTAATCACCCTAACTGCCTTCCCCTGCTGACCTGATCACCCTAACTGCCCTCCCCTGCTGGCCCGGTCGCTCCTAACTGTCCTCCCTTGCTATCCTGGTCACCCTAACTGTCCCCTGTGGGCCTGATTGCCCCCAACTGCCCTCCCCTGCCAGCCTGGTTCCCCACCAACTACCCTCCCCTGCCAATCTTGTCACCCCTAACTGCCCTCTATTGCAAGCCTGGTCGCCACTAACTTTCCTCCCTTGCTGTCCTGATTTCCCCCAATTCCCTTCCCCCATAGGCCTGGTCCTCCCAACTGCCCTCTCCTACAGGCCTGGTCACCCTGACTGCCCTCCAAGCTGGCCTGGTTCCCCCCCCCAACTACTCTCCTCTAGAGACCTGGTACCCCCCAATTACCCTCTTCTGCAGGCCTGGTCCTCCCCAACTGTCCTCTCCTGCCATCCTGGACTCCTAACTGCCCTCCCTTGCAGGCCTGGTCACTGGTCACCCCTAACTGCCCTTACCTGCTGGCCTGATTGCCAACAACTGCCCTCCCCTGCTGGCCATCTTGTGACAGCCATCTTGTGTCCACATGGGGGTGGCCATCTTGTGGGTGTTGGAGTGATGGTCAATTTGCATATTACTCTTTTATTAGATAGGATAAGACATTTTGGGAAAAAGAGAAAAGGCGGTTGGAAATGAGAATCGGTATTTACAGCTAGTAAATGAGAGGGGAACATATCTGGGGGAAAAAGTCTTGCTGAGTGATTCAGACACAATGGGACACAGGGGGTATCTAGCTAACAGTCTTGGAGTCTTCCTTCCTGAAATCTTCTATTCACAATACTTAATTCATATTAGGCCAAGGTGACATTGACATTCTAGTATATCATTTCTGCCTTACCCTCAGCTTGAATCACTCGGGCAGGGAACTGGGAAGGTCAAAAGTTCTTTCTGAGTCTTTTGTGTTTTCAATTAACACAAAATTAATATTGCAAAAGGGTAACTTCAGGGTAGCATACTTTGTTTCCCTTTAAAACACAGCAGACTACCCAGTCAGTGTGGCTCAGTGGTTGAGCATCGACCTATGAATCAGGAGGCCACAGTTCGATTCCTGGTCAGGACACATGCCCAGGTTGGGGGCTTGATTCTCTGTGGGGGCATGCAGGAGGCAGTCAATCAATAATTCTTTCTTACCACTGATGTTTTTGTCTCTTTTTCCCCTCACCCTTTCTGAAATTAATAAAATTTCACACACACACACACACACACACACACACACACACACACACACAAACAAACAGTAGGCTTTCTTATTATCAACTCTATTTTCATTTACTACCCTGTGTAGAGGTTCAGAACAAGTCACACCAAAATGTAGTTCTATGGTATTTGGATAATTTTGTGCTAAAGACTACAGAGTCCTTGTGGGCCCAAGCAAAACTTCTGACTCCACTCAAATACCCAGAAAAAAAAATTAAATTAGTGTTAGTGCACATATAAAGAGATTATCAGATATAAACTTTTTTTTTTAAGCTTATCTATGCGGTGGTAAAGTACTGATTACTGAACTCATGTCAATTTGATTATTCAACTAGCCAAAAGAACCAGAGGAGGGAAGGGGTAATTTTTCAATTTCCTCACAATATCTAAGGAGGGCACAGTGAACTTCAAGGGGAGCAAATAATACTTGATTCCTCATCTCAATGTAGTTACAATTTTGAGACATTTCTGACAACATTGAACTTTACCTGAAGCCTGTATTCCTAGAAAACAATAAAGGTTAAAGAAATTATTTCACTATTTCATGCACTGAAAATGAGCTTAGTGCAAATAAGCACCCTTCACCACATGACTTATTAAGATTCATGGATGCCTCCTTGTTTACTGGTGACAAGGCCAGATACCAGCTCCAGATTCCCATCCTTTGCCATATAAACAATTAGCTGAACTGCCTGCCCCACTGATCAATGGGAACAAAGTACTTGCTAATTACACTTTGTAAATGTTTTTTGTTTTTTTTGTTTTTTGTTTTTTGGTTTTTTTTGCCTGGCAAGTGCAGCTCAGTGGTTGAGCATTGACCTATCAACCAGTAGGTCACTTTTTGATTCCCAGTCAGGGCACATGCCCAGGTTGTGGGCTCCATCCCCATTTTGGGATGTGCAGCCATTCAATGATTCTCATCATTGTTGCTTTTATCTCTCTTTCCCTCTCCCTTCCTTTCTCTGAAAATAATACAAATACATTTCTTAAAATAAATATTTTTTTTCCCTACTCACATTGCCCCAAACTTTGCCTTACCCTCAGCCTGAATCTATAAACAACTTCTCCTTAGCATTCTATCCCTGAGAATGGGCTGTCCTAAGAGTTAAATATTCTTTTACCTTTTATTTCATCATGTTACTCTTTCAGTTCACTTCTCCTATAAGGTTTTTTCAAACCTTATTGACTTCTTTGTAAAAAAAATAAATAAATAAATAACACTCTTGCCTAATTTCCCCCTCCAACACTAGCTTTATTAAAGTATAAGTGACAAATAAAAATTGTATATATTTAAGATGTACAATGTGATAAATTGATAAAAATATTTATTGTGAAGTGATTACCAAAATCAAGCTAATAAAAAATGGCTATCATGAAGGTACCATTTGCTGTTTTTTGTGTGATAAGAGCACTAAAGATACACTCAGTGAATTTTTAATATATAACATAGTATTATTAACTATAGTCACCATGCTATACATTAGGCCCCCATAATTTACTTATAAGAAAAAGTGTGTACCCTTTGACCAATATCTCCCCCTATTTCTTAACCTATGGCCCATTCTCTGCTTCTACATGTCTAGCTTTTTAAATTTTACATGTTTGTAAGATCATGCAGTCTTTGTCTTGTTTAACTCTTAAGATACTTGGTGATCTTATGATCAGAATGTTCTTTCTATTGCACTACCCCTCTTCTCCACCCTCATCTCCTGTCATTTTACAAATAATTCTTTCTAATAATTTTTAATAAGGTTCTTTCTTAGTAGCTCTAGATTTGTCTTTGTTTTTTAGGGGGATACTAATATTACAATCTAGAAGGGACACTTTCTATATCATTGCCTGTGTCAATGTTTCTTTAAAACATTAATCTGACTTTGATATTTTCATGTTCTTGATTCTAGGTATTGGATTAATTGCTAGTGCCCATTTCTCTGCAAATATCAGCTCTGAACTTTCACTTTAAGTCTGTAATAGTGTTAAAAAGAAACAACAGGCTCTCAGTGGAGTCACATTTGTTAAGCCCCACCAAGTCTTAATACCTAAAAATTGCAGTTTCAGGTTCTCTCAGGAATGGAATTTAAGCCAACATTCTGAATGCAGTCAGTTCCAGTCAAGATTCAGTGTCTTCTTTAGATGTGAACATCCAAGAATCTACTCCCTGGAGTTTAACAACATAAGGTCAGTGAACACCTGGGGAACATGACAGAGTATTGACTGCAGCAGATGCCTTTATCAGTTTCAGAAGAAGGAAGGATAACTGGATTAAGGTTATTGCAATGTGAGATATTTAAGTAGGAAGTGTCTAATGGAAGAATTTCTTTGGAAAATACTGCAACTAATTGAAAATGCCAGGTGTGATGAGAATTCAAGAGAGCTTCTACTTTATGAGGTACAAAGATAGTTAGATGAAATCCCATAACTATTTTCTCTGTGAACTGGGCAGGAGCAGCAATGGCTCTAAAACAATGATTTTCAATTGGTGTGCCATGGCACATTGGTGTACTGCAAGAGGCACACGCATGTGCTGCAAGAATTTTTAAAACATACAAGACTTGTCTATGTAGTTAAGGGCACTGACCACTTTCCCCTTATTTTGTCAAATAAAAAAGTGACAACAGCAGCATAACAATAGCTGTCTGTTATAAACGGATCAAAATTACACCTATTTTTTCTGTTAGTGCAGCAAAAAATACAATATGTTGTTTGATGTGCTTCAGAATATTAGGAATTAGTAAATGTGTGCCATGAGATGAGAAATTTTTAAAATCACTGCTCTAAGGGAAATATCTCAAGTCACTAGGTTCAATTACTGAATTTAGGGTTTTAGGGAATCTGTGGTGATCCCCGTGTTTTTCAGTGAGTAATCCTGGGCATTTCTTATCTTTTCATGAATAACAAAAAAAAAGAGAAGCTAATAGTCAAGATGCCCAAGAGCAGGTAGCTTTATTAACTGTCCTTCGAGGCTTTAAAGGTTCTTCCCATAAAATTGTACCAGGACTGTCATTCTGTAGTAAAACATGCTTGGGCTCTACAGCAGCAGTTCTCAACCTGTGAGTCACGACCCACAGGTTGAGAACCGTTAGCAGGATCGCCTAAGACCATCAGAAAACACAGATATTAGCATTACATTTCATAACAGTAGCAAAATTACAGTTATGATTTAGCAACAAAAATAATTTTATGGTTGGGGTCACCACAACATGAGGAACTGTATTAAAGGGTTGCGGCATTAGAAAGGTTGAGAACCACTGCTTTAAGGCCAAAATTTCCAACAGATAGAAGCTATATTTCTGTGAGGAGCCATAAGAGGAAGAGAAAAAAATTAAATCATTCCCTAGCTGGTTTGGCTCAGTGGATAGAGTATCGGCCTGTGGACCAGTGGGTCCTGGGTTTTATCCCAGACAAGGGCATGTACCTTGATTGCAGGCTCTTCCCAGGCCCAGGCCCTGGTCAGGGCTCATGCAGGAGGTAACCAGTGATGTGTTTCTCTCAATTGATGTTTCCTCTGTCTTTCCCTATCTCTTCCACTCTCCCTAAAAATCAATGGAAAAATATCCTTGGGTGAGGGTTAATAATAATAGAAAAATGTATATTGCAATAAGGTGGAGCTTTTGGGGGAAAAAAGTATGTCATTCAAATCAGAATTTGTAAGAAATAAAAAACAATATTTTGGTAATACCCTGAGACTGTCCATGTAAATTGTATTCCTTCCTAAGTGAAGGCAAAATGGTATTGGCTAGCTTTATTAATTGGGACCTTAAAGAAGGACTACACATACCAATTTCCATAAAGAATTTACTTCCAGTTGGTATAGATGTCAGCAGCATGTGAGGCTTAAACTATGTGGTTCAAAAGCTTAGGAGACCATGGGAAGCCTCAACTTGGTCCAGGTTCTTGTCACGGAACAAGAAAGAATTCAAAAGTGTGGCAGAAAAATTGAGCAAACCACAGTCAACTTATTAGAGCAGTAGAATGCACTCAAGAAATGAAAGCAGGTGACCTTGAGAACAAGATGCCCCCATGGGGTCTAAGTGGAAGGTTTTTATTAAAAGTGAGCAAGGAAGGGAGAATAAGGTACTTCTCAGCCTTTGTTGCTGGTGTGGTGACAGCTGATGAGCGTCCTTGTCTCTCCTGATAGTAATTGTTTGGGGTCCTTTCAACTATAGGAAATTGGAGAGTTGGAAGTGGAGGAACAGGAGGTCAGTGAAGGTCACATCTGTGTTGTCCAAGACAGAAAAAGGGATGGGTAGAGCTTGAGACCTTTGTTTCTTATTCCAACTTTCCTGCTTCAGATTTAAGGGAAAATGGCCTGAAGGTCAAACTAAAAGTAAAAAAATGTGATGTGTGGGAAGCTGGAGCTTGAGGCAAAGGAGTCTGTGCAACTAGAGAAGAATGGTGAGGTAAAGAATTCATAGCAGAATAGGGCAGATCTGAAAACTGACAATGGAATAGAGGCCAAAGGGCAAGAGAACACTGCAGAGAGAAAACAAGTGATTTCAGAGGCCATGTTATCTCCTTTTAAATTTTCAGTTAATGCAGATCCTCTGTTGGGACCTTTAGGCAAAAGCCAGCTTGTCTTGAAAGACAACCCGTTTTCAAAGAAATCAAGCCAACTTGCAAAATCAAGTACTTAGATAAGACAAACAAGCAAGACTTCTTAACAAGAAGTTCGACCAAAAAAATTCTAAATGACTACCGAATAGAGCCCAAAATGCTTCAAAATGCTGAAGGCAGAAGCTTAATTCCAGAATAAGACTCACCATAAGCTTCGGAATCAAAAGCCAAGCAGAGCCAAAGCTTGTGGGTGCCAGCACCTGATTGCTCACCCACCCTGAAGCCCTCGGTTGTTCTTCTCTTGGAATCTCTAATTAGCCTCCACAGTGTCAACCGTAAAATAATGTAGACTAGGTATTTCATCACCAAAAGGGGTTTATCCTGGGACATAGAAAGTATTGCAACCCAGTGCATGCAGATGCAGCAAGCCTCATGCACACTCTGCCTAGTGTTAGCATGGATGAGTATTTATAATAGGGAAGGGGAAGTTAGAACCACAGACCTTTATTGTAAACATACACTAGAGGCCTGGCACATGAGATTCATGCGTAGGCATGGTCCCTAGGCCTGGCCTGCAATCAGCGCTTTCTTCCCCAGCTATTTGCAGTCAGCCCCACCCCCTGCTGCCACCCATCCCTGGTTTCCCATTTGCCATCAGGTGATCTGTGTCTGACTGCTCTGGGAAGGGACTGAGAGGTCGACTGTTCCTGCCCTTTCACCAGCCCCACTCCCACGCCCACCGAGGGTGGCCATCAGGCAGGCAATAAGAGCCTACAGGCCAGAGAAAGGGATCGAGAGATGGTCAGTGCGCCATCTAGAAGGTGCACTTACAGGTCTGCATCTGGTGGCCAGTTGAATAGGTTAGTTCCAAGCCTTAGCTAAGCCAAAAAGGCGTATTGGTCTTCTTTGTTCAGTCCTGCCAACTCTTAGGGAAGTTTGTCATACCCTCAGCCCATCAAGGGTCTTTGTAGTTTTAACCTTTTGTTACTTGAAAGTACTGGGAAAATTGCATTACAGTACTGCCTGCCCTGTGCCACGAATTAGTGGGCTGGTGGCTGTGAGAAGAAAAACCCCTGTTTTGTAAAAAAAGAAAAAGAAAAACTGCTGCTTGGAATTTTCTGCTGTTTTTTCTTAGATGGCCTCTTATTCTAAAAATGTTTGCTTTCTAGCCTGCTTTAGCCTGCATATAAAATGGGGGTTATAAAATTAGCTGTCTGACCTTGCAGGTCAAGACTAGGTATGCTCATAAATTTAGCTGTATTTGTCTTCGAAGACAGCAGCAAGATAACCACTAATTGCACAGAGAGCTGGCTCCTTAATAAAAGGGGAAGCTCTAATTGTACCTTTGCTTAGAATTTGAAATCATATTTTCTAAGCCCACCACGGTGAATAAAGTGAATCTCTCCAAACTTTCCTCTGCATTGTTTGTTTGGGATCTCTGTAACAGCTGGAGACCAGAATTACACCATCCTTACCACCTGTGCAACAAAAAGTCTTTGCTTTCTCAGACTATTTTCTTTGCTTCCTTGGTTAAGCCATAAAAGCTTATTGCTTTGAATAGCTATTAAGATACTAATCATCAAGGTCAGATTATGGATTCTTTTGATTCTTTATCTCTGTTTTTGATATAACTTCTGAATTAAATTTTTTTTCCTTAAGGAGCTCTCATATTGTCATAATGGCTAGTCATTAAGATTCCCTCCATAATAGAGAAAAAACAGAAATTAGAATAAAAATCAAAGTCTGCTCTGATTCCTTTCTATTTGCCTTCAGACATTTGCAGATAATGTAAGAAATCAGGATACTCCAAGTACAATGGTCCTGAACTTAAAAAGAAAAAAAGAAAAAGAAAAGAATGGCAAAATCTTACTAAAAGATAGCCTAAAATTTTTATGTCTTAAGAACTTGACTTGGAAACTATCAGGTTGGAAGTTCCAAAATACGACCACACAGAATGTGGGCTATACTCCATTTGTAGCTAGGGTTCTACCAAACTGCAGCCAGCCCTCAAGGAAATTATAACCTAAAATTACAATGTCTATGATGAAGAATGTGACAATTATATTAGGTCATTTAAAAGTTCAATGAAAAAGCAAATCCAAATCAAATAAGCAGGATGAGATACATATTTTTAAATATTGATAAGGGTGAACTGAAGAGAAGACAGGAGAGTGACAGGAATCATACCAGCAGGATGGAAATCTTTAGATGATTATTAATAATTTAGATAAGTAAAATGAACATTGATGGGGTTAACACAAAGGCTTTAATATAGCATTATCAAAGGCTAAATGGGCCAAAACATACACACACACACACCAAAAAAAAACACACACGAAAAACACACAAACCCCCCTCCCCCGCTCCCGCAAACAACCCTTGTTGGTTTCCCCAACATTAAAAGACACCACAAAAGTATGTTCTACTTGTCCCAGTTTGGAAAAACTTATAAAGCTGACAGACAGAGATTAAAAATAATAATATTAAAAAAGAAAGGAAACTTTCCATCAATTTCTGGGGAAGCAGTCAGGCTGGTTAAAGTGAAATCAAGTTTAAGATTAATAATAGGACCTAATAACAGTCTAGTTTCTTTTGGCTTGACTTCTCACTGGGACCCAGCACCTTTTTACATAAAATTGGGTAAAATTGTCAGGAGATAGAAAAGAAGAAAAATTCCATGATTCTTAAATAGACATTCCATGAATTGTAGTAAAAATGCCATTTGTGAAGCCCTGATTCAGGTAGCAGCTAGATTTTTTAAAAGATAAAGAAATGTAAGGATTGATAAAATTATGAAAATTGATATATTTAAACAAGCTTTTTGTAAAGAAGTTATGTTAACTTTACATGAATGTTATATGGGATTAGGTATTATTACATCTGCCGGGAACACATTTCTGTCAGTTTTTTCTTTTGTCTATCAGAGGGAATAACTCTGGAAAGTCATTACTTCTGCGATTTCAGTCCTTTTAGTCTGTGAAATTTTTTAGAACTGTCAGATACATTACTGCTTGTCCAGCTGAAACTTGATAAGATATTTGAAGGGAATTAATAATCCAATGATCCAAAATTTGGCCAAATAGGAAGCTGAGATTCAGAACATGGTAGATTTTTTATTTTGAGCCTCCTCCCCAAGCTAAAATAAGACTATATACCTAAAGCACTACCTGGTTTGGCTCAGTGGATAGAGTGTCAACTTATGAACTGAAGGGTCCCAGGTTCGATTCCAGTCAAAGGCACATGCCCTGATTGTGGATCCCAGGAGGCAGCTAATCAATAATTCTCATCATTGATGTTTCTATCTCTCCCCCTTTCCCTTCCTATCTGAAATCAATAAAAATATATTTAAAACAAAACATCAACAAAAGAACTGTATACCTAGAGAAAATACACAAATTAGAAAGATGTAGTTAGATAGGTTAATAGCTGTTAAGTTGGGAGCAATTGTTATATTTATTTTTTTCTTTTTATTTGTCATTTTTTATATTAGGTTTTTTGTAGTTGTTTTTTTTTTAGAGAGTGCAAAAAAGAGAGTGAGAGAGAGAAAAACATCAGTGAGAAAGAAACATCAACATCAATTGGCTGTGTCCTGTACACTGGGCATGTACCCTGACCGAGAATCAACAAATGACCTATTGGTGCATGGTCAATGCTCAACCACTGAGCAACACTGGCTGGGCAAGAGCAATTGTTCTTTTATTACAAATCTTTGTGAAGACAGAAATACAGCTTGAGAAGTAGTTCAAAGTTCTCCTGTTTTTATTATTCCCAGTTCCCAAGACTAAAGAAAAATAAAAAAATAAAAGGAAACCAAGGGGTGTTATTCTGAAAGCAAAGATTTTTCTGAAAATCAAATTTTCTAAGTCTTCCTTATTAAGGACAAATATAAACCTTAATTGTTTACTTGGCAAATACTAATAAGAAAATATTTAGCCACCTAAGGAAAAAATTGAATTTATTCCGTCTGCTAGAAACATAGCTTTGATCAAACTGTTCTTTTATTTTAAAATTACATTTTATGGCAGTAATTTTAAGGTAAAAACTAGGAGGTCTCTGTGTCTCTCTATATGTTCATGTGTTTTGTGTGTTATTTTCTACCTAACAATTATATTGTTAATTTATTTTAAAAGCTCCACTTAGTTGGCTTAAATAAGCTCTTATATAAGAATTCTCAAAAATATAACAGAAATTAACCTAAATTCTTTTCAGAATTATGTGGTCTGGAAAAATATTTGGCATTAAAGCTTGAGTTTGCTTTGGTTTAAATGGGCATGTTTTTAGAGTTATCAGAATTCTAATAAAAGAGTAACATGCAAATAAACCATCATTCCAACACACAAGATGGCCACCCCCATATAGTCCAAGATGGCCATCACCATGTGGACACAAAATGGCTACCACAAAATGGCTGGCAGGGGAGGGCAGTTGTGGGTGATCAGGCCAGCAGTGGAGGACAGTTTGGGGCAACCAGGCTGGCAGGGGAGGGAAGTTAGGGGCAATTGGACCCTCATGGGAACAGTTAGGTGTTGATCAGGCTGGCAGGCAAGTGAGCAGTTGGGGGTAATCAGACAGCAGGCAGGTGAGTTATTGGGAGCCAGCAGTCCTGGATTGTGAGAGGGATGTCTGACTGCCTTTTTAAGCCTAATCCCACTGGCAGTTGGACATCCTTCAAGGGGTCTCAGATTGGAGATGGTATAGGCTGGGTTGAGGGACAACCCCCATTCTGTGCATGAATTTTGTGTACCAGGCCTCTAGTTAACTATAATACTTTTACTCTACTTAGGTTTATTATTCAAATAAATACATGTTATATTGTTGCAAACTTGTCAGCAAGAAAAACAATTTGATATGGTAAAATTTTCATAAGTAATCTAAACATAATGTCAAGAACAAGTAAATTAAATGAATATAAGTAACACTAATTTACTTAACATAGCATTATCTACTTTTTGTTTCTTATTATAGACTATAGAGGCCCAGTGCATGGAATTCATGCACAGGGTGGAGAGGGGGAGTACCCTCAGCCCAGCCTGCACCCTCTGCAATCCTAGACCCTTCAGGGGATATCCAACTGCCAGTTTAGGCCTGCTCCTGGGATGTACTGGCAGTCAGACATCCCTCTCACATGCAGGTCCCAGGAGGAGGGAAACGCCAGGCCATGGGGATCATGGGCGAAGGCTAGGGTGGTTCAGGAGGCAGGGGGAATAAGCACTAGAGCTTATGCCTTGGTTTCCACTGGAAGACCCAGGACTGGCTGGTGAAAATAACTGTAGTGGCTGGCTCTGGGCAGAGGGAGGGACCTGGCTGTCTTGTACATACCTTCCTGTGTTCAATTGTCTGGGAACTGACTAGCCCTGGGAGAGGCAGTGCCCCCGGGTTGGAAGCCCAGATGGCAATGCATAAGAATGCAAATGATAAAAGACACATGGTCAACACACACATCCAAACACAGGTTTCAGTTCCCCATCCATGAAGGGAGGGTCCTATGTGGCTTTCCTAGGGCCAGCTCTGCACTCTCTGGTCCAGCTAGCTCTGGGCTTTCCCAGCTCTGATACCAGCTGACACAGGCAGGCCAAGGCTCAGCCCCCACAGCTGATCTGTTTTTCAAGGCCAGGCAGCTCCACATTCCTGCAGTCCTGCATGGCCTCAGTGCCTGTGGAGAGGATGGCTGGAGGCTGGCTGAGGATGAAGCAGGCTCTATAAATGGCACAGGAGGATCTGGATGGAAATAACAGAGAGTTGTTTGCAAAGGGAAGGACAGGAGGTAATCGAGGCAAAGCACAAACTGCTAACCCCCAGAACAAAGACCAGGCTCCCAATGCCCACATGGCCGGGGGGGGGGGGGGGGGGGCGGTAATCAGGAGCTCAGATCCTGCAGGATCCGAGAGATGGGCTGGTGATTCATGCTGAAGGTTACACAGCCCAGAACACTTCTAGAAATAAACACACTTTTATAAACATAGGAACATCCTGAGAAGGCAGCAAAACAGGGTTGGGAAACAAATCTCACACCCCAGGTAGGGGACCACCCCCGACAGATGGCAGGCAGCCCAGCTCCCACTCCCCTCTTCACCATGGCCGATCCGTCCACCTGCAGCTATGCTGAGCAGCCTGGTTTGTGTTCATGGGAGGACAGGCGGTCTGGTAGAGATTTATGGGGCCTCCCTGTGTTTAGCCAGAGAGATGGAACCTGCAGGCTGTGCTGATCCTGCCTCTAGGAAGAACAGTGGCTAACTGGCCATCCCTTTCAGTCCTTTCTGATAAAAGTCTTATAATAATACTAAATCCAAGCCCAAAATGTCCTACTTGTCATAGCTGTGGCTTCTCTCCGTGCTTTGAGGCCAATTCTGCCAAGAATTAGGAGGAAAGAGGAAAAATTGAGACCAAACTAGGGGTGATACAGTGAGCTTAAGAATATTTAGCTGTTACAGACCTTTTCTATAGGGTTGTATAAATAGTAGGTTCTTGGGTTAGCTAGCGTGTTCGAATTTCAAGTCATCCACTCAGTGGCTGTAAATTATCTAGCCTACTGGGTTCTTTTCTTTTAAAATGAGATTTTGGTCTTTTGCCCCTGATTTTCGGTTGACTTTTTTTCGTTTTAAAAGTCGTCTTATATGCCGGAAATTCTTTTCTTTTAAAATGAGATTATAGTATTAATTCATAGGCTTATTGTGAGAATAAAGAGATAATCTATTAAAAAAAAGTACCTAGTGTAGCCCTTATTAAAAATTAGATAATATTATAAATAGTTAGCTATGATTTAGCAGTTTTGCAAATCAAGTGTGGGACTGTTTCTTATGTCCAAAAACCTCATATCACAGGTTTCTCACTTTTCCCCCCATATCTGAACATACATCTGGCTATCTTTCCTCTCATGTAGGAATCAGACTTGCTATTTTTCTGTCTGGAAATTAGTCCCATTTCTGAGCTCCAGACTTGTAGCAACACCTCTACCACTGGCTTGGCTCTTTCTCACCCTGTCTGCCAGCTGTCAATGTAAATCCTGGCTCTCAGAATGCCACAAATCCCCCTGTGCTCCAATTCCTGACTCCACACACCCACCTGACTACTACCATGTTTCCTCTACTCCACTGTCCTATCACTTTTTGCCTATTTGCTATGCGATTATTATTCTTTTATATAAAAAAAATTAATTCAACTCTAGATCATTTTAAAGATTAAGAATATGCCTTCTGGAGCTGAAACTGGTTTGGCTCATTGGGTAGAGCTTCAGCCTGCCGACTGAAGGGTCCCGGGTTCGATTCCTGTCAAGGGCATGTACCTTGGTTGCGAGCACATCCCCAATAGTGGGTATGCAGGAGGCAGCTGATCGATGTTTCTCTCTCATTGATATTTCTAACTCTCTATCTCTCTCCCTTCCTCTCTGTAAAAAAATCAATAAAATATATTTTTAAAAATATGCCTTCTGGAAAGGGTTTATGACTAGCCCAAGTTCTATCAAGCCTTACCACAGAGCTTCTTCTTAGAGCTGGATTCCAACAGGTGTCCTCCCACCTGCTGATCAAGTTTCAGAACATAGTTCTAGAACATATGTCCACATGATAAATATGAAAACCACACATAACGTCACATAAACGATTGGACATATACCCGTATTTTCCGGCGTATAAGACGACTTTTAAAACGAAAAAAAGTCAACCGAAAATCGGGGGCAAAAGACCAAAATTGCACAAAAATTACCTGCAGATCTTGACGGCAAAGTAAGTCTTTTCTTTGAAGTGGGGGGTAGTCTTATTCAGCGAATATAGGCCTAAACCTATGTTTTAACTGTAAATTTAGGGGGTCATCTTATACGCCGGAAAATACGGTAGTATATATTCTGTAAATTTTACCATTTCTCTTCTTATTGTCATTGTTGGTGCAGCAGATGCCTCAGGGAAGTAAGAGCCCAGTAAGTAGGAGCAGGTTAATGTGGCACCAGAAACAAGGCTGACTTCCATAAAATAAGTTTGCTATTAATATTTTTTTCAAAATATTTTTTAATTGACCAAGAATTTAAAGTAGAGGATTCAGGAAGGGGTAAGTGAGGAAACTTGAACCTACATATTGATGTCATCTTGGAGAAGTATACCCACTGAGGAGGAAAGGAATCAAAACAATAAGAGGAAAATGTGATTTAGCAGTCTTCCTGCCAGCTCATACTTGCTTGAATTCAAGGGGAAAATTACCTACAAAGTAAATAAACCCAAAAAGAATAGAGCCATAATGTGAGAATTTTCAAAAGAATGTATAAAATTTTCAGCGCCATTTTTTTTAGAAGTATAGTAATACTACACTAATTTTTGTTGACTCCTGTGGTTAAGAAAATATGAATTGTAATCTCTTTTACATGTAGTTTATTACTTTCAAATGTGCAGGATGGTTCAAATATTTATAAGCCTAATTTGTTATTAACATGATAATTTATAGGCCAACAACTTCTGTTTTGTTTTTAGCTTTAAAGCTAATTCAACAAATGGATAGCAAGAACCTATCTACTAAATTTGATATTGCCAAAATCTGAATTCAAGAAATTTTCTTTTACTGCTATTAAGTAAAGATGTTGAATTTTGTAAACCATTTAAAATTTCTAACATTTCAAAGTACCCGCAGTAAAGTAGCTAAAGTAATTGCTACTAAAACGTTGTGGTTATGTCTTTCTTTTCTGAAAAGACTCTGAGGGACATTTCATGAGTAAGATAAGACTTTATTGAGTTTTATTTTTTAAGACTTGTTAAAGAGAAATCCACAGGCTCAAAACGGAGTCACTTGTGCTTAAGAACATGACACTGAACCTAGAGTTAATAATACGGGACTGAATTGCAATTTAAACTTCTCCACATCTGTATTTTATTAAATCAGTCTGGAACTTTCTGGTTAGTATTAATGAGGTAATCTGTGATCCCTCTTCATTCGCCAAAGGAAGCCAGAGGCAATCTGCCTGGTGAGACCCCTCCCCCCAACTTTCCCCTAAGGGAAGGTAACTTTGCCAGAAACAATCCTTTCTTTTCTTTTGCCAATAACTTTCTTCTCTTACCCACTTTCTGCCTATAAAAGCTTTCACTCTCCCTAGCCAGTTTGGCTCAGTGGATAGAGCATTGACTAAAGGGTCCTGAGTTTGATTCTGGTCAAGGGCACATATCAAGTCACAGGCTTGAGACCCTGGTTGGAGTGTGAGTGGGAGGCAACCAATCCATGTATCTCTCTCACATCAATGTTCCCCTCTCCCTGTCTCTCCCCCTTCTCTTCCACTTTCTCTAAAAATCAATGAAAAAATATCCTCTGGTGAGGATTAACAAAAAAAGCCTTCAATATTTCAGGGTTTCAGGAGCAACTTTGTACTTGCTACAAGGAATGCTGCCCTTTTCATGAATCATTTAATAAAGCAAAGTAGATTTCCAAATTTGCTTGATTGGAGTTTTGCTCTTTAACAATAATCTTACCATTCTACCCAGCAATCACAGTTCTAAGTATTTATCTGAACGGTGCATCAATGTTAATAATAGCTTTATTTGAAATTTCAGAAATTGGAAGTACCCAAGATGTTCTTCAGTAAGTGAATGGATAAACTGTAGTCCATTCAGAAAATAGGATATTATTCAGCAGTAAAAAGAAATGAAATAGCCCAAAATGGAATTGTTAGCATCATAATTAGCTAATTAATTCAATAAAGGAAAGCAAGCAAAGGGAAGTCTGATACTGTAAGCATGGTCACACAGCATTGCTCCTCTAAGGAGATTAACACTCCTCCCTTCCCCCACCCAGCTCTGGATTGTTAGGAGGAGAAGGGGAAGATAGGCACATTGGAAGTAGATACCATGTCTCCCCGAAAATAAGACATCCTCCTAAAATAAGACCTACTTTCAGGTTTCCTTCTGAGTGAAATATAAGGCATCCCCCGAAAATAAGGCCCCCCTAGGTTAAACATGAGAGATTTGGTCCACTGATTTTGAAAGAATGAAGTCACAAGAAATTCACCAGGAAATTCAGGAATTGGATTGTTATGATGATGTTCCAGAAGATGATGACATGATTGTCATTAAATAAATGAGTAAATTCTTGATACTGTAGGATTCACAGTTTGTCTGGTTTGTGTTGACAACTACCATACTACCGTACCGTATACAGGTAATAAATTTCCTTTATTTTCACTTAATATATGTGTACCATATTCTTCTTCATGGAAAAATAAGACATCCCCTGAAAATAAGACCTAGCGCATCTTTGGGAGCAAAAATTAATATAAGACACTGTCTTATTTTCGGGGAAACAGGGTATTGGGGTGACACAGAGGAGGTGCTTACCTGTCAGTCTAGTCTGGAAAACAATTAAGTGGCTAGGGAGTGGACCCATCAGAAGCACGCAAAATCTTAGAAAGTTAATTGATTAGTCTGAAGAAGCTCCTAGTTAAAATCCACAGACAAAAGGTTCTCTCTCTCTTGTTCTCCTCTTGCTTCGTGACACACACTTGCCCATGCTTTTGTGTGTTCTTTCTCCATAGCCATGTGGCCTTAGCAAACTCATGGCCCATGGTCATGTGGACTTCACAAGGTTGATGCTGGACTGGACTGTAATGTGGAGCAGAAACTATGGACGGTGGCCTTTATTGTGGCCCTGCTGATTATACTTCTTCCATGGCAGGATGGTCAGAGATGGTACCTTGGAGAGGAACCCCCTTAATTTTACATCATCAATAAAGCTTTCCAAGAAACTCATCCCCCTCCATCAGGGCCTCAGAAAATTCATTTCTCTCACACCGCCAAAACTCCACTCCTGATGATAACAGAAGAACCTGAAGTGTGCATTACTAAGCCAAAGAAGCCAATCTGAAAAGCTTACATATTGTTTGGCTGCTACCACATGACAGTGTGGAGAAGGCAAAATTATAGAGAAATAAAAAGATCCCCGGCTGTCAGGAGGTCAGGGAAAGAGGGTGGAAGGAGAGTGGATGAAAAACAACAGTTCTATGGAACATAATCTCACCATGGGATCAGGTCATAATTGCCGGGGGTTACCGGCAGACCCTGAGTGATGGATGAGTGCATTACTCTGTTTGCTGTGAAAGACGGGAAAGCCAGGCCTAAAGCCACCTGACAGCTCAATTGCTTGCCTCCTCAGACTTTTATCGTAACAGCAGTTTAAGGTAAAGTCTATCTTTTAGATAACAATCAGCAGGGCAAGCAATTTTGGGAAGACATGTGTGTTTGTAGTGTCCTTTAAGCAAGGACACCTAAAGATTAAGCCTAAGGATCCAGTAAACACCCGTGGGTCTGCATGCGCACAGACTGGTTTGGAAAGGTCCAGGAATAATTAGGGGCACCACCTAGGCACTCCCCTAAGTCAGAATTCCCATACACAGAGCAGGCGGCCTTCCACATACTTCCCTTTTCTCAGAATGTCCTCCTTACAAACTTTCCAACCAAGACTCATATGCTCCCCTACCACAAATTCCTAATTGGGTAGATCTTTGGCGGTTTGTCACACCTCAGACACGTAACTTCTTGACTAAAAGGCTTATCTTTGCCTTAAGCAAGCCCTGTCCATTCCTTCTGTGCATCTAGGTTAACATACCTTTGAAAAAGCATAGAGGGGATAAATAGTGATGGAAAAAATAAGATAAAATAAAATTAACTACATTGTAATTCAGTCTCTGCCTTGTTTTCTCCCACCTTTATATAATCTTCCTTAGGTCCCTCCTTGATTTTAAATGCATAAAAGAAGCTGCAAAATGGTTGTTCTCCAGAGCATTTGCAATCTTGCTTCCAAAAATATTGTCAATTTGGCTCAAGTAAACTGATATAAAAATTCTCTAAAGGTTTGGATGTTTCTTAGATCAGCAGCAGGGAGATGGATAGGTGGAACACAAGAGATTTTTTAGATGGGTAAAACTATTCTGTATGATACCATAATGGTAGATGCATGACATTATGCATTTGTCAATAACCATAGAACTTCACAATACAAAAACAAACCCTGATAAAAACTATGGACTTTAATACTAATGTGTTAATATTGGTTCTTCATTTCTAACAAATGTACCACTCTAATGCAAAATTATAATAAATGGGGAAAACTATACAGGAAAGAAAACCTTTTTGTACTATTAGCTCAAATGTTTGTAAACTCAAAACTGTTCTTAAAATAAATAAATTATGTTAATAATAATATTTTAAAGTGCTCAGTCACACTGCCACTTATTTTTTTATTATTAGTTTTGAAATCATGTCATTTATAAAACAAAAGCTAGGATCCTCAAACTTGACCCAAAAAAAGTATGTGGTACAGAAGAAAAAGAAAAAGCTCAATGATCACTCTTAAGGAACAGCTGTTGTCTTAGAAACATCTTATCACACAGACATATACATTCCACATTGTTTTCAATGTTTTAGAATATGACAGCAGCAGTATGGTAGGTATGATAGCAAAGTCAAAGATAAACGTTTAAAGATGTAGGTGCTTATCTGGAATTTTTAGTTCTGGGTTGAATGTACTAGTACAAAGGAGGAAAGGTCAGACTAAGACTCAAACATTTTGTAATTTCTTTTGTACTCACAGCTAATGGAGAAGAGTGGAGGTTAAGCTGGATATTTTCCTTTTTTTTTTTTTAGAAGTGAATTCTCTTCAGTTAGAAAATTTTCTAAGGCTTATGGTTTTTTGGCTTTTGGTGCTTGCCAGCATCACATTATTTAAAGCATCTGCAACATCCTTACAGCAGGTTGCTTATATCTAAAAGATAAGAGAGATGGTCAGAAGGTAATACCTGTTCAGATTAGCTTATGACCACATGCTAACTTTTTGGATGAAAGATTATTTTTGGTAAACAAGAAAGAAAGCTTCACAAATCCTCATAATTAAAAATATATAATTAAGCTATGCAGCAGGGTTAAAATTATAGTCCATGTCATATTTTCATATTTGAAGATTAAATGTTATATAGTACATTTTATTTCACACAAGTAGATATAAAAAATTGAAATGACCATCTATACAAACCAAATAATATAAAATGTAAACTTGAGCCCCTAAGTTCTCATGCTCCACCTTGATTTTTCATCAAAAAATGTGCTATTTCTCAGAAACAACTTAACTGTCCTTTTTTACTTTAGATAGAGCTGGATATTAATGGCTTCAATAAGCAACTACTATGGTTCTCTTAATTTCTTTTTTTTATTTTTTAAATATGTTTTATTGATATCAGAGAGCAAGGCAGAGGGAAAGAGGAAGAGGTAGAAACATAAACGATGAGGGAAAATCATCCATTGGCTACCACCTGCATGCCCCTATTGGGAATTGAGCCCACAACCTGGGCATGTGCCCTTGACTGGAATCAAACTCAGGACCCTTCAGTCTTTAGGCAGGCGCTCTATCCACTGAACTAAATCAAGTAAGGATTAATTTCTTATCTTTCTTGAACATCAGCCACTTTTATTTAGTTAGTATATATTTAATCCTTAGACTTTAGATGCTAAGCAGTGTGCTAATTATATAGTAGGACCCATTTATTAAGCCATATATAGTCTAATATATTCCCTAATACTCAAGCTAGATAAGTAAATTTTAACTTCAGCATAGTGAAATAGGGCCAATTAATAGCTAATAGAGAGCTTGAAACTCGCTCAAGGGGATATTCAGTCCTCTAAGTGTCACTAAAGGCCTTTCAAAGGAAATGCAGTCAAGTGAAAATTAAGAGACAAATGAAAACGAATTAGGTTTGGAATTGAGTTGGAGGTATTGATGGAAATAGAGTTGTGGTAGCAAGGAAGAATTTTCTTAACTAAAGACAGAGTAGGTATAGAGATGTAAAAAGAAAAGTGTAGGATCATAGATTTCACAAACTTTTTTTTTTCATGCTTTTATCTAAGTTCCAATGGTATTAATGGATAAATTTAACTGGAAATTCCATACTAAGCCTTTCATTATGCATGTGATTTAGAGCAGAGAGAGGTGAGATTTTAAAGTAGTAATCTAAAGGTAAATGGTATTTACATTCTTTCCTTAGCTGTCATCTGTTTTTGATTTTCAGGACTGCTTAAAAGCTGAAAGCAAATATTTTAGATAGAAGATGTTTTCCAAGTGACTTGTTAGGATACAACCAAGCACTATAAAGCCTTCTTTGACAATTCTTAGTAAATTGATCTAGGTCTCTGATTCAGGGTCCTTACCGCCCACCTATTTCTTCCCTGTCATTTTCTTCTCTCCTCTCACTCCTCCAGCAAGTTTGTTATTTGAAGGTCAACCTTAACCATCTTATTATTCATCAGTGAGTAAGAGGCTTTTTCTTCCCAAGCTGCCGTACATTTTGCTCTAATCTTCTCCCTCATCTTCCCCTTCACTTCCTCTCCCTCCCGATCCCCAGCCCACTGATTGCTATGGACAGATCTAGGAATTTCAACCTGAGCCAAGATTGAAAAATAACAGCAGAGGCTTTCCACATCTCTGTATGAATGAGCAGGATTGTGTGGGACTGAATGCATTTGCAGGTATGTATTCTATATTTGTTACTCCATTGCATCACAGACTAGAAAGCCAAGCCCACAAATTAATCTCCACCTCCTTCTCTGGCATTAGGAATAAAAGCTCCTCAGAAACATCCTAGATGCACAACTCATCTTTTTTTTTTTTTTTTTTTTTTTTCCAGCTTAAAACCTGAGTGGGGATTTGAGGAATACTACGCTGAATCACTCAGTTTCCTTCACAGGATCATCTGGACAGGTTGTATTTTATTATTACTATTAACATTTTTATTTAGATTATCATATAGGAAACATAAATGCAAACTGTTTATCACAAAGCTGTTAAAAGGGAAATATAAAATCTTTATCAATGCTTTCGTCACTTAATAATGTAAAGTATTTACAACCTCTTTAAATCACGTGTGTGTCATTACAAATAACACCCTGCATTTATTGTAGTGCTTTTCTGTGTAAAGAGTTTTAACATAAAAGTACAGTATCTTAGTTATTTTGTAAGTCCTGCTCTCTAGACATATTCTCCATTTTATTGATAAAGAAATACAGCAAGCAAGGCAGAAACAGAGTGAAGACTGACTTTTAGACTGGAGTTCACTTGCATGTAATCTGTCAGAAGCAGTCTATTATGACCATGGGTCTTGCAAACATTATTGTTACTATTAAGTAAGAGACAACAGATGAATACAGCAGAAATACAAGTCCTTGGTAAATTTCTGACAGATAGATCATTAGCAGTATAATACCTATTTTATCTAGAAGTCTTTAGAAAACCCTAGAAAGCTCAGAGTGACTTGAACTAACAACTTTAATGAATGGTTTTGAGCATTTACTTAATGACACTGTGCTGAAGCCTGGGATAAAATTGTGTACAAAAAGATATTCTCAGCTTTCAGCCATGTTACCTAAATCTAGGTAAGTCCAAGATGATGAGGACTAAGTGAACCTTATGCATATACTCACCATGGTATCCCAGCCCTTGACACTGTGCTTGGGGATGAAGTAAGTGCTTGCATAGAGAATGTTTTCTAAATCAAAGGCAGATTGGGAGATGGAGAAAGGCAGGACAAATAAAAAAGGAAGAAAGGAAAAAGAGAGACAATAAAGAAAATATATGTATAAAAAAGAAGAAAACATCTTTCTGAATTGAATTTATTAATCAGAGTTTTAACAAGGGTTTTGATGGTGTCCCTAGATAACAGTAACCTATATACTCAGAAAATAAAACTCACCCTTTCCAACTGAAATATGTTCTTTGGGAAAGAACAGAGCAGTTAGACAGTGTGTCCATACATTGTAATATGAGATAATTTACCAAAAAAAGTTAAGCAAAGAGATGTTATTATATGCCACCTAGTTTAATTCCAAGTCCAAAATTGATCATAAAGGGGCAGCCAAAAGTCAAACAACTCTTTAATGATAAATCAGCTACTCCCAGATGATTATAAGCCAATTCTTTCAAACTTGGCAGGACACCAAGAAAGTTGTTTAGATGAATAAACAAATTAGTAGGCAGGGCAAGTGAAGTCTTTTATAAACATTTCTTCTAGTGAAAGATCTCATTTTTGAGAGTAAGGGAATGTTTGGGGAACAAACAGATTTATTAACAAACTGATTCTATTAAAAATGTAATTTTGGTGAGATTAACTCTGATAAACCTGAGAAGGAAGTTTTAAAATAGTTAAGTTTGCCCTTAAGGACTGGGATTATTTTCCCCTGTTGGTAAGAACAACCATAATTAGTTCTGTTCTGTGGTTTCCAAAAACACATGGTAAACCATTCTTTGGTTAAAAACAAACAATAGAAAAGCTTTTATATTGTGTCTCTATTCTGTTGTGCAATCTGGAGCCTAAATGAAATGAATGTCATACCGGAGAACTTTAGACAAGTAAAACAGGGACAACATTCACATTAGACATGCATAGATGGTATCCTCTCCAGTAGAAAACAGATCACTGACTATGAGTTTCTTCAGACAATTTTATATTAATATCCTTGGGAAATTTTAAACAATAAAATATTTTCCCTGCTTGGAACAGATATATCATTACTCTGTAAAGTGTACTGTTACTGAGAGAGTCCAGGGTCTGGTTCTCCTACATTATCATATAGATGTGGCATAATAACAATAAATGTTCATACTTATTAAGCATTTATAATTGGTCAGGCTTATTCCCTCACTTGATTCCCAATGACTGTTTCAGGTAAGTACAATTATTATCATCCTCAATTTGTAGATGGAAAATGGAGCATAGTCAAGTTAATTGGCCAGGGTCATACAATTTCAATTAGCAGAGCTAGGATTTAACCTAAGATGGTCTACTTTAGAACTCATATTCTTAATAACTATTTTCTCTGCTATCTACACATTAATCAGCTAAATTAATGTACATGTATAACCTTTAACACATATGTTTTTCATTATATGAGCATATTTAAGTATTTAAGTAACCATACAAATCATAAGACAAAAATGTAACATACTTGCTTATACATATAATAATATTCTATACAGCAATATTTAAAAAGGGGGAAATACAATAGATTTCTTTATCAACAGTAAATTACTAGCTGTAAACTTCCAGTCCTGGTGAGGATATGAGAAAATAAGCAATTCCACATGTTGTGCAGATGTGTACAATATCTCAGTGATTTGTTAAAAAATATCAATATCTTACACATGCATAACTTTTATTTTCACAATTCCATTATTACTGTAAAGATAAATGTGAAAATACATATGGTCAAAGATAGTATTAAAATACTACTTATTTCAAAATAATCGGTAAAAACAGGAATTTCCATCAGTAAATAATTATATCATCCATGTTATATTCACACTATGGACTACTATGTTTCATTAATAAGACTAAAAACAGAATTTACATATTAAGACAAAAATATGTTCACATTATATAGTTCAGTGAGAAAATAGATTTCAAATAAATGGATAATGTCATATAAAATCTAGATTTTAATATATATTTAGATATTTGGAAGCATAAATACAATGCTATTAGTAATGGTTATCTCTTAATAGTATAATAAAGAGGATACTTTTCTCTAAGTTGTTTAATTTTTTTCAAATATTGTGCCCAAAATTATACATTTAAATGCACTTGTTTACATGTGTGTATATTTATTCTTTCTTGTGTAAGACAAATATGGTTGCACCTTCAATAAGTATCATGTAGGACAAACCTAACCTAATTGATAATGATGTCTGCTATTTCATAGAAATATATGACTTACAAATAAGATTTTAAAATAAAACCTTTTAAGTCTAGCACAACATAAGTAAATAGCATTCATTTTCCTTCCTCTGGTGCTTATAGAAGAGGATATATGAACTTTTTACAGGAAGGCCAAAGGAAAGGCTATTTTTGTATATTCAGTCAACAGTTGGAGAGGTTCCTAAATACCCTGTTTCCCCGAAAATTAGACAGTGTCTTATATTAATTTTTGCTCCCACAGATGCGCAGGTCTTATTTGCAGGGGATGTCTTATTTTTCCATGAAGAAGAATATGGTACACATTTATTGTTAAATAAAAATAAAGGAAATTTATTACCTGTATACGGTACAGTAGTACGGTAGTTGTAAACACAAACCAGACAAACTGTGAATCCTACAGTATCAAGAATTTACTCATTTATTCAATGACAATCATATCATCATCTTCTGGAATATCATCATAACAATCCAATTCCTGAATTTCCTGGTGAATTTCTTGTGACTCCATTTCTTTCAGAATCAGTGGACCAAATCTCTCATGTTTAGCCTGGGGGGGGGCTTATTTTCGGGGGAGATGCCTTATATTTCACTAAGAAGGAAACCTGTAAGTAGGTCTTATTTTAGGAGGCTGTCTTATTTTCGGGGAAAAGCGGTAGGGCAGTGACCTTAACTATAGAAAATAGAGGAAAATAACAGAGATAGAATCAATGGGATTTAATGTCATATTCTGGTAAGGATGAGTTAGGAGGCAACATTTGGAAGTTTGCATCTGTAATGTGCAGCTAGAAATTTAGTGGGGAAACAGTACAGGAAGAAGACTTCAGTAACAAGTCAATGGTCTAATTATTTGCTTTCATTTGTAGGATCCTTACCTTTCTAAAATTTTATCATAAGCTATTTCTTCCTTAGGGTTAATCCATTGTTATAGTATCTACTAATTTTATTTCCTCTCTCATGAATTAGAATTCTGTGATGGCTTCTTCCAAAGGTGATGATTCTGAATTCTTTAGCAGAGTCCACGGAATTCTAATGTATAAAGATTTTGTCAAATATTGGGATGATGTGGAGACATTTCAGGCAAGATCAGATGACATTGTCATTATCACCTTTCCCAAATCTGGTGAGTCTCCCTATATCTAACTTGTTCTTGTCTCCTAATAATGACAGACTAGCTTGAATGGTAAGTGTTAAGCTATTTACTTCCTTCACACTCATTCTCCATATTAAATAAGATCAGATATAGTAGTTTCTATAGACATAGGAAAAGGGCCATATAATATATATATTCTAAGATCATAATTTATACCTAGAACTTATTGAAAAAAGGGTATTATTGGTTTCTGGTAAAATGACTGTAGATAAAAGTAGTACTTAAAATTTCCCCCAATTATATCAAAATTACAACTAAACTACAAAATAACCATCATTCAGAACCACCTGAAATGTAGCTGAACATAAGTTATATAACTAATGATATAAAGAAAAAGCCACATCGAGACTGATAGGAGTGGTGGTGACATAGAAGGGCTAATCTCACTCCATTGTTCTATTTACTCTGCCACTAGAGGACTTCTAAAACTCAAGCCTCATAAACTTGTTCTCTTATTTAATGTATGCCAATGCCTTTCTATACTTCAGTATGAATTATCAGGTATTTTATGCTTGCTGTCTGATTGCCCCTATGGCTTCATGCCCACCCATCTCTTCAGGTGGACTCTTTGATCTAGGCTTCACAATCTATTTTCAATTCTTAACCTCACCACTATAATATTCTTAAATATCTGACCTTAAATTAAAAAAAAATAATAATAAAAAGGACAGTTGTCCTGATTGGTAAAATCTTTCCCTACCTCACAAAACTGGTGAATTTATATCAATAATTTGTTAAATCTAAGCTCAATTATTGAAGACATTTCTTTTCTAAATATCACAGCATTGCCAAAACTGGTTTGGCTCAGTGGATGGAGCGTTGGTCTGCGGACTCAAGGGTCCCAGGTTTGATTCCAGTCAAGGGCATGTACGTTGATTGTGGGCACATCCTTCATGGGGTATGTGCAAGAGGCAGCTGATCGATGTTTCTCTCTTATCAATGTTTCAAACTCTCTGTTCCTCTCCCTTCCTTTCTGTAAAAAATCAATAAAATATTTTTTTAAAAATCACAACAGCAGATTCATACTGAATTGAATGTTTCTCTTTTGCAGTCCTTAAAATCCCTGTGCTCAGTGGTATTGTAACATCTTAAGAAGAAAAAAAAACTATTGTAGTTATTGAACATTGTTTCTAACTCTTCAAAGGGCCTTTGATCACCATTGAATCAAGGGCCAGATTTATTTTTTTCAATATCCTCTGAACTAAGACAATTTGAGCAAGCATAAAAAACTATCAGTAAGTTTGTGTTTGAAAGCATACTCGGGTGTATCATCTGTCATTCAAGCCTCCTTAGTTTTTAAGTGTAAACATTTAGATCCAAACTGTTATCAGTGTGCATAATGTCCGGATTCATCATGGACAAATTGGGACTCCTACAACAGGAATGTTTTACTATAATATTCATCTTTATTGAGTCTTGTGGCTATTCTGGCACCTTTCAAATAATATTGCATTGGTACCACCCTACTTTATCCAGCTATAAATTCATCACTTCCATCACCAGCCCAGAATGGTCAATGGAAGACTCAGTTTTGTTTAATCTTTACAGGTACAACCTGGCTGAGTGAAATTGTAGACATGATATTTAAAGATGGTGATGTGGAAAAGTGCAAGAGAGATGCCATTTTTAATCGAATACCTTTCTTGGAATGCAGAAAAGAAGAGATGATGAATGGTAATGTTTAAGTTGATTTTAAAAGCTATACATTTCATATTTCTAAAGTGTGGATGTAGGTGATATGTGGAAAGAGACTGTAAGCAACAATGGCAATTAATAGTATGTCTTCTACATAGCAAAACATGTAAATTTAAAGTAAAATCTTGACAGAGCTTATGCTGTAGCATGTATCTAGAAAAGAATGAAAAGGATAGCTCTTATATGTCTCAGTAGACCCTAGTAATATATATTTATGTCTGTAAAGTAAGGTGACCAGATGTCCCACTTTTGGCGGGACAGTTCCAATTTTTAACAATTTGTCCTGCGTCCCACAACATTTTTAAAATGTCCCGATTGTTGGAAAGATTCTTCTCCAACAATCGGGACTTTTTTAAAATGCCGCAGGATGCAGGACAAATTGTTAAAAATTGAAACTGTCTAGCCAAAAGCGGGATTTCTGGTCACCTTACTCTAAGGGCTAAATGTGGTAATACTTTGAACACTAGAAAAAGATACATTTTAAAGGATCTATGCAAAAAAATATTTATTGAAGATTGTTTTAACATTGTAAAAAAAATTCTTAACCATGTTAGTTAAGAAAAGAATACTTAGAAGTTATATAATCCTATCTAATAAAAGGCTAATTTGCAAATTAACCATCACTCTGTCACAAAGATGGCAGCACCCATAGCCACAAGATGGCGGCACCCAGTTCTCTTAATCCCACTGGAGTCCTCTAGTCCTGGGGGGCAGCTTCTGAGAGTGGACAGTGTGAGTGGCCTGGCAGAATGCTTGCTTCATCACCACAGCGATGAGGCAAGCTACCCCCTGGCTGTGGAGAGCCTCTGGGGGGATAGGAGGGCCAGCCCTCAGCCTCTGTGGCTGAGCACAGGCCCAGAGAGGAGACGGCAGACCTGCCTCCCATGGAAGGAGCACAGCTCCGGGCAGTGTATTGCAGTTCCCGCTGGCTCCCGTGGAAGTGGTGGGTAGCCTGCTGTGTGCGATATCACACAATGAGCTACTAATAACACTATGAAATCATTGAAAATGTTAGGCTATCGTATGTTTCTTGACATTGCAGTATCAGTGTAATATACTGAGGGAAAAAAAGAATTAAAAAATATTTAAAAATTTATGTGTGTATGTGATATTTGGGTGGCTGTCAGTCTAGACATATAGATAGATATTCTATCTAATAAAGAGGGAATATACTAATTGACCCTCACTTATCACAAAGATGGCAGCACCCACAGCCAATAAGGAGGAAATATGCTAATTGACTGCCACACCCTCAGAGGTAGTGGTACCCACAGCCACAAGATGGTGGTGTCCAGTCCCCTCAGCCTGCCTCTGGAGTACCACAGCCCCCTCAGAACCTCAGATTCTCAGGGTTGGCCCAAGGCACAGGCAAGCCTCAGATGGTGGCTTCCCAGCCACCCAGGGCTGCCTGAGACTCAGATAACCAGGGTTAGCCAAGGCTTGCACTGCCGGCAGTGGCATTAGCAGAGGTGTGATGGAGTGTTACCTTCCCCTGATCTCTAGGTTGCCTCCTGCCCCTGAGGGCTCCCAGACTGTGAGAGGGATCAGGCCAGGATGAGGGACACCCCCCCCACCCCACACCCCCGCTCCAGTGCATCAATTTTCATGCACTGGGCCTTTAGTATTTGTATAGAAAACTATTGACCCAAATGTTAAGAATTATTTTTCCAAAGTGATGAAATTTTATTTGATCTTGTTTTTTTCCCCTCTCTATTATTTTCTCTATCTAAAATTCTGTCATATACCTTGTATATAATATTATCATTAATGAAAGATAAAATCTTAAAGTTATTTCTATTTTTTAAAACCATATAAATATTTATAATTTTAAAAGTTATCTAACCTTTCATTTTTTTTTTTATAATCCAGGGGTAAGACAATTAAAAGAGATGGCATCTCCTAGAATCATAAAAACTCATTTGCCAGCACAGCTTCTTCCCGCCTCATTTTGGGAAAAGAACTCTAAGGTAACCAGAATCAAGTATTCTTAAAACTACCCAATTCCAGGAAATTTTAGAATATTCAAGTCAGAACTATGTTGTATACACGCTTATTTCTTTGTTCTTTCATTGAATCTATAAACATTTAATAAATGTTCAACAGGGTTAATAATAGCTTTGATGAGAAAAGACAATTCACTTTTTTTTCTGTAGTAATTAGAGGTTTTATAGTAGGATCTTAACATTGAGATCCATTTTTCTTAGAATAAAATAGAAGATTTCCTTATAATTGTTTGAAAAGGTGAAGACTTGAATAAGACAAGTTAGTGAGACTAATCATATCTCACAAACCAGGGGTGGGGAACATCTGGCCCAAGGACCATGTAAAGCCCACAGTCATTTGGTCTGTCCCTGCAAAGGCATTAAAGGTAAGTTCATTAAATGTTGGACCAGGCTAATTTTTAAGTTGACAATTTTACATGCTGCATTAAATATCCGAATGGTCCTTGGCAGAAAGAAGGTTCCCCATCCCTGCAGGTGGATACATCAAGCAGAGCCTTTCTTCCCTGAGGGCATTGCTCAGGAGCCTGAGGGCAGAAGTGGGACACCACAGGGATATGCAGTTTACTTCTGTAGAACGTTTTCAGCAGCATTGTGTATCAGACCTACTAGGAAGCGACCACATAGATCTGACCCAACTGACTTATTTAGTGGATAGAAATTTAGGTCCAAAATCTTGGTGCTTTGTACAAGATGATAGACATTCTTAGTGCTAGAACTAGCAATTAAAACCGAGGACCCTGCTGGTTAATTTGCTAGTGTTTCCCCTTCATGTAAAACGGAAACTCAATAAGATATTGGTGAGAAGTTTACATTTTTTGCTGAGATGAATGTGCATATTGACCCACATGAACATGATTTTTTTTTAAAAGAGTATGAGTGAGGAAACAATAGGACTTTTTTTTTTCTTTACTATACAGAATAGTGGTGTAGTATAAAAATCAGAAGACTTTACTGATGACTGAGCAATTTATTAAATCATTTACTCTCATGCATTTATTCTCAGTGTTGTATTATGACTTAGTTTAGTTTCTTCACTTATAAATTAAGGATAATAATCAATTTATAACAATGGAATTGTAACACTTAAATGAGGTGTTATATATAAAAATAGCATAAAAATGAAAAAGTGAGAATTAACATTGAGCAACACCATAAAAGATGCTGTCATTTCAGGCTATTAAAGAACTTTTAAATAACTATATATACTTTCTAAGTTGAGTATATAATTTATAGTTTAAAACACAAATGCCTTCTTTTTAACTATTGATGGAACTAAATTAAAAATTTGGGGTATTTTAATATTTGATTTTGCCTTCTTAGATGATCTATCTTTGCCGGAATGCCAAGGATGTGGCTGTTTCTTTTTATTATTTCTTTCAAATGGTGGCTGGTCATCCAAATCCTGGAACTTTTCCAGAGTTTGTGGAAAAATTCATGGATGGAGAAGGTAAAAACAGCTTCCTTTCTTTGAATTCTTTCAAAGTCAACGATACAAGACAAATGGCGTCTCTGAGCTAAAATGTTTGTTGTTTTTCCTGGTCTGTTATTTTCCCTGATCCTTATTTAAAACACAGATGTTCTAGATGCCCTTGAACTTTAGAGCAAATTTGCAGATGTGGACGGCAAATTGTAGAATATAGAAAGTTCAGCTTCATGTCTAAAAATAAATATATAGGGGGTGGAGGTAACAATTTTTCTCTCTAAGATTGAGACTCAGTGTCCAATTTTTTCTCTTGTTCTTTTTTATTAGAAAAGTATTTCACAGAATGTTAGTATCACTCTATTGAACAAGAGGAGGGAGAGAATAGAGGAGATAGAGTGCCTATTTGTTTCCAAGGAAAATTTCAGGTGTTACATGAGCCACAATTTATAAAGAAGTCTGAATATCTACAGAGTTTTTATGCATTCACACAGTGTATAGTCGGAATGATTCAACTAGATTTCTCAGAACAGTACAAGAATTACTTGAGCAGTAATTCTGAAAAATGTTACCTTTTTATTTAACTTGAGACTAAGGAAGAAAGTGGTCGGGAGATTCTAATGTTAACTGAAGAAGGCCATTCTGATTCAGTAGTAAGGAAAATGATAACAACGTCACTTTTATACCCATAAAAGCTAATATTCACTCACTAAAAGTAGGATATTTGTGCTTTATTTTTATTATTGTATTTGAGAAATTTTATGCTAATGCATAATGAATAAAATATTTGCCTCAAGAGCATTAAAACTAACATTGTAAGGTAAAGAAACACAAAGTTGTATCTCCACAAAAGAGATGAATAAGATAATTATAAATAACATCATATAACTTTTCCTGAAAAGAAAAATTGCTAATAGAGTCAAATAATAGAAGAAATATGCAATGATTTAGTGCAAAGCAGAATACTTGGACTCACACTTTATTAAATCATTTTGTGAGCTTTTATTGGCTGAAACACTTGGATATATGTGAGAAAAAGATAAGGAAAGAGAAAGGAAGAGATAACATATCACATCATCTCCCAATCTAATTCTTTTAGAGTGAGAATGACACTAAAGATTCCCAAGAGAATAGCTCTTATCATAGAAACTGTAAGTACTGTAATAAATTATTATATAGTTACTATCTTCAGTTGTCAAAGCCAGGTTGTAAATGGCAAATCGGTAAACTGGGCTGACTTCTTATTATAAGAACTTTGATAGTTCCAAAAACTCAACTCCCTTCACTAACAATCTGATTTTACACACACACACACACACACACACACACACACACACACACATTTCAAAAATGATCTCATAAAGTATGAATCAAATTGATGGGAGGGGGGACTTTCTTCACTTGTTCTCTGTGTCAGAAACCATGTCACAATGATGGAAGTTGAGAATATGTTTCCATATATACATTATTCAACATATGTTGCCTCCTTGCTGCAGGGAAATCTTTCGTGATCATTTATTTATATTTATTTATTGCTACTTTTGTTTAAACACTCATTCTTTCAAGCTGTATAGAGATGATACTGTGCTCTTATATTGTCTTTATCTCTAATTTTAGTTCCCTATGGTTCCTGGTACGAACATGTAAAATCTTGGTGGGAACTGAGAAAGAATCCACATTTGCTATTTCTTTTCTATGAAGACATGAAGGAGGTGAGAAACTTTAAAAAAATGGACAATTTAGTAATTTCTAAAATGTTAGCTTTTGGCAATATCTAGAGATAAAGGTCTACCTCTAAATAAATGATGCTGTCACCTCCAAAAGTCACAGTTATCCAGGTACTTTAATACAGATTTAAAGTTAGTAAATACAATAGGTCCTTGGGTTATGTCTGAGGTCCATTCCTCCAGTGAGACATAGAGCCTTTTTCGCTGTAAGTTGGAACCCACCTACATAAGCACCTATCTCACTCACATGGAGCACATTCACAGCAGGAATGAAGTCAGACAGTAAAAAATTTAAAAGAAAGATAACAATTCCTGACCTTTACTTATGGCAAATAAGTAATAAAAAACATAAAACACATATGGACATATGTTGAAATGATGGAACTTTTTTCCCCATAAATATTGTAAGTGGGAGATAGCAACATAACCACAAAATGATGGATGTTGAGTCCAACATAACCCAAGGAATTCCTGTACAAATTTCCTGTGAATGAAAGCATATGTTTAAAACCAAGTCTCAAAAAATTACCAACAATAAAATTTGGAAGAGCTTGAGTTTATAAAACAAACAATACATGCACATGCTTACAAAAGGAATTACAACAGGCAAGAAGAGTCAACTACCGTATTTTTCGGACCATAAGACGCACTTTTTCCCCCCAGAAGTGGGGGGGAAAAGTCCCTGCGTCTTATGGTCCAAATATAGCCTACACATATACTTTTAAAAAAAAGTTTTTTTACTTGCCCGGCTCTGTGTGGTCTCTGTGTGCTTGCCCGGCTCTAAAATGGTTCTAAATGCTGCTGTTTACTTTACAGGGTTGATTACATGTGTTTATGACTGTGATGTTGGGTTTTAATGCACATAAAATATTTTAGGACACTATTTGTTTCAGAATCTTTTTTTCTTCATTTCCCTTCTCTAAAAATGGTGCGTCTTATGGTCCGGAGCGTCTTATGGTCCGAAAAATATGGTAGTTTCCAAATCTATATATGTCTGGTAAGGGCTTTAATATAATTATGCTTAATACTAGAGACCATGTGCACAAAATTCATGCATGGTTGGGTGTCCCTCAGTCTGGCCTGCACCCTCTCCAATTTGGGACATCCCTCTCACAATCCAGGATTGCTGGTTCCTAACCACTCACCTGCCTTCCTGCCTGAATGCCCCTAACTGTTTCTGCCTGCCAGCCTTATTGCCCCTAACCACTCCCCTGCTGACCTGATTGATGCCTAACTTCTTTCCTGCTAACCTGATCATCCCCAACTGTCCACCCCGGTAGGTCTGGTTGCCCCCAACTGGCCTCCCCTGCTGGTCTGTTCATCCCTAACTGCCCTCCCTTGCAGGTCTGGTCCCTCTCACCCCCAACTGCCCTCCTCTGTGAGCCTGGTTGTCCCCAACTGCCCTTCCATGCTGGCCTGTTTGCCCCCACCCCCACTGTCCTCCCCTGCTAACCATCTTGTACTGGCATCTTGTGATGATATTGCACAAGGGCATCGCATGAAGCCACCTAGGCTTTTATTATATAGGATGTTTAGAGAAATAAAAGAAGAAATTAATATTTTGCAAAAACGCAAAAGGCTACTAACCTTAACAAGTCAACTTGGGAAAAAATAGCAAAATAGAATCTCTAAAATAATAAATTAAAATTAGAAATTAAGAGTTGGTTTAAATAATAGTAAAACAAGAATAAATCATGGATTAATAATGTGGAAAATGGAGCTGAGTTAATTCTATAGAATTTACCACATTGAGATAAATAGAATACTTTATTTTTTAAAATGTAATGGATATGTAGGATAACATGATAAGGTTCCATATATAACAACTCAAACCTTCAAAAGAAGAGAGTTAAGAGAATGCTTAGAACAGCAATATATAAAAATCTGATAACCTCAAAATTTTCTTATAACCTAGTTTTTCTCTAGCTTCATTAGTAAGCAGGATAATTCCAAATAAAAATCACTATGAGATATTATTTCATACCCACCAGACTGACAACAATGAAAAAGTCTAACAATAATAAATTTAGTCAGGATATGAATCAGTGAGAAGTAACATACTGCTAATGGTAGTGTAAAAGATACACAATGGAAACAACTTGTCACTATCTACAAAGGGAAAAACAAGAATGGAACTGAAGACCTAGGAATTCCACGGATAGATATATATTCTTGAGCAACTATATATATACAAAAAACCTCAAAGCAGCAATCCCCATACCATAAACATTGGAAACAACCCAAATACACATATAAGTAATAACCAAAGATATCATTTAATTCAAATTGGAAAGGTCAAGGACCTCCTCCTAAAGAAGGTGACACATAAGCTGGTTTAATAGGCAGGCTAAATTTGTAGGACAGAGAATCTGAGAATAGCATTCTATGTACAGAAAATTACATTCCAGAATAAACATTATGATTGATATTGAAAATAGTTGCATTGCATGATGTAGCTGGATAATAAGGTATACAATAGTATGGAAATATATAGAGATGGGGATGTTTGTAGTCATGGTTCAGATATAACATCTAATGTTCCATGTTGAGTATTTGACTTTTTACACATTTTCTTAACTTGTCTGGTTCCTTTGTTTTTCACTAGTTACACCAATAAATTAGAAGAAAAATGAAAGTTTTATATCTGCACATTTTCAACTCAAAGCTTTATCTGTCACAGTAGACTGTACTATTTGATAATGTAGGTTAATATTAATAGATATTTATTGAGTGCATTGAGGACTACAAAAAGTATTGTACAACATTATCTTAGTGTTCTAACAATCTTTAAATTATCTATTTTTAATTTATTTTTATTGATTTCTGAGATGAAGGGAGAGGGAGAGAGAGATAGAAACATCAGTAATGAGAGAGCACCATTGATCAGCTGCCTCCCACATGCTTCCCACTGGGAATCAAGCCTGCAACCCAGGCATATGCCCTGATTAGGAATTGAACCTTGATCTTCTGGTTCATAGGTCAAAGTTCAACTACTGAGCCAACCTGGTTGGACAAAGTATCTATTTAAAAATATATATGTTATTAAAGTACAGTTGGAATACTAGATGATATTAGTTTCAGGTATACAACACAGTGATTTGACATTTATATAATTTATGATGTGATCACCACAATAAGTCTAATAACCATCTATTTCTATACAATATTATAATGGTACTAGGGGCCCAGTGTACAAATTCGTGCACCTTGAAAAGAACTGTGGGCCTTGAGGCTGTTCTGGGCACAGGGGTGGGTCTTGGTGCATCTTATGCATGCCAACCCAGCCCCTCCTGCCGTGACCCCCAGTTCCCTCTCTGCTGGCAACTCCACTTCTGCTGCTGCCGCTCCCATGTGTTTCTATCTCTCTCTCCCTCTCCCTGATGGTGCCAGCCCTCCTAGCACTCACTGATTGTGCAGAGCAATTGAGGCCAGTGCCAGCAGCAGGTGCAAACATGGCCAGCACCCTCAGTGGGTGTGAGTGGCAGCTGCTGCCCCAATCACCCCTCAGGAGCAGGGGGAGATGGAGAAGCCCTCAGGAGCAATCAGGGCTGGCAGCTGCTGCTTGCACTCGCTGACTGCACCAAGCAATTGGTACCAGCACCAGGTGCTGGCAGCAGGTGTGAGTGGTGGCTCCAGCACTGGAAGTGGGTGTGAGCAGTAGCTCCATTGCCGGCAATGAGTGAGGGCCAGCACTGGCAGCAGGTGCAAGCACCTACAGGACTGTGGTGTGGGAGAAAAAATTTTCAGTAACCACCAGAGGCTGGCCCTAATGACAGTGACCAGTGCTTCACCTTGGTCTGGCTCCCCAGCTCACCTGCTCCACCATCCTGCCACACCTGACACCTACCATGTTCTGCTCTCTGCCACCTGCTACCGATGCCCACCATGTTCTGCATGTGCCCCCTGGTGGTCAGTGCACGTCATAGTGACTGATTGTGTGGTTGTTCAGTTGTTCCAGTTGTTCCACTGTTTGGTCTATTGGCATATTAGCCTTTTATTATACAGGATTATTGGCTATTTTCTCTGTGCTGTACATTACACTCCCATGGCTTATTTATTTTATAACTGGAAGTTTGTACCTCTTATTCTTCTTCACCTGTCCCCTCCCCCATCCCCCATCCCCCCATTCTCCTCACCTCTGGCTTCCATTACTTTGTTCTCTGTATCTATGAGTCTATGAGTCTATTTCTGTTTTGTTTGCTCATTTGTCCTGGTTTTTGTTTGTTTGTTTGTTTGTTTGTTTTTTAGATACCACATATAAGTGAAATCATACAGTATTTGTCTTTCTCTGACTTATTTCACTTAGCATAATACCCTATAGGTCCATTCATATTATTGCCAATGATGAAATTTCTTTCTTTCTTTCTTTCTTTCTTTCTTTCTTTCTTTCTTTCTTTCTTTCTTTCTTTCTTTCTTTTTTTTCTCTCTCTCTCTTTCTTTCTTTCTTTCAAAGATATAAACCACATCTTTATTTATTTATTTTAAAATATATTTTATTGATTTTTTACAGAGAGGAAGAGAGAGGGATAGAGTGTTAGATACATCGATGAGAGAGAATCTATCAGCTGCCTCTTGCACACCACCTACTGGGGATGTGCCTGCAACCACTGTACATGCCCTTGACCAGGATCAAACCTGGGACCTTTTAGTCTGCAGGCCAATGCTCTATCCATTGAGTCAAACTGGTTTAGGCTATAAACCATATCTTTTAAATCCATTTGTCCATAAACTCTTAGGTTGCTTCTATATCTTGACTATTATAAATAATGCTGCAATAAACATTAGAGTGCGTACTTTTTTTGAGTTAGTGCTTTATATTCTTCAGATAAATATACAGAAGTGGTCATATGGTAGTATTTTTTCTAAAATTTTTGAGGACCCTCATAGTGATTGCATCAATTTACATTCCCACAAGCAATGCACAAGGGTTCCCTTTTCTTCACATCCTTTCCAAACTTATTTGTTAACTTTTTTCATAATGGCCATTCTGACAGATGGAAGGTAATATCTCACTGTGTCATTATGTTTTTTTTATTTGAATTTTTTCTGACAATTAATGACGTTTAGCATTTTTCATGTCTGTTATCCACCAATATGTATTCTTTGAGGAAATTTCTATTCATCCTCTGCCTAGGTTTAATCATGTTTTTTAATATTAAGTTGTCTGAGATTCTTATATATTTTGGATATTAACCCCTATTAGAAATATTATTCACAAATATCTTCTCCCATTCAGTAGGTAGTTTTTTTGTTTGTTTGTTTGTTTTTTGTTCATGGTTTCCTTTACTGTGCAGAAGCTTTTAAGTTTGATGTAGTACCATTTGTTTATTTTTGCTTTTGTTGCCCTTTCCTGAGATAATATATTCAAAATTATATTTCTAAGATGAGTGTCAAAGAGTTTACTGACTGTATCTCCTCCTAGAAGTTTTAGTTTCATATCATACAGTTAAGTAAATCATAAACTTCAGTTTATTTTTGTAGACGGTGTAATAAAGTGGTATTTTGTATGTGATATGTAGTGTACATGGTATAAAGTACCTTTTATGTACATTTTATGGCTGAGGAAAATTATGTTTAGAGAAGTTTAAAATACTGCTATAGGAAGCATTTTTCCTCATTAGAAATCCAATCCCAATATCAGTGGAGAGAGGATCTCTCTCTCTCTCTCTCTCTCTCTCTCTCTCTCTCTCTCTCTCTCTCTCCCCTCCAAATATTAATGCATCCAATTTTAGTAATTGAGTCTTCAAATTATTTTTTTCTTCCTAGGATATCAGAAGAGAGGTGATAAAAGTTATACAATTTCTGGGAAGAGAGTCATCAAAGGAGCTTGTGGACAAGATTGTTCAACACACTTCATTCCAAGAGATGAAAAATAATCCATCTACCAATTACACAATACTACCAGATGAAATCATGAACCAAAAAATATCTCCTTTCATGAGAAAGGGTGAGATGGTCTCATGATTTGCCTTTATTACTATAGGAGGTCACACGTTGAAATAATTATAGACAAAAACCTATGAAGGCCTATTCATATCTGTGGACTCAGCTTGTTTTCTGCAGAGCTGTTTCACATATGAGAACTCTCTTTATTGTGTTACCAGTATTCAGAGACACAAAACACTAGTTCTACTACTAATAATAATAAATTGCTATTGCTTATTGGTTATTTAGTACTAGATGCCCAGTGCACAAAATTTGTGCACTTGGCAAAGGGGTAGGGGAGTCCCTCAGCCTGGCCTGTGCCCTCTTGCAGTCCAGATGGTCAGTGCACATCAAAATGACTGGTCTTTCCACTATTCGGTTGATTGGCATATTAGCCTTTTATTATATAGGATACTATAATAAGAATTCCCAGCACTTAGTACAGCCTCAGACCCAAAACAGCCTCAGACCCTCTACCACCTACAGTTTACAAGGCCTGGGAGTCTTGGTGCTATACTATGTACATTATGTTAACACATATAAATTTAAAATTCTAATTATCTTTAAATTTTTTACTAGAAACTCTTGAGAGAGCTTCTGTTATTATCTCATTTTAAGATGATGAAGAAAGCTTACAATAATTAGTCAGCTTTTCCTTGACCAAGAGGTAGACATTTTCAAAACTAAGTGACAAATGTCCAAACTCATCAAATTGTAAGTACATTATATTTGTACGGTTCTTTATACGTATATTAACTAGAAACCCAGGGCATGAATTTGTGCATGGTTGGGGTCCCTTGGCCTACCCAGCAATCCAGCAGTTCGGGGCCTTCTGGCCAGGGTGAGGGACCACAGGAGGTTGGCTGACCAAGGGCGGTTGGCTGTGAAAGTGTCTGCCCGCTGGTAGTCAGTGTGTTATCATAGCAACTGGCTGACTGGTCATTCATGCTTAGACTTTTATATATATAGGTCATAGCTCAATAACAGTTTTAAATAGACTAGGCTTGAAAACCCTTACTAGCAAATATGGCTCCGTTTGGAAAAAACATCAAAATAACAAAGAAGTGACCAGGAGGCATGGTCTGATGAGATACATGCCATTTTTAATGCCAAACACATGTAGGATTTGTAGAGTATTGGTACATCTGGACTTACTGATATGTGAAAAAAAAAATGTGGGTTTTTGTTTTGTTTTGTTTTGTTTTTATAAGCAGAATAGAAAAAAAACAAAAACAAAAAAAACTTGCTCTTTGAACTAAATTGCCAGTGAAAAGGTGAGGACAATTTTTAAATAATAGGAATAATAAACCTGCCACTGGGTGAAAACAGGGAGCCCCTGAAAAAAAGATATTTTAACAATCCATTCCTCAGATTATCTCACTCTTTTCACCCGCACAATGTCCATATATTTTTCAAGAAATATATTTTTATTGATTCCAGAGAGAAAGGAAAGGAAGAGAGAGATAGAAACATCAATGATGAGAGCAACTCATCAATTGGCTGCCTTCAGCATGTTCCCCACTGGGGATCAAGACCACAACCACAACCCAGGAACATGCCCTGACCTGGAATCGAAGCATGACCTCCTGGTTCATAGGTCAATGTCCTACCCAGAATACATATATTCTATTGTACCTTTTGCTTTTTGGGTTATTTCACTGGGAAAGTTTAGAGCTTCTTGAGCTCAGGTGGAAAGTGGACTGCTGACATTTAAAATACAGGGTGATTTCCTCTGCCAGGAGAGAGCTGGATGTGGCGGAAAGCAAAGGAGAAGGGCCTTCTAGGCTGTTGTGATAACCCAGGTGGGAAACGCCGAGGAATTCTGATGTCAGTGGTAGCAGAAATAGAGAAAAGGAAATGAGTCTGAAGAAAGTCTGAATATGAATAAAAAAATTAGATGTAAGATTGAGGGGACAACTTCCAAGTTTATGTTTTGGATAACTGGTGCTGCTATTAATCAGGTTATAAAAAAGAAAACAATTTGGTGGGGAACACGATGAATTAATTTGTGAACTAGTTAAATTTGGTATAATTGTATGTAATTCAGGTGGCAGTTGGATATGGAAATATAAAGCTAAATTTAAGTGTTATCAGCAAGAACATGATATTTAATATCTTGGGCATGTGTAAAACGTGGATCTCACATTACGAGGAAGCCCCAATATTGGAGAAAAAATGTTCAATGAGGTAGCATTAGCGGGAAGAGAAAGAAAATTTGCTGTTTGTTGTTGCTGTTGTTTTAACAATCACAACAAACCCTTTGCAAGCTCAAAAATGTATATTATTTATGGCATGTATTTTATTATTGTAATCAAGGTGTTAATGAAAGTGATGAATGTTAGAAAACTTCATGATTCTGGCTTGAAAACATAATACGTTTTTTTGTTTTTGTTTGTTTTTTTTGTATGTTACAGGGATTATAGGAGACTGGAAGAATCACTTTACAGAGGCCCTGAATAAGAAATTTGATATGCACTATGAGCAGCAAATGAAGGGGTCTACACTAAAATTAAGAACCGAGATCTAAGGAAGGCTTTTCTAATGTATCAGAGGTTATAGCTTTTCTTATTTTAGGTTGGTAGAAAAGGAGTCATGTGAAAGGTTATATGATCAGGTTCACATAGTTATTGAGATCTCAATGTACAGAGACAAGAATGATTTTTTGCCTGATATCTTTTTATTTTATTTTGTTTTTTATTCTTTTTCTCCTCCTCCTCCTTTTTCTTCTATTTACAAATATTACATAAAGCTGTAATCTATGGCAGTGATGTAGAAACACACAGATAGTTTAACTTAGAAGTACATTAAAAATAAACAAGCATTCCAAATTATTTTTATGCTGCCCCCTCCACATCTCCCCCCTCCCCCCTAACTTAGTAGTATATTTCCTATTTACATGAACTTTGAAAACCATGGAAGATATAACTAAAGTCAACAAATAAAATTTGGGGCATAATTATACTAGTACCTATTATGTAGTTCCTGATTTTTTTTTTATAACATATTTAATTTGGAATTTAATCTAATATAAATTTTGTCTCTAACAGAATTATTCAGATGTATAGCAACACTACCAATGAGTGTTATTTATACTTGAAAGTCATATAAAAAAAGGAATGAATTTGCATTCTGTAAACTAAAGTTTTACAAAATGTGATGTTTGCCAATAAAAGGAATCAAAGAATAGTGGTTCTTTATATAAACTGCTATTTTGGCTTGTCTCCTATTTTTTCTGCATTCTATTGATGATTATTTTTTCCTATACTACATTGTTCCCTTTTTCCAAATCAGAAGACACACAAGATCATAAAAAATTCACTATGGGTCTTTAGTATATTATTACATTCTTAATTCCTAACCTATAAGGTCAAATTTAAGGAGAAGTTAATATGGTTTGCTTTCCTACTATTTAGAGACAAATATAGGGATTTCTGAGCATGGTATAAAATGAATATCCATACATACATGCTGATATAAATAAATAATTGAATAAATAATTAAGTTCAGGAGAATAGATGAGTATCATACAGAGAAAATTCCCAACTAATTATGTATGACTCTCATTCCATTCCCTAAGTGTTGGATTCACTTCCTGACTTCCTTCTAAAGAGTAAGAAAGAGGTTAGTGAAAGGATGGTGAGAGAACATATTTACAGTAAAGAAACGTGGCCACTACCTCAGCTGGTTAACATCATTAGTGATAAGACATGTTTATGGTAGAGATCCTTGATATGTGATGAAGTGGCTCTTTATCTCGATGGCTTTTGTCCAAAAAGCTATGTTCATTGTAAAACCATGGAGAAAATATCAGATAAACCCAAATTGAAGAAAAATATACAAAATATATTGCCAGTATGCATGTTTTATCAAGATTATTAAATACAAAGGATCTCTGAGAAAGTGTCACAGTCAGGAGGAATCTAAAGATACATCACTTGTAAATGTAACATAGTATCCATGGATGAGATCCTGAGACAAAAAAAGGACATTAATTAAAAACTCAGACAATTCCAACAAAGTGTGAACTTTAGTTAATAATAATATATCTTGGTTAATAATAGGGGAAAATAAATGCAGAATATAAAGAAACTCTATAATGTTCATTTTTGAGTTATCATTTTTCTGTAAAGGACCAGATAGTGAATATTTCCAGTTTTACAGACTATATTGTTTCAATTATTCAATTCTGTCATTAGCTTGAAAGCAGCCATCAACAACAGCACATAACCAAATGAACATGTTACTTGTTAAAATAAAATGTAGCCAGGACCGGTTTGGCTCAGTGGATAGAGTGTCGGCCTGCAGACTGAAGGGTCCCGGGTTCGATTCCGGTTAGGGGCCTGTGCCTTGGTTGCAGGCACATCCCCAGTGGGGGTTGTGCAAGAGGCAGCTGGTCGATGTTTCTCTCTCATTGACATTTCTAACTATGTCCCTCTCAATTCCTCTCTGTGTAAAATCAATAAAATATATTTAAAAAATGTATTTATATAAAGCAGTTCTATTTTTAACTTTTTGAGGAACCTCCATACCGTTTTCCAAAGTGGCTTCACCTATCTGCATTTCTACCAACAGTGCCAGAGGGTTCCCTGTCTCCACATCCTTGCAAACATTTGTTTGTTAATTTATTGATGATTCTGACAGGTATGAGGTGGTGTCTCATTGTGGTTTCAATTTGCATTTTTCTGACAATACGACAGTCCTAGAGGGCATTATGATAACTGAAACAAGTCAGTCAGAAAAAGACAAATACCAAATGACTTGACTTCACTTATATGTGGAATCTAAAGAGCAAAATAAATGACCAAACAAATTTGAAACAGACAGAGGTATAGAGACTTGAAGTGATAGTTGCCAGAGGAGAGGAGCTTTGAGAGACTGGGTGTGAAAGATGAAAGGATTAAGAAATACAGATTGGTAGTTACAAAATAGAGAACAGGATGTAAAGTACAGCAGAGGGAATATAGTCAATAATCCTATAAAATAAAAGCTGAATATGCAAATTGACCAAACAGTGAAACCACTGGTGGAAAGACCAACTGCTATGATGCACAGTGACCACCAGGGGGCAGACGCTCAATGCAGGAGCTGCCCCAGCCACAGGCCCCAGGCCAGCCAAGGCAGGTGCCAGTGAGAGCCCCCCCACCCCCATGCAATCACCCCACAGTCACCCCACAAATTGGTCCTGATCATTGGCCGGGCCTAGTGTACCATTTTCATGCACTGGGCCTCTAATATTATAATAACTATGAATGGTGCCAGTTGGGTACTGGAAATATTAAAGGGAACATTTTATAGAGCATAGGATTTTTTTACCTAATAAGCTGTCCATCTAAAACTAATATTCAAAATAATATTGAATGTAAATTACAAAAATTACAAAAATGAAACTTAATAAACATCCTATCTAATAAAAGGGTAATATGCAAATTAACTGCCACAGTGACACAAAGATGGTGGCTCCCATAGCCACAAGAAGGCGGCATCCAGTCTTCTCAGCCCTGCCAAAGTCCTCCAGTCATGGGGGGAGGGGTAGCCACAGAGTGGGCATCATGAGTGGCCTAACCGAATATTTGCTTCATCATCACGGATGGGCCCCCGGGCCATGGAGAGCCTCTGGGCAGTGGGTGCAGAGTGGCCAGGCCCCGCAGAGAGCTACTGGTGCATGGATTTGTGTGCAGGGCTACTGGTTATTTATGAAAGCAAATGGAAATGCAGATTTGGCTTAAAGGTTGCAGTTTTCCAGAACCTTCCCTAGATAATTATTTTTCTCCCATTTTTAGAAATGCAGAGATATCCTCTATTTTTAGAAAGCCTAGGAATATACCAAAAGCTATATACTGAGTGGCCAGATTATTATGATCTCTGAACGCATAATAATCTGGCCACTCAGTGTATATATAATATACATATATTAGAGGCCCAGTGAATGAATACATGCATGGGTGGGATCCAGCCATCCTGGCCATAGGGAGTGGACATGGGCAGTTGGCTGGCCTGCCTGCTGGTCGAATTCTTGGTTGAAGGGACAATTTGGAAATTAGCCTTTTATTATATAGGATATACACTGAATGGCCAGATTATGCATTCAGAGATCATAATAATCTGCCACTCAGTGTATATTATCCAGAACGCAGTTGCCCTGTTTGTTATTAGCTTTCAGAATATTGAGACAGCAACATTGCTGGAAGCTAGGGTCTTATAGTTGATATCAAACATCTCCTGTGGGAGACAAGTGTTAAAAGTAAAAATCTTCAGCCAGGGTTATTATGCCCCAGAGACTAAATACCCCATTTTAAAATACAAGTACTGCATCCCTTGCCAGCCTGGTTACCCCGAACTGTCACCCCTACAGGCCTTGGGGCCCCCATCTGTTCTCCCCTGCAGGCCTGATCACCCCCCAACTGCCCTCCCTTGCTGACCTGGCCACTCCTAACTGCCCTCCCTTGCTAGCCTGGTCACCCCTAACTACCTTAGGGGTAGTTAGTGTTAGGGATACAAGTGTTAAAAGTAAAAATCTTCAACCAGGGTTAATCTGCCCCAGAGACTAAATACCCTATTTTAAAATACAAGTACTAGAGTTAGAATGGGTAGTACAAGGATTTGCTATCCCCTTCAGTCACAAATGATAGAAAATAGCTCCTTCAAGACAAATAATAAATATGTATCTCTTCCCTTGAAATCAGACTTTTTCTTACTATTGGGAAAGCCTATATAATAAAGAGGTAATATGCAAATTGACCCTCACACCCTCACACAAGATGGCCACCCTCTGTGGTCTAAGATGGCTACCACAAGATGGCTAGCAGGGGAGGGCAGCTGGGGGTGACCAGACCTGCAGGGGAGGGCAATTAGGGGTGACCAGGCTGGCAAGGGAAGGTAGTTAGGGGTGACCAGGCTAGCAAGGGAGGGCAGTTAGGGGTGGCCAGGTCAGCAAGGGAGGGCAGTTGGGGGGTGATCAGGCCTGCAGGGGAGAGCAGTTGGGGGTGACCAGGCTGGCAAGGGATGGCAGTTAGTAGTGATCAGGCCAGCAGGAGAGGGCAGTTAAGGGTGACCAGGGTTGCAGGGGAGGGCAGTTAGGGGCAATCGGGCTGGCAGGGGAGAAGTTAGTTGTCGATCAGGGCTGGCAGAGTAGTGGTTAGGGGCAATCAGGCAGGCAGGCAGGCAGGAGAGCAGTTGGGAGCCAGCAGTCCTGGATTGTGGAGGGATATCCAACTTCCTAGACAGTTGGACATCCCTCAAAGGGTCCCAGATTGGAGAGGGCAAAGGCTGTGCTGAAGGATATCATTACATTTTATGAATTTCATGCACCAAGTCTGTAGTTATATATAAAGACCATCATATTCAATGTGTTCTTTGGTCACTTGCTTTCATCCTAACTCGATTGTGTTATTAAAATTCACTTAAGTAAATATTTGATCTTATACAACTTTTATTTTTACTACATGCATAGGCCTCCAATTTGTTGATTAAGAAAATTTTCAATTTTCTTAATATTCCTTTATTTTTCACACTGATGCTAACACCTATCATTGTCATTTATTTTTATTTTTATTTTTATTTTTATTTTTATTTTTTTTACCATTTGCTGTCTCTTTGATATGAAATTGCATCTCACTGTGGTGGTTTTACTTTATATTTTCCTAATTAATAATGTCTTACTCCAGAACAAGGTGAAGGAGCAGACTTTGCATAAGATATCACTGGTGACACAGCAAAATAAATGAGAAGACAGGACATTAAGATGGCTTGAAGCTTTTTTATAAAAATAGAATTTACCATTTTTTATTCACATTTTGTTGACCTGAGCTAGTCATTTACCCAAATCTGATATCAATGGGATGGGATATTATAAACTTCCATAGGATGGGAAAGAAAAATAATTCAAGTTAAGTGGACTGAATACTCCAATCAAATTAACTAAAAAGATCTTAACATTTAATTTCTTTGTTTTCATTATAACACACTTTCTTCAGCTATATCTAGTGACTTTAAAGCTATATTCCTTTATTACAATTTTTCTAGAACATAAATCTCCAATCTCCTGCATGGGGCAGATACAGGATCATGCTGAGAGCCGATGATGACTATCTGGTTGTCAAGGCATGTAGATAGGCAAACTAGTAATACTTTTTATGTTGTTTTTAAAACTAATAGGTAAAGGTATCTAATTGCCTCCAATTGTTTTGCCTTCCTATAATTCTGCAGCCCAATATTCAGATTGTTTCTTGGTTTCTTATCTGAAGGATATCATGGGGGAAAAAATCATAATCTAGTATTTTTCATGGGATTCAAAGAAAATATATATGTGAGATGTCCCCAGAGGATGCTAATATAAAATATTCACAACTTCATATTTTGTTGAATAAGAGGTTTCAAATTCCATTAAAGTGGTGCCTCGCATAAAGAACGCCTCGCACAGCGAACGCTGCACACAACGAACTTCATTTCATGATTCATACAACGAACTTCGTTTCACACAACGAAGTCGCCCGAGCTTCCACGACTGCTTCGCCCGAACTTCCACAATCACTGCCGATGTATTGCATCCTTCCGCGCAGGCACTGCAGGCAGTCGTTAGTCACTGTGCTTAACTTAAGCACGTATCGCGGCAATCGTTCTTCATTACGAATTAAATCACGCACGTATCACGGCAGTCATCCTTTTAAGTTAAACTCAATATTTTTTTTATATCATGGCTTCTAAAAAAAGCAGGAAGGTGATTTCAGGTTTTTCATGAAACCATCGGCCAAAAAGCAGAAAATGGATGAAGATGTGCAAGATTCGGTAGAGTCTACTTAGTCTGTCTTAAAATTTAAAAAATGTGTGTTTTTTTTTTTAAAAATTATGTTTTTAGATGTATCTAAATAAAAATAATAACAAAAAATTTATCTTTTTTTATGTCATCTTAGCATATTTTATGCTACAGAACGAATTATTTTTTTTAACATGTATTGTTATGGGAAAACGCGTTTCACATAACGAACTTTTCGCATAACAAACTTGCTCCTGGAACAAATTAAGTTCGTTGTGTGAGGCACCACTGTATTACATAGATTGATAAACTCAAAGATTTTAAAAACTGTGTTCTTTTTCAACATCATGATTTCAGGGCCTAGAGACAAAAAAACAAAACAAAAACAAAAACAAAAAAACAACAACAAAAACACTACATCATAGAAAGCATTTCAGGGATATTAAAAATGGCAGAGTAAGTGGATGCTGCACGGACACGCTCTCAGGAACAAACGGGGATTACAGCTAAATACAGAAAAAATCCAATGAAATATACAATGGAAAAGTTGCAGGAGAGAACCCTCATACCTAAGAACCAAAAGTGAAGACTGCATAGAGACTGGTTTATTTTGTATATTGGAAAAAAATAAATAAATAAGTAAGTAAGTAAGTAAATAATAATATTTTGGTTATATGGAAAATAACAATATTCTCAAGCTGTTTTTTCTATTTTGAATCAGGCATATTTATGACAGCCACCAGGTAACTAAGAAAGGTGATATACAGATCTACCTCTGGACGGCGGTAGATGCATAATTTAAGATGTAGAATGTGCTCCACCTGTTTTGGCTGCGTTTTTTCCCTTGTGCTCCTTTATGGGGAGCGTGCCCTTGCCTGTCTCACTTGCCCACACAGCTCTAGGGGTACAGAAAACCCGGCTTTAGGAAGGGTGTCTAATAGGAGCACTGGAGCCATGAGATAATACTTGGCTTTTATAGCTGAAATCAGAAACAAAAGTAAAAGAAAATATAAAGAGCCTGCATTGACTATACATAGTCACCTCATAGCAGCTAATCCTAGATGCTTTCTATGGGCTCTTTGTTTCTTTCTATTTCCTCTCACACATGACAGCAAAAGGCCTTCTTTTAAGCTTTTAATGTTTAAAAAAATAGACCGAACAGCTTAATCATTAACTTGATACTGCTCTACAGACTTTATCTTTTGATTTCTTAATGCATAACACAGATTATCTTGGTTGAAGGAAACAGCCTACGAAGTGAAAGTCCCATTAAGCAGTGACTGTAGAAAGAAAACCTGGATTTCCAGTTCCTCGAGACAAGTACTTGGGTAAGTGATTTATCAACTCTGTCTTTAAAGTGCCCATATTTTGTATTAAACTAAACTCAACATTTGAAAAATTAGAGAATGAGAACTGGAAAATTCTACTATGAATGTTCTACCTTATAAAGGGAAAACATTGTTTCGGAATTATTAGGCCCAGATTTCCCATCATAAACGGATAGGATTGCTTTTCATATTTATAATTATGCTGAGGTAGTTTGCTCTACTAATTTTAAGTTTAAAAACCTAAATATAATTGTCAAAGCTATTAGTCTTCTACCTTCTCAGTGTTTCTATTTAACTTAAAGAAATATTCTTATATGATCCTCTGCTAGGATGCATTTTTAAAAATTCTGTGTATGGGGACATGAAAATCAAATCTTGCCAAAAATGGTTTTCAGATTCCCAAAGACAATGTATCCTTCAGCTGCTAGATAACTGCATTTTCTACGAATGACTGCTTTATTTCCTATTTCAAAAACATATGGAATATTTTTCACCACAATATGTACTTCATCTTTTTTATAATTAAATCACAGAACTACTACAGTAATAATGTGTCCTTGGCATTCTGAAAACTGATTAAATATATTTTATTTATTTTTTGCAGAGAGAAAGGGAGAGAGATAGAGAGTTCAAAACATCAATGAGAGAAAAACACTGATCAGCTGCCTCCTACACACCCCATACTGGGGTTGTGCCTGTAACCAAAGTATATGCCATTGACCAGAATTGAACCTGGGACCCTTCAGTCCACAGGCCGGCGCTCTATCCACTGAGCCAAACTGGTCAGGGCTCAAGTTATTTTTATATCCAAATATTTTAAATTGAAGTCCTAGTAAGTCAATATTTGGGCTAATGCTTGTGACTAGTCAATATACTTTTTTTTCAATGAATAAATGCTTCATTATTACTATTCTTTTTTAAAAAAAATATAAATATTTTTCTTGGATACATAAAAATTCAAGTCTTTGAAATTCATAAACCAATCTGCTGAAATGTTCCAAAATTATGTTTTTATTCTTAACTAGAAGTTAGGTGCATGAAATTCGTGCAAGAGTAGGCCTTCCTTTCCCTAGCTGACAACACTGGCTTCCCTCTGGCACCTGGGACTTGAACTTCCCTTGCACCCTGGCTTCATCCAGGAGGTCATCTGGAAGGATGTCCAATCTAATTAGCATGTTATACTTTTATTATTATAGATGGAATATAGATTTGTATAAAGCTGTATTGAACTTTAAAATCATTACATCCTTAAATCCAGACAATACATAGTTGAAGGCTTATACTGTCATATAATATCTAAATTTCTAACTAAACTAATAGAAGTGTTTATGAGATTAAAAATAGTTCATTTTTGGCTCATCAGTCTCATTTTGTATTTCATGATGGCTCAAAGAAGTTCGAGGATGTTCTCAACATCAGTTCCATTCTTTGTTCTCCATGGAATATTAGCAAAGTTTTGTCTTTGTTGATTGCATCTAAGAGCAATGTCTTCTTGTGTTCTGAAACTTAGTACAAATAATCATGAAAGTCTTTTATATTGATTTCAAAAGTCGATAGGAGGTAGCTTTCAAAAGTCTCTATAAATGTGCAGAGTATTATCCTGGACCTGTGGCCAGGTGGCAAAGGACTTATGACAAGGCAAATTTTAAAATGTTCATGTCTAAGATACACTAGTGGGTTGAAGCAAGTAGTTATCTATTTCTATGGAGAATTGCAGGGCAGCTTTATTAAGCTTCGCAGTGTATACCTCTCACTCCATCTCATCTCACCACATTCTAAAAATAGATTTTAAATATAATAAAAGTGGAGATAACACTAACATTTCATAGAGAAGAAAAATTCATTGTTAGGGAAAAAGTTTGGCTATAAAAGATCTAACATTGTCCAGTTACTTTTCATTAGGTTTGATTTAGCTCACCATGGATCACTTTGCTATTGGAAATGTGGGTTTAACATTAACCCTAACTCTAGTCTTCTCAATTAGCCAGAAATTAGCAATGCTTTTAGCTTACATAAATACCATTATTTCTCAAAGATACCACATTTTGTCTACTGTCCTCAAAAGAAATTGCTATAGAAATTACTTTACTCATAGAAGGTAAAGATGGGCGAAGAAGAAAGAAACCTATTTTAAAAGAGAATAATGAGCCTTGATGATCTGACTCAGTGGTTGAGCATCAACCTATGAACCAGGAAGTCATGGTTCAGTTCCTGGTCAGGGCACACGCCCAGTTTGCAGGCTTGATTCCCAGTGTGGGGAGTGCAAGAAGCAGCTGATCAATGACTGATGTTTCTCTCATCATTGATGTTTCTACTCGCTTGCTCTCTATTTTGTTTATAATATATATAATTAAATATATATATAATAATAATTAAATACCTCTGTATAAATAAATACACTTATAAATGTGTACATATATATATATGTATTTAAGTTGAGAAACAGATACATATATAGGTTTAAAAAAAAAAGCTAACAATGCTATGTCTCATAAGACAGAATCAAAACAAAAAGATTTAAGTGGTAGAAAAGTGAATCTCTGGTAATAAATATTATAATGCATAATAAATACAAAGCAGTTAAACTTTTATGCTTCAAATAGTATATTTTCAGAGTAAAAATAAAATCTCATATATATGTTTAAAAATTTGGGAGAAATAAGTAGAAGCATGCAGAGGAAGATCTTACACAATAATAATTTATTCAATAGATTAAATTTAAAAATATTTTAAAGATTTAAAAGTATATTGATATTGGCAAACCTATAGTCAATATCATATTCAATGGGCAAAAACTAAGTTTTCCTTTAAGATCAGGAATAAGACAGGGATGTCTGCTTTATTCGCTCTGATTTGACATTGTACTGGAAGTCCTAGCCACAGCAATCAGATAAGAAGAATGAAAATAATAATAAAGATAATAATAATAAAGATAATAAAAATTTGGAAGCAGCCAGAGTGCCCATCAATAGATGAATGGATAAAAAAAGCTGTGGTACATTTACACAATGGAATACTATTCAGCCATAAAAAGGAAGGAACTCTTATTTTTTGTGACTGCCTGGATTGTTCTGGAGATTATTATGCTAAGTAAAATAAACCAGCCAGAAAAATAGAAATACCATATTATTTCACTTATATGAGGAATCTAATGAACAAAATAGAAAGACACATAGATATAGAAAAAAGACTGATAGTTAATAGAGAGGAGGAGGTGTGGGAGACTTGGTGAAAAAAATGGAAGAGATTAAGCAAAAAATGAAAAAAGCTTTTAAACACAGACAACAGTACAGTGATTACCAGAGGGAAAGGGGGTTGGGGGAGCTAGAAACCTGTACACCTGAAACCTATATTTAAAAACTAATAAAGTTCAAAATCCCCACACATACACAGCTATGTTTTTACTATTGATACAAGTTTATTGTCTTATTTCTAACATATATGTCATGTAGGCGGGCAAATAAGCCAGACCTATTATAAAGCAGAGTTGCTTATACTTTTAGAAACTGATATGTCTTCCATTGCTATGGTACTTGGGAAGCTGTTTTCTGGGGGTGGGGAAATATGTTTTTATCCATTTCAAAGATTGGAAGGGAGAGTGAAAGAAAGAAAGAAACATCAATGATGACAGAGAATCATTGATTGGCTGCCACCTGCACGCCTCCTAATCGAAACTGAGCCCACTACCTGACTGGGAATTGAACCGTGGCCTCTCGTTTTACAGGTTAATGTCCAACCATTGAGCCACACTGGCTGGGCTCTTTTCTGGATTTTATTAGGCTCTTGGGATCCCAAATTAACTCTTTCACCAAAAATACCTATGTTAAAAGACCCTAGCAATAAAATACTGCCTAATATCACATGGCACCCAGTACTTCCTGACTATGTAAAATTAAGTGTCTGAGGACATCAAAGATCAGGGTATATTTAACATTAGAATTTCTGTGAGATGGAGGAGATAGGTGCAATTATCTCCTCTTCAAGGCTAAAGTTCCCAAGCACTTACAGGATTAATGACTTGCTCAAGAGTCATTAATTACAAGGCAAAGATTAGATATAAAAACCTAGACTCATTATCTCCTTTTGTGTGGGACTGAGTGAAGGACAGTGAATGGTTCTCTAGGTGAAGAGAATGCATTTTTCTTCTGCTTTGAGGCAGTGTTGAAATTAAAAAAGAGCACAAACTTTTTGGTTAGGATGGTATAAATGGAGATAATATTATAATTTTAATAATACTTAAGCTATATTGAGCAATTTTTACATGCCAGACAGTATGCTGCATCTTTATACATATTATTAAATCATTTCTTTATGAGATTATAACAATGACAATAACACTGACAATGATTCTATGAATTGGATACTAACTGATAAAATATTGGCAAGATCTAGATTTTTGCTGCTAAGTTCTATATTTTTCTAGCAGTGGTCTTTTCCAGCAACAAAGCTAAATGTTTTCACTGTTAGGTGTATTACATCACAGAATCTGAAACCTGATTTTACCATATTTTTGCAGTTGGGCAAGTTGCATAAGCTCTGGTGATTCCTAATGATAATATGAATAAAAGCTATTATTATAGATAGAAGTGGAAATTATAATGCCTATAAGTGCTCAATAAATATTAACCTTCTTCATAGCCTTTGCCTTAATATTACATTGCTTTAGCCAACTGAATTTGATTATGATATAAATTAAGATTGTTTGTAAGATGCAGTGTGTGGGAATAGAACATAGCCTCATTTCTAGGCATGCAACTGTCAAAGGCTAAGTAATTGAATCAATTATTTTAAAGATAAACTACTACAGGTCTGTGAAAAATACATAATAACATTTTATTACTTTTGAATTTTTATGAATGTGACACTTTTATAAATATCTACTTTAAGTTTTTATAAAAGTGAAGCAGTATCTTAAAGGGATCTTTCAGCAATAAAGGAGCGTTCTGTTCAACTGCTCATTCTTTTCTTGTTTCTTCTGTTGTGACTTAAAAAATACAGTTTAGGCCAAAACCGGTTTGGCTCAGTGATAGAGCGTCGGTCTGTGGACTGAAAGGTCCCAGGTTCGATTCCGGTCAGGGGCATATACATTGGTTTCGGGCACATCCCCGGTAGGGGGTGTGCAAGAGGCAGCTGGTCAATGTTCCTCTCTCATCGACGTTTCTAGCTCTCTATCTCTCTCCCTTCCTTTCTGTAAAAAAATCAATAAAATATATTAAAATACTCTGTCCTCATTTAAACAACAACAACAAAAATACAGTTTAGTAATCAAAGAATATTATTTTACTTAAAATTCACTAAAAAAAAAAAGGGTGACCACTTCGTACATTTTTCATATTACTTATTTGTTTATTTTAAAAATATTTTTATTGATTTCAGAGAGGGAGGGAGAGGTAGAAATATAAATGATGAGAGAGAATCATTGATTGGCTACCTCTTGCATGCTCCACACTGGGGATCCAGCCTGCAACTGGACAAGTGCCCTAACTAGCAATCAAACCTGGTCAATGCTCAACCACTGAGCCATACCGGCTGAACATCCCATATTTTTTAGGTAGGTAAAATATGGCTCAGAAATATGAGATAAGTTGTTCAGGGTCATACTGCTAGTTTGTGGAAGAGCTGGACTCAAAAGTCTCTGTTCAGGTTCCCAATGCTGTACTTAGAAGAACCCCACAAATATAGCATTTCTATTGTTAAAATACATTCACTTTTTACACAAAATAAGCTAATAAAATCCATTCTCTTTAGGAAAAAGAATCTGTTAAATATCAAAATACCACTTTCTAGGAGAATAATGTTGTATTGGTTTAATATTCAATTTTTCTTAGTGATTAAGGCACATCATACCTTTAGGTAGAATATTTCATTGTTTTAATTCACCAATGGACATTAAGAATCCATGAAAGATCTTTCATTAAGGGATCTTTCAGCAATAAAGGAGTGTTCTGTTCAACTGCTCATTCTTTTCTTGTTTTTTTCTGTCGTGACTTAAAAAATACAGTTTAGGCTGAAACCAGTTTTGCTCAGTGATAGAGTTTCGGTCTGTGGACTGAAAGGTCCCAGGTTCGATTCTGGTCAGGGGCATATACTTTGGTTGTGGGCACATCCCCGGTAGGGAGTGTGCAAGAAGCACACCTCCTAACTTTATCCATATCTTTATTCAGGTAAACATGGATTGGCATTTATTTTAACAGCATAAAGGATAGTAAATTGCTTCCAAAGTCTCACAATTATCCTCTAGGGGAAGTTATGTTTCAAGGGACATCTTCGGAGAAGTAAACAAAAGTTGCCTCAGGGACATGATCAGCTTCTGAACATTTCCTGAAAGATTCCCAGCTCATTTTCTCTAACGTAGTGTTATATGCCATTTAAGACTCTCATCCTTTTAATGATTTTTTGGCTCTGATTCCTTCCCCTAGCCCAATAAAAAGTATTTCTTATTTTAGGGTACAGGATTGAAGGACAAGATGATAGTTATAAGAAAAGAAAATTTACAAAAAAAATTGACAAAAGTTTTTCAATTAAAATATTGTAACATTCACACTTTTGAAACATAACCAAAGAAACAGAATGGCAAACAAAAAATGTTTTGGGGTTTTCCAAACAAATAAATGAAATAGTTTAGGCAGTAGGGCTCATGCTGATGGCTAGCAGAAAGTGACAGAGTTGTACTCGGAAAAATCATTAATGTACAAACAAGCCCACATTATGGACTGCAGTAATTTAATCATCACTGTCATTTATCTTCCAAACTAAAGCCTTGATTAAACCATTCATACCCTATTATTACTCATATCTTTACCTCAAAGTTTACGGAACTATATACAACAAGTGAATTTATTTTCACCATAGGGGTAACATATTGTACCTCTCTGCCAATGTTACTTGAAAACCTTCCATGTCAAAACAACTTGACAGTAGATATAAACAATTCAATAAATATGCAATTAACCGTGTGCCTTCTGGGCACATGTTGATCGATGGTTCAGTCGAGGCAACTGGCATGCTTTTATTAGTCATACAGTATTAACGCAGGTGTCAGGAAATGTCAAATAAAATTCCATGTTTTTAAGCTTTTGGAAAAGTTCTGGGTCATCATGTATTGTGCAATAGCAATGACTTCCTTGACGATTTTGAGACGTCCATTGATAGCAATGGACGTCATAACAGGAAAAATTTTCATTAACTCCAGTGATTAATACATGATAAGGCCTATGAAATTAATGTTAACGGTTCTAGTGGGATTATAAATAAGTGAGGGATCCCACATTACCTGGCTCTGATTCTTGAGGATATTCAAGAATTAAAGCTCTCAGGAGTTTAAAGGTAAGTTCAATTTGATTGCATTTCTTCCAATGAATACATTTGGGTGTTTTAGGAATTATAATGCTAATTGAAGATATTGAACTCACGCAAAATTTGAATACACATATCTGATTTGTTCCTCTTCAAGGGATGACCTAAAAAAAATCCCAAAAAACAGATATTGCAAAAACACAGATATTCCAAAAATTAGCAAATACTGTGCATAAATTAAAATATTTTATTATACAATTTTCAAACATAAAACAATGTTAAAAATGTACAATTTGTCCCTTTAGAAATTGTTCCAGATAAAATTTTGTATCATCATCTCAAATATATGAATGATATTGAATGAAAAATATTAATAAAACAAATTATTAGTGTGAATCAGGTTTTATAAAAGTCCTTTTATATGCACTATAGTAGGTTAAATCTTCATATTTTTATAAAGCCATATGATTTATGTATGCAATATGGAGCAAAAAGGAATACTGCTTATCTTTTCTACCTAGAATATTCTTTTATATCTCTAATTAACCAAACTTCATGGTTAAAATCAAATCATACCAACCTATGATTGATTTTAGATCTGATGAACACCTTACCATAATTTGGCACTTCTCTTACACTACTTTTTGTTGAAATTTATCATTTCAGTGTTTATATTTCAAAGGGAGTGTAGGAAAATAATTATTATTTGTGATTTTGTTGTTAGACTATCTCGGTTCAAACCCAGTCCTTCCACTTACTGACAGTGTGACCTGGGTAAGTTACTTAAGCTTTCTCTATGTTAATTTCCCTCTTGGTAAAATGGGGAGGATAGATTTAAATTGCACTAAAAACAGGATTTTGTGTGTGTGTGGTTGGGGGGGGGGGAGTTGCATGTGTATGAGAGTGTGTATGTATTTTGAAAAATGATTTGAAATGTAAACTTCTTGTTGATTAGGTCTACTGATACTTCCCAGTATATCTCAAAGTGTTAGGTTGCTAATCAAAATTATAATGGTAACATAAAATAACTCAATTCCTGATTAGTCCAGCTAAAGTATTTCATTTCATTTCAATACACATTCATTAACCTTAATAAAGTCAAGTCCTCCTGGAAAAAAGAAACAGAACTTTTAAACTGATAATACACTAAAAATGTATAAAATAAAATCAGTATATTCAAGATATGGAAAGGAAGAAAAAAGAATACTTTTTTTAGGTTTCCAGGAAGGCTTTGCAGAGGTTGTGCAATTTATACAAGATTTTGAGAATGAACAGGAGTTTTCCAGGTAGATAAGAAAAGTAAGAGTGTCAGCTCAAAGACAGGAATATGAGATTGCAACATCGAGGTGTGAGGGGGTGGATACATTTTTTTTTTAATTGCCAGTTGCTAGAGGCTAAAGTCTAAATGCAGTGGGAAGTAAACAGAGGGAGGAGTTTAAGTGTAAAAAGACCATGGTAAAGTGCTTTACACTTTGCCCTTTCAATTATGTAGTTGTACTCAGATTTTAGAGGTCTCCTACAGAGAGTTGACAGGAAGAAGGGAGGAACTGAGCTTAGAGATGAGGTGGCCCAACTTGAAAGAATTAAGAAATGGTGGACCTTGAAAAATGACTTCAGGTTTTCTCACTGCACAGAATATAGTCAAACACTGCTACAGTTAAATATTTTACCCTTTTTTCTCCCTGTGTGATATACAATAATAATCTGCTTTGAGTTGATATTTACTGCTGTGTTGCTGACAATTACCTGAAAGAGAAATTGGGGTGTTTCACTGGGATGGAAAAAGTTTAGCTAAATCACAAAGCAGGTCTAATTAAGCAAGTTTATCTATATATATAAAGCTCTCACAGGTGCCAATCTCAGACGTGTGTTTCTATCTGTCATTGTCTATCGTGAATTTGGTTGACACTTCTATTATAGAGAAAGGGCAAATATTAAAATATTTCTTCTAATTAATTTCCTTTCAAAATGTCATTACTAGTATCCCAGTAATGACACTAGTAATGACAATATCAATAATGGCTACCCTTTATCAAATATACACCATTTTTACCAATATACATGTTATATCCATCACCAATAGTTGTGTAAAGTTAGTAAATCATTACTTCCATTTTAAGATTAAAAAATTGAATTAGAATTTTGATTGTCCAGAGTCACATCGGTAGTAAATGACAGGTCTAGCATATTATTTATGAATCTAGGGACCTAACAGTCTTAACTACTAAGCTAGTTCATGAAGAGAAGCTGCTTTTCCCAGGGACACTTGAAAGAAAAAAAAGAAATAATCAGATTTGTGAAATGAATGAATTTGGAAAAGTCTAAGAGAAGACGGAATCTCTAGATGGCTGACTTTAATGGTGAGGTGAATATGGTATCACCAAATAGGGACTCTAGGATAAGAACTGTTCACTGAAGAACAAGGTTCATAAGTTATACTTATGATTATTAAGTTTGAAACTTTATGGTATTTATAAATGATTTTTAGTAAAAGCAAAAATAAAAACTTCAACTAATATCTAATTATATACTCCTCCTTCAACGACACTCAGGAACATCCCAGATTCAGTTGCATATCACCATTCTCTCATAGTATGACAGAACCTCTGCTGGAACTATGCATAATGGCAGGCAGTGCACCATCCTATTCTGATGAGACTAGTCAGAAATCCAGTATAAGCCAGGCACAATTAGCAAGAAATAACCCTGAAATCTTTAATTTTTTACTACATAATTTAGTGAAGTATTCACAATTGATCCTCACTTTTTGCACTGTAGTCTCATGGACCTTATTTCTTTCCCCCAGCATAGATAGAGTCTTTATACTAACACATACTAGTTCCAGGCTGGAAAGTTCTCCTCTTTTCCAAATTAACTCTTGCTCTTTATTCTGTTCTAATAATCTATGTACCTGTTTTTATGACACTACCATACTGTTTTTATTACTATAACTTTATAATATAGTTTGAAATCATGGAGTGTGATGCCTCTCCAGCTTTGATTTCCTTTCTTAAGATTACTTTTGTTATTTTGGGTCTTTTGTGGTTCCATACATATTTTAGAATAGTTTGTTCTGTTTCTGTGAGAGATATCTTTGAAATTTTGATAGAGATTACATTAAATATATAGGTTACCTTGGACAATATAGACATTTTAAAATATTAATTCTTCCAATCCATGAGTACAGAATATTTTTCATTTATTTGTGTCTTCTCCAGTTTCTTTCCTTAATGTCTTATGGTTTTCAGTGTATAGGTCTTTTGTTTCTCTAGTTAAATTTATTTCTAGACATTTTTATGTAATTGCAAATGGAATTATTTTATTAATTTCTTTTTGTGATAGTTTTTTTTTTAATTAACTTATATGCATGCAACGGGTATTTGAATATTGATTTAGTATCCTGTGACTTCATAACCTTTTAAAGTAAAAGGTATTTGGATGAGGTAGGATAAGGGTGGAGTTGTAAGGACTTGAAAAAAGAGAAATAAAGAAGGTAAGAAATTGTACTTTGGAAAAGACACAAGTTAGGTTATGTCTATTGGCTCCAGAGGTTTCTGATTTTAATTATTGAAGTAAGATTCAGCAGCTGCTAGAGGACCTCAGGAAGCCTTTTAAATCTGAAATTATTAGATTGTCTCATTCTTTAGAGAAAGAAAAATAACCATTCAGCCCATGCTCAATTTGGAAACAACACGTTTTGGAGTAGGACATAGATTATATTTCAAGCTTTCCCACTTTTTCATACAGCAGCTAAAGAGGAATAAGTACCTTCATTAGGTCCCTGTCCAGAATATAAAATGGCATGTCACTAATGCTCCTTCATCAGAGCAATGTAATTCCAGTGCTACACTTACTTCAATCCCTCCCCCTCTCTTTTATTCTGTGGTCTGTTGTAAATAACTAAGAATAACTTACCTTTAGCTAGTTTACATTTAGTGGTTCAGCCAGTAATTTAAGGAGTACTAAGTTAGGCCACTCCTGATTTTATAGTTAAAAACATTTAGAGTAGTCATGGAACTTATTTACATTCCCACTGCAATGAATTGACAGCACTGTGATTAAGGACACTTTCTTCTAACTCTAAAGTCCAGAAATTTTATTACATCTCCCAGAAGCCTTTGTATATCCATTAAAAATATTAATGATAGCCCTAACCAGTTTGGTTCAGTGTTGGCCTGCAGACTGAAGGGTCCTGGGGTTGCAGGCACACCCCCAGAAGGGAGTGTGCAGAAGGCAGCTGATCAATGTTTCTCTTTCACAGATGTTTCTAACTCTATCCCTCTCCCTTCCTTTGTGTAAATAATTAATAAAATATATTTTAAAATATTGATGATATTATCATATAATCAGTACATATAAAATAAACTGTGTAAGATCTCATTGGTTTTTAAAATAGTTTTTTCCTCTTCTTAGCCCACTTTCTTTTTTTATTGCTTTGTTTGCTTTATGCCGGATTACACATAAAAAAAATGAACTAATAAATTATCTCAAAAAAGTAAATAATATGGGTGTGATTGAAGGGTTTCTTGACTTTTATGAATACATTTAGATATTAATCATAAAATTATTATTTAAGGAAAAAATAAAAATAAAATAAAATAATTTTTCCTTCTGCTGATTTATAATACACAGTACCATGATCTGAAGCTGCTAGATCTAGAGAAATGAAAAATTATTTTAGTGAATAAAATGCAATTAATAATTTAGTGAATAAAATGTAATAAACATATTGATGTTATGTAAAACAAAGTCTCTTTGTATAAAATACAGTCTCAAACATGGACAACAAGCCGGATGTTTACAGAAGAGAGTTAGTGGATGTTCAGGGTATCCCTCTCTTCTGGTGCATTGCTGAGGAATGGTCCCAGGTGGAATCATTTGAAAGCCGACCAGATGACCTTTTGATTGCCACCTATCCCAAATCTGGTAAGACCTTTTCATTTATTTGTACAGTTGACCCTTGATGGGTTTGAAATGCATGTGTCTACTTATTAAAAAAAAAAAAAAAAAAAAAAAAATATATATATATATATATATATATATATATATATATATATATATATATATATATTGGGTCTAGTAATAATTAATGTCGTTTTTAAACATTCGTTTAAAATCTTGCTTGGCTTTGACTTGTATTGACATAACCTTCAAACACGTGGTATCTACAGAACGTGTGAAGTGCAATTAACAAGTTTTGCTTGAAAAAGTTTGTGTTTGGTTTGGTTTTTGTTGCAAAACTAGGGCTAAGAAGATGGCAGATTAAGAGCATATTCGGCACTGCATGCTTTACGAGTTCCAATTAGGAAGAAAAGCAAGTGAGGCTGCAAAAAGCATCTGTAGTGCTCTTGGTCAAGATGCAGTTAGCGCCAGAAAATGCCAGCGTTGGTTTGAGAAATTTCGCGAGGGAAACTTTTCGTTAGATGACAAGAGTGGTCAAGGCCGTGTGTCCAATTTTGATCAAGAAGCTCTTCAAACTCTTTTGGTGCAAAATTCTCAAATTACCCAACAAGAGCTTGCGACAACTTTAAATTGTTCACAAAAAACAATTTCCAATCAATTGCGTGCACTTGGCAAAGTCCAAAAGTTTGGAAAATGGGTTCCTCATGAGTTGACCGACAACAACCGTAATCAAAGAGTCACAATTTGCAGTTCTCTCCTCTCTCGTCAAAACCGTTTGCCATTTTTAGAGCAAATTGTTACCGGAGATGAAGAATGGGTGCTGTGTGTTAATTTGAAAAGGCGGCCTCAATGGTTGGACAAAAATGAGGCTCCTCATCCCACGCCAAAACTTGACTTGCATGCGAAAAAAGTGATGTTGTGTGTTTGGTGTAATTTTAAAGGAATTCTTTATTATGAACTTTTACCATCTAACCAAACCATTACAAGTGCAGTGTATAGTGCCCAATTGGAAAGGTTAGCCCAAGCTTTAAGAGAAAAAGAACCCGCGCTGATTAATCGGAAGGGCGTAATTCTTCACCACGATAACGCACGACTGCATACTGCAAGAATCACTGCTGAAAAACTGCACCAGTTGGAATGGGAAGTTCTCCCTCAACCTGCATATTCTCCTGATATTGCCCCTTCCGATTACCATTTGTTTCGTTCTTTGCAAAACTTTCTTCTTGGAAAAACATTTAATAATGAAGAATGCCTCAAAAATGCATTGACCGAATTTTTTGCATCAAAATCACAAGAATTTTACAACAGAGGGATTAAAATGCTTCCTGAACGTTGGGCACAAGTAGTAGAAAACAATGGCAACTATATTGTTGATTAAATTTTGTTGTATTGTTTAAATAAATTCGATTTAAAAAAAAAGTATTAGAAAACGACATTAATTATTACTAGACCTAATATATATATTATATATAGAGTTGTCTGTCCATATCCCCAGGGTGTGCATCAGCAGATTCAACTAACGGCAGATGGAAAACAGTATTTTCTTTTCTTTATTGATTAAGATATTACATATATGTCCTTATTCCCCCATTGCCTCCCACCACTCACACTCATGCTCTTACCCCCTGCTGTCTGTGTCCAATACTTGCACGCATACAAGTCCTTTGGTTGATTTCTTCCCCTTACCCCCACCCTCACCTCTCTTCCCTCTGAGGTCTGACGGTCTGATCGATGCTTCCCTGTCTCTGGATCTGTTTTTGTTCATCAGCTTATGTTGTTCATTATATTTCACAAATGAGTGAGATCAAGTGATATTTATCTTTTTCTGACTGGCTTTTTTCACTTAGCATAATGATCTCCAGTTCCATCCATGCTGTTGCAAATAGTAAGAAATCCTTCTTTTTAAAAAAACACATTTTATTGATTTTTTTTTTTTTTTTTTTTTTTTTTTTATAGAGAGCAAGGGAGAGGGATGGAAAACCAGAAACATCAATGAGAGAGAAACACCAATCAGCTGCCTCCCACACACCTCCCACTGGGAATGTGCCCGCAACCAGGGTACATGCCCTTGACCATAATTGAACCTGGAACCCTTCAGTCTACAGGCCAACACTCCATACATTGAGCCAATCTGGTCAGGGCTTTGTTTTGCTATTTTTATATATTTATAAAAATGAAACTATTAAGAAAGTCTTTGGAAGGTGCCATTACACAAATAGTTCATCTACAAAGGTGCTCTTTGATGATGAATTTTTTCTAGTGTCCTTAATGTTAGATGGCTAGGTGGCTACACATAAATTAATCATATACTCTTTATGATCATTTTCTTTTCTTTTATTCCAAGTTAAGGATATGGAGGGACCTGGAGAGTATTATGCTAATCAAAATAAACCAGTCAGAGAAAGACAAATATCACATGATCTCACTTCTATGTGAAATCTAATGAACAAAATAAATTGATGAACAAAAAAGATCCAGAGACATTGACACATGCAACAGACTGATATAATTCAGAGGGAGGGGACAGGAAGAGATTAACCAAAGAACTTACATGCTTATATGCATAGATAGATAGGAAGCACTTGGGGAGGGGACAGAAAATGGGGTGGAGGAGGTCAATGGGGAGGAAAAAGTGAGACATCTATAATACTTGCAACAATAAAGATAATTTTTTTAAAAATATTCAAATTAAATAATTTTTAAATTTTTTATTTTATTGATTTTAGAGAGAAGAAGAGAGAGAGAAAGGGAAACATTCATGTGGGAGAAAAACATCAATTTGTTGCCTCCCGATAGAACATGAAACCTAGATATGTGACCTGATGGGGAATTGAACCTGCCTCCCTTTGGTGTACAGAAGGATGTTCTCACTGAACCGTACCAGCAAGGGAAAGTTAATTAAACCATTTTTTTTTTTTCAAAACTAATGAAAAATAAACTTTTCAACTGAAAGCATATCTAAAACAGAATTTCCGCTGAAACCAGTTTGGCTCAATGGATAGAGCGTCGGCTTGGGGACTGAAAGGTCCTGGGTTTGATTCCGGTCAAGGGTATGTACCTTGGTTGCAGGCATATCCCCAGTAGGGGGTGTGCAAGAGGCAGCTGATCGATGACTCGCTCTCATCGATGTTTCTAACTCTCTATCCCTCTCTTTTCCTCTCTGTACAAAATCAATAAAACATATATATAAAAAAAATAGAATTTCCTTCTATCAAATTTTATTGGCCACTATTCAAACCACCCACTGATTGGAAATGAAATATGTTGAATTTAGCTCTCTTTTGTTTTGTGAATTATTGCTTAGGCCTATGCAGATTAGGCAAAAAACTAGTATTCAAGTATAATATTGAATTGACCCACCTTTTTCTTAGTACTGTGATTGTCTGACTTAGAAGAATGGGAATGAGTCTGGTACTTGTGATTTAGGAACATGAAGGAGTAAGAGTTGTCCAGAAAAAGGACTAAATAAAAACGAAGCCTAAAGTACTCTTAATACCTGGAACCAATTCAAAGGTGCCTCCATGTGCAGATCATTCTTCAAAAACAATGCTGTTTGCATGGATTAATTATTTATTTGTTTAGTTTTCACCCTCAATAATTATTCAATTTAGAGACTATCATTATATGTTTATATATATATATGATTTTTTACAGAGAGGAAGAGAGAGGCTGATGCTCTATCCACTGAGCCAAACCGGTTTTGGCATATCATCATATGTTTCATAAAGGGGAAAGAGATGGGAACAGTTAAGAAGATATTTTTCTTCTATGAATTGTAATCACTTTTTAAACAGTATCTTGATAGCCATATCATTGAGTGACATAGCCAATTAAATAGAGTATAAGCTCATGTACATTAAAGCAATTTCTCAAAGTCTGGTGAGACACAATTTCATAAAGAACAGAGTGATGCCAAAGCCGGTTTGGCTCAGTAGTTGAGCGTTGGTCTGTGGACTGAAAGGTCCCAGGTTCGATTCCGGTCAATGGCATGTACATTGGTTGCGGGCACATCCCTGGTAGGGGGTGTGTAAGAGGCAGCTGGTCAATGTTTCTCTCTCATCGACGTTTCTAGCTCTCTATCTCTCTCCCTTCCTCTCTGTAAAGAAAAATCAATAAAATATATATTAAAAAAAAAAAGAATAGAGTGACTTAATCCACTGTGTTCAAACAGAATATATTGTCTTTGACTTGGTAGTGTAACAATGGTCACCACAGATAAAATGCCAAAATTCTCTTTGTTTTCCTTCAACCCTGTTTTTCTCTTCACCAAAATGTTAAACATTTTTACCCAAAGTGTCCTTCAGTCCCAAAGAATAATAGTCATTTTGATATTATTAGAAAATGTAGAAATTGGAGTTCAGAGTCATTAAAATTGGCTGCTTCCCCCAACTATCCCACACAGAAAAGTGAACTATCATTTCTTCTACAACATCTCCTTTCTAAAATTTTGTTTATTAATTTTTTAATTGATTGATTGGAGAGAAATGAGAGAGAGCAAAATTGATTTGTTATTCCAGTTATTTATGCATTCATTGGCTGATTCTTGTATGTGGCCTGACCAGAGATTGGAACTGGCAAGCTTGATGAATGGGCGGATGCTCTAATAACTGAGCTATCCAGCCAAGGCCCACAATGTCTCTTTTATACCCCATATTTTACTTCCTTTTCAGGCTTTACTTTTATGAGTATTTTAATCAGATTTGAGACATATGCAGAATACATATATTTAGTATATGTTCAAGATATATAAGGATGTCTACTAGGAAAAGAGAGAAGAGAAAAAAAGGCATGAATTCTAAGAGCACATTTTTATTTTTTATGTTACCTAATGTCTTGTGACCATTTCATACTTTTTTGACAGAAAAGTTTAGAGTTCCTTCTCTCTCTTTCTTTCTTTTCTTTTTTTTCAGGAACAACCTGGGTCAGTGAAATAGTGGATTTGATCTATAACAATGGGGATACAGAGAAATGTAAACGGGATGCAATATACAAGCGAGTGCCATTCATGGAACTTATAGTTCCTGGAATCGAAAATGGTATTTTCTCTAAATGTTCCTTTTCACCATAGAAGCAAATTCCTTTATTTTTTATTTTTTGTGATGTCTAGAGGAATGATGATGAAAAATGATACAGATAGGAATCATAAGTATCTATAATAAAAGAGTATTCACTTATTCTAATAACCATATTATACTCCACTTCCACCCAAAGATAATATCTGAATAAGAAGAAATTTTGATGAATATATATATTTTTTTGTTAATAGGACTGGTGGAAGTCTTTAACATTTGAATATTCAGTGATCATTATACACAAAAAATTCAGTGTTTGATTCAATATAGAATGATATCTATTGCTAGTTAACTGATCTTTACAGACTCAAGAAAAAAAATGTTGAATTTAGGTTTCGTTTGTTCTGTGAATCATTGCTTAAGCCTGTGTAGATTAGGCCACTGGTATAGTATTGAGTTGACCCACCTTTTTCTTAGCACTTGGAAAGGTCTTACATTATTACATTGTTATAAAGTCTTACATTATTAAAATTTTTTAAATTAGTCGTGAATCTCATAGCTTAATTTGATCTCAAGAAAGCTGGAAAGCGATGAAAAAGTACAAATTTCCAGTTATAAAAAATAGTCATGGGGATGTAAAGGGTACTAAGACTTAAACCAGGGTAATCACTTCAGAAGATATTATAATGTCTAATCACTATGTTGTACACCTGAATGAATATAATATTGTATGTCAATTATAATTAAAAAATAAATTTAAAAATTAAAATGCCAAAAAAGAAAGCAGGAAAGGAATTTGAAATCCTCTAGTTCAGTGGTCTGCTAATCTCGGCTTGGAGCCATATGCGGCTCTTTGGCCCCTTGAGTGTGGTTCTTCCACAAAATACCATGTGCAGGTGCGCACGTTCAGTGCGATTGAAACTTCGTGGCCCATGAGCAGAAGTCGGTTTTCTGCCTCAGTGAGTCTATTTTGAAGAAGTGGCGTTAGAGCATTCAAGGGGCCAAAGAGCTGCATATGGTTCTCGAGCCACAGTTTGCCAAACACTGCTCTGCTCTAGTTCAATTTTTCCACATTGTAAATTAGGCAAAGAAGATAAATGAATGAAAAATTTGGACATCTTGACCAACTGCTGTTTCTGCCTTGTCAGATATTATATATGAAGATTTTATAGACAATTACAAAGATAATAAACTCTACAATTCATAGGCAATAAAACAGCCTAAGAATTAATTATTTTTTAATCTCGTGTAGATTTAGATTTATATGAGGCCATTCAGCCATATAATCATTTTAAGCCATTTGGTGGGGTTAAAGTTTACAAAGTCTTAGATTATATTGTAACTGACCTTTATGATTCCACATTTATAATGTATTTTAACTTTTATGCTTATAGGCATTGAGGACTTGAAAAAAATGCAGTCTCCTCGATTAGTGAAAACACACCTGCCTGTTCAACTTCTTCCTTTTTCATTTTGGAAGAATAACTGCAAGGTAGCAAAATTTAAAGAAATTATTCTTATTTGTGTTGTAATTTCTTTTACTAATTATGCAGGGATTAAGATAAGATTTCAACCCCTGGGTAAATCATTGTAAAAAATAATAATGTGGTCCATATATTAAAGGTCAAAATATACCAATGGATTTCATTGCTATAACTAAGGGATTACTAATGTTCAGTGCCTAAGCCATAGTTTCTCTCAGGTTTTCCCTTCTCTAAAATACCTTTCTGTTTAAATCCCTTCTCTGTCTACTTGTAAACAATAGACCTTTAAATGCCCCAGAACTGCTTATTTATGAATTCAGTGTCATTGCAACTTATAAATATATAAACTATACTAATAAAAGGGTAATTTTTAATTAGGGCAGAAGGCTACCAGACCACCGTCCAGACCTTTTTCTCGACAAAGCCACAGCAGCTGTGAGGGCCAAGTTGGGGCTGTGAAGAGCCCAGTCTCAGGCCAGCAGTGGCAGCAGCAGCAGGGTAACGGGGGCAATGCCTTCTCCTGATCCACCAGGTGGCCTCCTGTAGAGGGAGGGCAGACTATAGCTTAGGTCAGGAGCGAGGCAGAGGCAGTTAGGGTTGATCAGGCTAGCAGGGGGCAAGGTAGGAGTGATCAGGATGGCAGGAGGGCAAGGTAAGGGTGATCAGACAGGCAGGCAAAGGGATTAGAGGTGATCAGGAAGGCAGGTGAGCGGTTAGGAGGCTGTGGTCCCAGATTGCCAGAGGGATGTCCAAGGGTCCCAAATTGGAAAGGGTGTAGGCCAGGCTGAGGGCGTCCCCCCATACACACTCATGCATGAATTTCATCCACCAGGCCTCTAGTTATATATAATTTATAATCTATAAGTTATATATTTATGGAATTGTTTTAGGCGTCTTTTAATACTCATTTTAATTTAAGCATAACATTTAGGGGGAAAAAGTGCATACATCATCATATGCTATAGCTTGATGGATTTTCACAAAGTGAGTGTACCCATGAAACCAATAAATTAACTAGCACCCTAAAAGCTCTATTCCTTGTACATTTCCAGGCAAGAATCCCTATCTCCAAAATAACCACTATCCAGAAATTTTTCACCATGAATTAGTTTGATTTTTTTTGTCTGTAATTATAAAATATATAAACTTTAGTATTAACCCAAAAGTAATTTATTTTTAATGAAAAAATAACATTTTAACTCTAAATATTGGTGTTTTAATTAGTTTTGCTAAGTAATGATACAAAAATATTCTAAATGTTAGAACAATATTATTTTTTGTCAATTTAATATTTAATTCTTATTATGCTTGGCTTTCCATATTTCAAGAGATGTTTTTTTTTAAATATATTTTTCTGATTTTTTTTTTTTTTTACAAAGAGGGAGGGAGAGGGAGTTAAAAACATCGATGAGAAACATTAATCAGCTGCCTTCTGCATACCTCCTAGTGGGGATGTGCCTGCAACCAAGGTGCATGCCCTTGACCGGACTCGAATCTTGGACCCTTTAGTCCACAGGCCAATGCTTTATCTGCTGAGCCAAACCGGTTAGGGCTCAAGAGATGTCTTTTGAAAGGTTGAAGAGAATCCAGAGGTGTAAGGGATAAGAAGACTTTGTGTTAAAATAACTAGGTTTTTGTCAATATCCTATGTCAGGTATATCTACACACACCCAGATCAGGAAATGAGAAAGAGAAAAATAGACATTCTGTCAAGATAAGCAAACGTTTACACATTTTTAAAGAATATACTTTCTTTTTTTTTTTAATATATTTTATTGAGTTTTTACAGAGAGGAAGGGAGAGAGATAGAGAGCTAGAAACGTCAATGAGAGAGAAACATTGACCAGCTGCCTCTTGCAAACCCCCTACCAGGGATGTGCCTGCAACCAACGTACATGCCCCTGACCGGAATTGAAGCTGGGACCTTTCAGTCCACAGATCGACGCTCTGCCACTGAGCCAAACTGGTTTCAGCCATTTTTAAAGAATATAAACAAAATTATGATTTATCATCTCTCCCCACAGATGATCTATGTGGCACGGAATGCTAAAGATGTGGCTGTGTCCTACTATTATTTCTACCAAATGGCAAAATTGCACCCAGAGCCTGGTACCTGGGAGGAGTTTCTGGGTAAATTCATGACTGGGAAGGGTGAGTCCAATTCTTACTTTCATCATGGAGTTTCATAATGAAAAGTCTTTTTTTAAATATAAATTTTGTATTTATTATAAACCTAATATGTCCTCAGCAGTATACTAATCCGTGAGGAAAACAATAGAAGAAAAAGAATACATTGGCATCTCTTCCCTTTAAGGACTTTTGGAGAATATATGATAAACACTTTTTTAAGGTGTTGGTCTCATTGTTTCATTAGTAATTGCTGACTACTGCCAGGTGCATTTTTTCTTGCTATATGTCATCATTTTATACATATTTATTGATCCCTTTTTTTAAAAAAAATTTCTTCAGTTTAATTATATAAACTAAAAAGTATTGAATGAAGATTTTAACTTCAAGGTTCTATTTTTCTGTGTATCTTCTCTTTCAGAATAATATACTCAGATTCATGGTAGTAACTTTACATTAATTTTCATATAAACATTTGCCAAGTCTCTTTTCAAAGCAAATACATCTCAATGGAATCTTGCAATTATTATTTTTTTTTTTTACTCCTGCCATTAGTTTGGACTATTCTGTGTCCATAGAATGTCTACACATTCATATTATCAATGCCCAACTCTTCTTAGAACTAGCCACACTCCACTGCTGCCACAGCTGCCACATCTCTCCATCCTTATGTTTTTCTCTCCCTATTTCCCTCTCCTATGAACATCTGTACCACTTGTTGTCTATATTATTACCTGCCATCTTCCTCTCCTAGTTTTAATTTTATTTACCAAAGGCTGTATTTATTTGCTAAGATTGCCACAATGTACCACAGACTGAGTGGCTTAAGCAACAAAACTTTATTTTCTCACAGTTTTGGAAGCTAAAATTCAAGATCAAGGTATCCTCATGGTGGTTTCTTCTGAGGCCCTTTGTGTTGCCTTGCAGATGACCATCTTCTATGTGTCTTCACGTGGTCTTCTTTCTGTGTATTTCTGGGTTGTAATTATCTCTTTTTATAAAGAGATCAGTAATATTGGATTAAAACCTGTCAGGGATGTGGAAACTTTCCCATTTCCCTCTTAGTTCTTCTGGCTGGCAGAATGAACATAAAGCAGGTTAACAAAAGTTTTAATACTTTCACTATAGGGAATTCACATAAGCATGAAAATTTTAAGGATAGGAAGGCAAAATGAGGTCTATATGTCATTCTGGATCAAGGAGGAAGAACCAGGGAAGTAAGGCAGACATACAAGGGGATTTTCAGTAAACAAATGTTTATGGGTCATCTTGAAACAATGGGACATATGAAGGACTTTGATGAAAGAGGCTTTGCCAGATTCTTCCCTGCACCATACTTGGTTCAAATTAAACTGGAGTATCCCATGATATCTCCCTTCCTGGAGCAGATCCACTCTCTTCAGTTATTTTATTCAATAAAGGAGAAGGCCAAAATTTCTTCCTGAGCCTCTGAGCTTTGGTTATTTTTAGCTTGAAATATGTAATCTGTATGCCAGAATGGCAGATCTTGGTGAGACTGATTTTGATTCCCAACAGACACATCTTAATGAGCTCATTTTAACTTAATTACCTCTGTAAAGACACCATCTTCAAATATAGTCACACTAGTGACCCATACACAGATTTGTGCACATTGATATAGTCACACTAGTGACCCATACACAGATTTGTGCACATTGCCTGCCAGGTGGGACTGGGCCAGATGGGCCAAACACGCCCTGGAGCCATCCCTCTGGCAGATGAAGTCCCTTGGCCTGGCCTGGCCTATGGGAATCGGGCTGAAATTTTCTCTCTGACAACCTCTGAGGGGCCCAGGGTGTGAGAGGGCACTCTGCAAAGTTGCTGTCATGCAGGGTATGGTACACAATCACAAGTGTGCAGTAAACCAGATTCGGGGTGACAGTGCCCCCACAAAAACATAACCCACAGCAGAAGGTGGAATCATGCAGCCATGGGAGGAATTGGGCTCCCTCCTCTCTGGTTCAGGGTGTGTCACCTGAAAACCACCACTGCCAAGTCACTGCAGCTCAGCTCCTCCTGCCTTGAGCATCTGCCTCCTGGTGGCCAGTGCGCATGATAGTGACCAGTTGGACAGACAGATAGACACTTAGCATATTAGCCCTTAATATATATTAACACACACATACACATATATATATATATATATATATATATATATATATATATATATAATTTTTTATTAATTTTTTTTCCTGAGGTATTGGGCTTCAGACTTCAACACATGAATTTCAGGGTAGACACAATTCAGCTATAATACTCTGCTTTCTGCGCCTCCCCCCACCAAAAAAATAAAATAAATTATGTCCTCACATTCAAAATGCATTCACTATATACCTCAAACCACAAAAGTCTTAAACTATTCCAGCATCAATTTTGAATCTAAAATCTATTCTAAATATCATGTAAATCAGCCCTACTGGGTTTGATTCAGTAGAGCATTGGCCTTCAGACCGAAGGGTCCCAGGTTCAGTTCTGATGAGGGGTACGTGCCTTGGTTGCAGGCTTCTCCTTGGATAAAATTCCTCTTTAACTGTGAACTTGTAAAATCAGATAGTCCTCCTCAAAAATATAATGCTGGGACAACCATTAAGATAGACATTCCCATGTGGAAAAAAACAAATAAGACAGAAAAAAAAAGAAGCTGAAATTTAACAAGGCAAATTCCATTAGATTTCAATGCTTGAGAATAGTCATCTGGGTTAGGGCCCACCCTTACTGACATAATTTTAACTTAATTACTTCTTTAAAGATCCCATGTCTAAATTCAGTCATATTATGAAGTACTGACTGGTGTTTGGGACTTCAACTGAAGAAGTTTGGGGGACACAATTTATCTCATAATGGAAGTATTTTATTCTAAGTAGATTGTAAATTCAGTGAAAGCAGGGGTGATTTGATATAGCTCCCTTATACTAGCATATCTTTTTCTTGAACTAATAAATAAGCAGTATATATTCTTTACTACTTTTGTTTTTAATTACACTTGAATAACATTTAACAATTTAATAATTCTTGACTTCATGTAAGTGGTTTTAATTTGCAAACATTTTATCTTTTAATGTAGTGGCTTTTGGCTCTTGGTATGACCATGTGAAGGGCTGGTGGGAGAAAAAGAAAGATTATCGTATCCTCTATCTATTCTATGAAGACATGAAAGAGGTAAGAAATAACCACAATTTCTTCTTTATTTTTTTAAGGAAACCTATGCTTAACCTTTTTTTGTATTACACTTTCCTTTCCTTTTGATCTATAAATATGATTAATTTATTATTCGATTAACTCTGACTTGAAAATTCATCTTTCAGGCAATCAGCTTCTTCTAACTCTACTGCTTCTTACTCTAGTTTAGGCAACTGTTTTCATTTGTTCATTCTATCTCATTTTGCATCTATTATCCATTTAGAAAGAATGATATTGAAACCTAAATAAAAATATGTCTCCCGATGGATTATACCCCTACATGAGAAATAAAGTCATTACTGTAATTTATGATTTTTAGCGTATTTAGTTTCTGACTTTCTCTACAACTTCTTCTGGTGCCATTGTTTCTTTTCTCTGTAAGTGAGCTTACCTGAAATATTTCTTCTCACTATTTTCAGATTAACTTCTTCTCATCCTTCATGTCTTCAATTAAATGTAACTTCTCCACAAAGTTCATTTATGTTAACAATGTCAAATAATCTACCTCATTATTTTCTATAAACTCTGTTTTGCTGATATTTAAATAGTATCCACCACCATTTCTAATTATTTTATGTATGTGTTTCTTTATTTATGATTTGTTGTTTTTTAATGTAAGCTCCTTGAATGTAGAGACCAAATTTAATTTATCTATGATTGTTTTCCCAAGTGGCAAACATAATAGGAAAACAATATAGTTTCCTTATTTATTTTCATTTTTTTCTTCATCTTCTGTCTGATTATTAGCAAGAAAAAAGTTCATTTCCTAATTTGATAAAAATACTTGTTTTGATCTTATTATTTACACAATCTATTTAAGAAATGTTGCACATTTCTTTAAATTGAATGTTTTTCAAATAGCTTGTCCACAGCTCTCTTTTCTTTTTAACGTAGAACCTATGTGTGTGTGGCAAAGGGCAAATTATATAAGACATCACAAGAATGAGGATGGACTGAGATCCCTGGAAACAATGTCTACTGACCTCTCCCTCTCCACAGACTGTTTATCTGCCTCAATTGCTCAGAATCCAGTACCTTGACTTAGCCTCATCTCGGTCCCTTAGATTTCTCTGAATTCCTTTAGATGATTAAGACTACCATTAATCTCTTATTTTGAAAATCTGTTCTACAATCTCTTGGGAAACCACCTTACCCAGCTAAGGTGATCCCCTCTGGTAGACTCCTTAGTCTAATTCTTTGACTTTTCTGAATCCTGTTTAAACAATTCTGTACCTATGTCTCTGATTCACAGTGATTTATTACCCTAGCTGTGGTTCTAGAAGCAATAAGTAGTGGTTGGGGTGGATATTTAAGAGGATAGGCATTATCTTGGGAGGAAAATTTCCAAATTATTTCATAATATAGTCTTCCAGCAAAGGAAGTTTAGTCTCTTCAAATATGGGAGAAAAATCTATATCTGCTAGCAGGAAAAAAGTTCAAAGATACTCAAGGGTCCTAGAGTCCTTGATCATCAGATCACCCCCAAATTCTCATTATAAGCTTGAACAGTCCACATTTTCCTTATCACTCTTCCATTTAACCTTCACATCATGGACTTGGCACAACTGGGAATTAAACTTTCATTGTAATTCCTTCACTAGAATAATTAAGTTGTGTGTCTAATTTTCAGCAAATTTAGTTCTTTAGCTACAATAAATAGATTATTTTAGAGCCACTTCAGAAACTCTAGTTCTGTTTCCATGAATTAAGATGGGTATCTCCAGAAAACTAAATTTCAGATTATCCTTATGCCTGATTTTACCAGGTCACTAAGATCGTGACTATCTGCCTCAGTTTTGTTTGTACCACCAAGGACACCTCACCAATGAATAGCAGGGTACAAACTCTTTGGCCTGAGTGCCATTCTTTCATTTGTACCTAACATGCTGTCCTATGTATAGTGTGATGCATAGAAGAGGGAAATCATAATAACTACATAAAATAGATTTCTTCATTGTTGTCTCTTCCTCCTCCCCATCATTCCTTATGCTGTAAAATGGACAGGATTTTATTTTACTTTCTCTTTATGTACACATACTAACAAAAAATCTATGTAAGTATAAAAGATAAAAAGAGTATCCTTTTCCCCCCCACTATATGAGAAACTCTCTTAGATAAGTAATCTATTATTTTCATTGAGATATAATTGACACATAATATAATATTAGATTCAAGTATACAACATAATGATTCAATATATGTATATATTGTGAAATTATCACCACATTAAGTTTGGTTGACATTCATCACCACACATAATTACAATTTTTTATGATGAGGACTTTTAAAATATACTCTCTTAGCAATTTTCAAATATACAGTACAATATTATTAACTGTAGTTCACCATGATTCATGGTCTTAAACACTTTCAGCTTTTCATCACTGTGTATGTTAGATATAGACCTGTCATATATGCCCTGTCTATTTGTTCCTTCTATACCCATTTTGTTGATAGTTTTTAATTACATCTATTGAGATGATAATATGCTTTTTATCTTTCATTTTGTTAATGTGGTGTATCACTTTGATTGATTTACCGATTTTGAACCATCTTAGAACCCCAGGAAAAAGTCCCACTTAATCACATGGTGTATGTTCCTTTAAAAATACCATTGAATTTTGTTTGAGTATTTTGTATCTGTGCTCATCAGGGATGTTAGCCTCTAATTTTCTTTTCTTGTACTGGCCTGGTCTTTGGTATCAGGGTAATGCTAGCTTTATAAAATAACTTTAAAAATATTATCTCCTCTTCTATTTTATTGAAGAGTTTGAGAAGGATTTCATTCTTACTAAAAATTTTAGTAGGTAGCCTATTCTTGTATTAGCTATAAAAATGGGGATTTTGAAAATCATATCTTATGATAATAATAACTTCCTTTATCAACATCTTTTATTCTATAAGTTAATTCTATTTTTGAATGTAAAAAGTTGAAATATTGACTCAGTCTTTTTCTTTGTACTTTAAAAAAAATTTCTTCTAGCAGATATAACCAAGAGTAGGATATATACTAGGGAAAGCAAAATTAAAAGTATAAAATATAAAATCATTTTCTATACCACATTGATATATAGAACATAATTTACTGTGCTTACTTTATGACTAAATCTATATGAAATAATTTGTCTTTATAATTTTTTTAGAATCCAAAGCGTGAAATTCAGAAGATGTTGAAATTTCTAGATAAAAACCTTTCAGAAGAAACTGTGAATAAAATCATCTATCATACTTCTTTTGATGTGATGAAGCAAAATCCCTGTGCAAATTATACTACTATACCAACATTTGATATGGATCATTCTGTGTCGCCCTTCATGAGAAAAGGTGAGGACATCACATACTATTAGGTCTAGTAACAATTAATGTCATTTTCTAATACTTTTTTAAATCGAATTTATTTAAACAATACAACAAAATTTAATCAACAATATAGTTGCCATTATTTTCTACTACTTGTGCCCAACGCTCAGGAAGCATTTTAATCCCTCTGTTGTAAAATTCTTGTGATTTTGATGCAAAAAATTCGGTCAATGCATTTTTGAGGCATTCTTCATTATTAAATGTTTTTCCAAGAAGAAAGTTTTGCAAAGAACGAAACAAATGGTAATCGGAAGGGGCAATATCAGGAGAATATGCAGGTTGAGGGAGAACTTCCCATTCCAACTGGCGCAGTTTTTCAGCAGTGATTCTTGCAGTGTGCGGTCCTGCGTTATCGTGGTGAAGAATTACGCCCTTCCGATTAATCAGCGCGGGTTCTTTTCCTCTTAAAGCTTGGGCTAACCTTTCCAATTGGGCACTATACACTGCACTTGTAATGGTTTGGTTAGATGGTAAAAGTTCATAATGAAGAATTCCTTTAAAATTCCACCAAACACACAACATCACTTTTTTCGCATGCAAGTCAAGTTTTGGCGTGGGCTGTGGAGCCTCATTTTTGTCCAACCATTGAGGCCGCCTTTTCAAATTAAGATACAGCACCCATTCTTCATCTCCGGTAACAATTTGCTCTAAAAACGGCAAACGGTTTTGACGAGAGAGGAGCGAACTGCAAATTGTGACTCTTTGATTACAGTTGTTGTCGGTCAACTCATGAGGAACCCATTTTCCAAACTTTTGGACTTTGCCAAGTGCATGCAATTGATTGGAAATTGTTTTTTTGTGAACAATTTAAAGTTGTCGCAAGCTCTTGTTGGGTAATTTGAGGATTTTGCACCAAAAGAGCTTGAAGAGTTTCTTGATCAAAATTGGACACACGGCCTTGACCACGCTTGTCATCTAACGAAAAATTTCCCTCGCGAAATTTCTCAAACCAACGCTGGCATTTTCTGGCGCTAACTGCATCTTGACCAAGAGCACTACAGATGCTTTTTGCAGCCTCACTTGCTTTTTTTCCTAATTGGAACTCGTAAAGCATGCAGTGCCGAATATGCTCTTCATCTGCCATCTTCTTAGCCCTAGTTTTACAACAAAAACCAAACCAAACACAAACTTTTTCAAGCAAAACTTGTTAATTGCACTTCATACGTTCTGTAGATACCACATGTTTGAAGGTTATGTCAATACAAGTCAACGCCAAGCAAGATTTTAAACCACATGTGTCAAACACAAGGCCCACGGGCCAAATCCGTCCCACCAGGCCTTGCAATGTGGCCCGCACAGCGCTGTCATCACTGCACTCCGCTGAGTTTCCATCACAATGACAGTTTATGAATGTTCAGTAAACCATTCGGCCCGCGATTTAGGCTGGATTTTAGATTTTGGCCCCTTCTCTGATTGAGTTCGACACCCCTATTTTAAACGAATGTTTAAAAACGACATTAATTATTACTAGATCCGATAGTTTCTGTAGTGCTTGTTAGTCACATTAGAGAGAATGTAGGTCGATTAATAAAAGCAATATTGTAAGAAGTGGAAAGAGATTGAGAGAAACAATGTAGGAAAACTGAAAACATTTGAGAAAATAATTTATGGCAAAGAAACTCTATGATTGCTGTAATATTGGCAGGTAAGACCAGTCTTTAATAAGAAATGTTTACTCAAGAGCTTATGTATCAATAAGCATGAGTCTTGGTATCCATTGATATATCAGAAGAATGCCCTTTATTTTTCTGAATTATCTAGATATCTATCCATCATTCCTTAGAAATTTTGCTGTGGTAGGTAAAAAGCTATATGAAATTAGAAACCATGTGTAGTTAGGGTTCCTAGGCCTAGCCTGTGATCAGGGCCATCTTCCACCCGCTTGCCAATCCCCAGTCCTGTCCTACTGCCACTCACCCTGGTTCCCCTTTTGCCTTCTGGCAACTGAAGCCTGCAGGCTGTGAGGAGAGGGAGGGAGACTGAGAGTTGTTCAATGCACCTCATGGTGACTGGATGAGCAGTCATTCTGGTTGTTTCACCCTTATTTAGCTGGGCTTTAGTATATAGGATTACACATACTAAATTAATGAGAGAAAGTGTCAACTCCTTGAGGTAGTTGCTATGATTATGGTAAATTGTTGCATTTTCAGAATTGAACTCAATGTATAGCTAGCATCTTGCACAAAAATAGTTCTTTAATAAATAATAAATTTGAGTTGATTTTAATAATAAATTTGAGTTGATTTGAATTGCGTGTGTGTGTGTGTGTGTGAGAGAGAGAGAGAGAGAGAGAGAGAGAGAGAGAGAGAGAGAGAGAGATTTTGTTGTGTGTACATGTTAGTCAGCTTTGTTATAAAACAAACAACTCAAAATATCTCAATGGCTTAAAACCACAAGATTTAATTTTCACTTGGATGTTTGTTATTTGTGGCTGCTGCAGTTCTGCTCACCACTTTTTGAGTCTGATCAGTGTTGATTGGTCTCTTGTGTTTTCTCTTTCTGAAGCTCAGGTGGAAAGAACTGCCTGTTTGTGGGATACAACCACTATCATGGTATAGAAGAGAAGCAAAAGAGGTTGTGGAAACTTGCAATGCCTCTTCAAAAGTTCAATTCAGATGTGGTATATATTGCACATATTCAAATTTCATTAGCCAAAGCGTATCAAAAACTCAAGCCCAAAGTTAGCGAGGCAAGGATGAACCACACGACACTTGACAATTTCCAGAGATGTAAAATCTCTTTACCATGAAGGAGAGAGAATAATACACACAGAGACAGTTTTGGAACAAGCCTATAAAGGGAATGTTAAAAGTAACTTTAATTATAATGTCTCTTTATGCATTCTAGAGATTTTTCTTTTAAAAAGTTAGGAAGAATGCCATGGATAAGTTTTGCTGGAGATAGCTGACTCTCAAGCATGTATGATTTTTGCCTCCCAGGAGACATTTGGAAACATCTGGAGGTATTTTTGATGGTCATGAGAAGGGTGTGTAACTGGCCTCTAATAGAGGCCAGGGATGGTGATAAGCATCCTACAATGCATAGAGCAGCCCTACATCCTACCTAGCAAAGAATCCTCTGGCTTCACATGTTAAGAGTGGAGATATAAATAAAATGCCATAGTTCAGAAATCCCGAGCCAGATTGAAAATTTTACTTTGACATTTTTTCTTTCATTTTTTAATCTAAAATTCAACTTCTAGATGTGTCTCCTGTGAGATATTCTACAAAAATGACATTTTTTTTATCACATATTCATTGAGAATGCTGTGTCCTGTATTTTTCTTTTGAGGTTTTAAACACAGTTAGTATTTTGAAGATTGAGCACCCTATAATAAAGACATACACTTAATTACACTTAACCCTGTGATTTCCAAATCTTACTTGATCGTGGAACTTTTTAAAATAAATTACTGTACCATTTGACATTGAAAAATGGGTCTTAAAAGGATTGAAACATTTTCTGTATCTTTTGTTAACAAATATCTTGAAGTCAAAGAGAATATGTTTGATATTTTCCCAGTGGCATTTCTTGAAGCTACTTAAAAGGTTTTTTTCTTCATATAAGATACAAGAAAAAATGCATGGAATTTTTGGAAAACTAAGAAGGTATAGGAGTGTGGCAGTGGTAGCAGGAGGTAATTAATAGAGTTATAGAGTAGATAAGATATGTTGAAGGTTTAAAATATAAGCATGATAATTCAAGTTTGAACTCATCTTAGATGGAAATTTGACAGTAATTTCAAATTTACCATTTATGTTCCTTTTCAGGCATTGCAGGAGACTGGAAGAATAAGTTCACTGTAGCTCAATATGAGCAATTTGAAGATGATTATAAAAAGAAAATGAAAGGGTCTACATTGCAGTTTCGTTCAGAGATCTAGGAAATACCTGCTCTTTGTCCAACTCCTTTGTTGGCACTTAAATTAGAAAAAAAAAATCTCTTTAAACATTTAGTGAAAGGAACTTTATATGTGATATTTCCTTATTTACTAATAACGGTGATTTATAATAGAATATTCAAAGAATTTAAAAGTCTCCATATCAAGAATCAGTACTGTTTCTGTGATTTTTAACTACTTCCCACAATAATCTTTACTATTCTTAAAGATTAAACAATAAAATAAAGTTTAAAAATCTATAAAGTTATCTGATTTATTTTTTAAAATTCAACTTCTGGGTCTTTGAACTTGCAAAGCAGATATTTAGGGTAGTCTTTAAAATAGAGTGATTAGAAAAAAAAAAAATATCCCCTTAAAAGGTTTTACTTTATCTTTGTTATATGCTTAGAATGATAACGGAGGGGGGATTCTTGCACCCTCTCCAATCTGGGACCCTTCGAGGGCAGTCAGAGGACATCCCTCTCACAATCCAGGATTGCTGGCTTCCAACTGCTTACCTGCCTGCCTTCCTGATTGCCCCTAACTGCTTCTGCCTGACAGCCTGATCACCCCTTAACCATTCTTTGCCAGCCTGATTGGTGCCCAAATGCTCTCCTGCCAGCCTGTTTGCCCCAAACTGCCCTCCCCTGAAGGTTTTGATCGCCTCCAACTTCCCTCCCTTTCAGGCCTTGTCTCTTCCAACTGTTCTCCCCTTTTGGCCATCTTATGATGGCTATCTTGTGACCACATGGGGGCAGAATCTTTAACCACAAGGGGTCAGCCATCTTGTGTGTTGGAGTGATGCTCAATCTGCATATTACTCATTTATTAGATAGGATAGAAGCCTGGTTCACCGGTGGAGACTAGTTTGTCCAGGATCAGGGTGGGGGTTCCCCTGGGGCATGGGGCAGCCTGGGTGAGGGGCCTGTGGTGGTTTGCAGGATGACCATGCCCTCACCACCACCCCCAGCAACCCAAGTGGAAGCCCTGGTATATGGGATTTATTTATCTTCCACAGTTGAAACTTTGTAGCCTGGAGAGGAACCAAGTCGTCTTCTTGCTCTGTGGTGGCAGCCACTTCTATTTGAGTTTATGTATCTTCTATCACTGAAACTTTGTAGCCTTGAATGGAGGCCTAGGCTGGCAAGGGCAGGTGGAAAGCTTGGCTTCTTCCATTGCTGGGGAAACCCAAGCCTCCCTCCTGCTCTCTATGGCCGTAGCCATCTTGGTTAGGTTTATTTGCATATCTGCTCCTGATTGGCTGGTGGGCATGGCTGGTGGGCGCTGCTGGTAGGTATAGCAGAGTGATGGCTAATTTGCATATTACTCTTTTATTAGAGATGATTATATCTCAATTAAAATAACAAAAGTGCCACTGTCTACTCCTCTGTCTTCATTAAAATTCCTGTTTCCTCAGAATATTTTTAGTGTTATCATTCGTGACTCATGGTCATCGGACATAAGGACAAAGATGTCAGTGTTAATGTGATGAAGGCTTGGGAGGGGCAGGTGCAAGGTGGAGGGGGTCAATGGGGGAGAGAGAAAACCAAAGGGAACATCTGTAATATTGTCAACAATAAAGATACATTTTAAAAAAGATGTCAGGCCGAAACCAGTTTGGCTCAGCGGTAGAGCGTCGGTCTGTGGACTGAAAGGTCCCAGGTTTAATTCCGGTCAGGGTCATGTACGTTGGTTGAGGGCACATCCCCAGAAGGGGGTGTGCAAGAGGCAGCTGGTCGATGTTTCTCTCTCATCGATGTTTCTAGCTCTCTATCTCTCTCCCTTCTTCTCTGCGAAAAATCAATAAAATATATTTTAAAAAAATAAATAAATAAAAATAAATAAATAAAAAAGATGTCAATGTGAATCTGTAATTGTACTGAAGAAAGGCTTAATCTTTTTACATTTTTGTCCATATATATATATATATATATATATATATATATATAACTTTTTATATATAAAAAATTTATATATAATTATTTATAATTATATATATAATTATTTATAATTACATATATATATAATTATAAATAATTTCTATCTATATATAAAAAAGCCTAAGAAACCAGCTGACAGCCCAACCAGCTTGTAGCTATGATGCACACTAACCACCACTGGGCAGACACTCAATGCAAAAGCAGAAACCACAGGCATGAAAACATGGAACAGACTGATGAATCTCAGAGGGAGGAAAAGGGGGAGAGGGTAGAAAGAGATTAACCAAAGACCCTATATGTATACTAGAGGCCTGGTGCAATGATTCGGGTACTGGTGGGTCCCTTGCCTGGCCTGCATGGATTGGGTCGAAACTAGCTCTCTAATATCTCCAAGAGGTCCCAGATTGCGAGAGGTCCCAGGCCAGACCAAGGGCCTCCACTGGCACATGAATCCATGCACCATGTCTGCAGTCTATAACAATAAAAGCATAATATGCTAATTAGACTGGACAGCCAAACGACCTTCTGGATGTCTTTCTAGATGAAGCCACAGTGGCAGCAAGGGCCAAGGCAGAGGTAGTTAGGGGTGATCAGGCAGGCAGGCAGAGTGGTTAGAGGCAATCAGGCAGGCATATGAGTGGTTAGGAGCCAGCAGTCCTAGATTGAAAAAGGGATGTCTGGCAGTCAAACATCCAAGCAGTCCTGGATTGCTAGAGGATGCAGGCCAGGCTAATGGACCTCACCCCTTGTGCATGAATTTCTTGCACCAGGCCTCTAGCATATACATATATAAATGAAGAGAGAGACGGAGACACACAGAGAGAAATAAAAATAATAATTGTTTTTCTTGTATCACATTTTATTGATTTTGCTGGAGTGCATGCATGCTACTGTAGACCAATGTCATAAATCACTGATAATAATCCTTAACTTGTTTTCAGCCATAAAAGAAGAGTTAACTAATTTCCACACTTTTTTTTTTTTCCACCAATGTATTAATTTCAAAGGCTCTACTGCCTTTTATTGTCTAAGGATTTTCCATACTATATACTTAGTTCCTCATACTGTTAGAACCCATGTTTCTGAAAAATGTGAATTGAATCCAGCATTTAGGTTACCATCTAGATCAGGGATGGGGAACCTTTTTTCTTCCAAGGGTCATTTAGATATGTATAAGATCATTCATGGCTCATACAAAATTATCAACTTAAAAATTAGATATTTGGTCAAACATTTAATGAACTCAACCCTAAAGCTTGGCAGAGCCAGACCAAATGATTTTGCAGGCCTTATTCAGCCCTCGGGCCAGATGTTCCCCACCCCTGTTCTAGACAGAGATTACAATCAACTCATTGACTTACTGTAAAGTTATTTCATATCTTAGACATCGTGACTTTGACACAATTTTACCAATCATGATATCAGAACACTTCATTTTAAATATATTACATATTTTTAAAAATGAGTCAGCACTACTAATTTTGTATAATATGAAGCAAAGAAGGTTAGGATGACCCAATTACTTTTACTTTTTATATCACATATTGAAGCTGTTGTAAAATTCTGCTGCTATGGCTGGTGATATTTGCTCAAAATATTCCCAGCAATGACCAATCTTTTGTTGCAGTATTTAGTTAGATTTGGGTGGCTTCTGTCAGAATTTTTATATATACTGAATAGCTTTTCAGACAGACCTCTTCTCTTTGCCTGGCATCTGGTCTACATCAGAACACTCGCTACAGCACTTCTCCCTCTGGCATGAACAATTCTTAGTTACGGAAAAAAGCCCTTTTATCCAAGATTCACTGCAGAGCAATAAAAAGAAACAGGCTATTTATACATCAAACCATTTTGAAAAATGTCCAGAGATTTATGTGGAGTAAAAACAGTAAATTTCCAAAGTCAGAGGCTATATTATTTCATTCACTAGTATAATGTAAAAAATTAAATAAACAACCATTTCAAAATGCAGTCGGAGACATCAGTCCAGAGGAAATGCTTTGCACGTCTTACTCCTTGAACCCTTTGGAATGTTTACCTGGGGAAAAATAGTCTTTGGATTGGGCTAAACCAGTATTATTTTATAAACAACAGTAAAGCTAACAGGAAAAAGCAGACATCCTGACCACGAGGATTAATGATTATGAACATTCTTTAAAATTTAGATTTAAGAAAGGGACTGTAGAAAAGTAGGTGAAGTTATAAAAAGACAATTGAAGGGATATTGTGGTGATAGAAATATTCTGTATCCTAGATATTAATATTCTGGTGTTAATATTATACTACAGTTTTGCAAGATATTACCACTGGAGAAAACTAGGTAAAGAGCATTTAGGTTCTTGTATTATTTCTCTCTTTCTTTTTTAATATATTTTGTTGATTTTGTACAGAGAGGAAGGGAGAGAGATAGAGAGCTAGAAACATCAATGAGAGAGAATCATCGACCAGCTGCCTCTTGCACACTCCCTACCTGGGATGTGCCAGCAACCAGCAACCAAAGTACATGCCCCTGACCAGAATCGAACCTGGGACCTTTCAGTTCGCAGACCGACACTCGACCACTGAGCCAAACCAGTTTCAACAAGTTCTTGTATTATTTCTTACAATTTATACAAATATATAAGTATCTTAACATTTAAATAAGAAAAGAACAGTTTTGAGAAAGTCATGTAACTATACCTGATAACAAAACCTAGTTAGAGAAAATTAACTTGCAGTTTAAGAGGATTCTAAGGCTTGATAAAGTGGCATGCTAAAGGGAAGCTCCATTGAGGAAGGCACCTTCAGTATGGGGCACATGGCTACGTATTCGTAGGGGTCACTTAGCTCTGAGCCCTGGAGACACAGAGATGAATATGCCCTTGTATTTAAGATAAAAAATCTTGTGATATCAACAGACAAATATTAAAAAAGCAAACATAGAAATTTGTTCAAACTGCTCTGATTACCTTAACTGAAGGAAGGTTGGATCAAGAATTTTTTCCCAATAGTTTGAGTTTTCAATTATTGTTTATAGAATGGAAAATACTAGTATAGGACATAATACCTGTTAGCACTCTGGTGGTCTTTTAATAACGGCCTCACATCATTCAATTGTATATTATCTAGTGACTGAATTATTTATTCATTAATCTCTTAACAGAAAAGCAGTTTAATGCAAGCTGATTAAAGAGATTGAGTTTCCAGGAAGAAAATCTACACTTAAACCATTCCAAAAGGAAAAGAATATATCCATGCTGTAGAATTGAAACCAGTCTTTTAAGCCAGATGGAGTAAATCTTTTCCTTTTTTCCTGGACCAAAGTTCATAGTTTACTTGTTTTTCTCAATTACACACACCTTTACCATACATTAGATAAATGCTTCTCAGGTTCTCAAGGCATTCTCCACAGTGAAATAAAATATTCTACATATTTCAAAAGTGCTGTTTGTACATAAAATTCTAAAATTTTAGAATGCCATATTTTAAGTATAAAATTTTAAAATTAATTTAGATTAGTTCTCACTTATTTATGGATTATAATGAACAACATAAACTGATGAACAAAAACAAATCCAGATACAGAGAAACATCGATCAAATCTTCAAACCTCAGAGGGAAGGTAAAGGAGGGTGAGGGTAAGAGGGAGAAATCAACCAAAGGGCTTGTATGCATGCATATAAGCCTAACTAATGGACACAGACATCAGGGGGGTGAAGGCATGAGTTGGGGTGGGGGATGTTGGAGGAGTAGTAGGGCTATAAGGACACATATGTAATACCTTAACCAATAAATAAATTTTAAAAATAGATTTGTTCTCTATCTACCTTAGTGTAATTGCTTTCATTGTAATTTTTTATTGTCTTTGATTTGTTCAACTGTGTTTACTCAAATGTATTATGCAAATAAAAAATTTATTCTTCCAAAATGGAAAAGCACACAATATTTTGAAATGAGAAAGCTATCTTATGTTTTTCTACAATAAAGAAATTTCACAACCAATTAATGAGTGAATTAATATGCTTTATTCTTTTTCTCTTATTTATAATTTTCAAATCATGTTACAAGTGTTTTGATTCAGAAAGCACTGGCACTGCACTTGTAATTCTTGACTTAATCAGCATAAAAATAGTACTTTGGTCTTTAAAAATATTAAATATTGCCTATAGCACACAGTTGACATGGAGGAGTTCACATGGACTTATCTAAAATATAGAATTGATGTAAAACATTTGATATACAAATGATGTGAAAGTTATTAATAAATACTATAATATCATGTGATTTTTGACAACAAGGTCCTATTCAATTCTTAACTATTCTACTTTTATAATAACAATCAATAGCTCTGACTTGAAACTAGGAAATCTCAATTTATTGAAATTAGCAGTTGAATAATTGAATTTGGCATATTCTCAATATTTATGAGAAAATGTTGTAGTTTTCAGTATCTTATGCTCACCTAAAACAAACTATGAAATAGTTGCTCAGATAAATACAGATATATGACACTTTTAAAACTAACATGGAGAAATAAGGAATAGGTATTCAAGATTAAGACTGTAGGTGGTTTCTCAAAGCAACAGTCTTATATTACAACAAATAATGTGTAGTCACTTTTCTTATAATAATAATTAATTTAGCAAACCAATGGCCTACTGATGCATTATCTTAAATGACTCATTTCAAAATATTTGATAGATTTAGTAACCATATAATATTTTAAAGAACATAAATTAAAACATATATGATTTAATTTTATACATATTCTATTTAGGATGGCAACACTTAAAAATATAAAAAACATATAAATAAATAGTATTATTGAGGAATCATTAAAACAGACTCTTTTTCTAAGCCAAGCTTTTCTATAGTTGGTTCTCTTGTTACCCTCAGTTGATTAATGAACATGTGGATCTATATTTCTATCACTATATCAGTCAAAGTTAGAAACAAAAGAAAAAAAAATGGAGAGCAGATGGCTTCTGTCTGTCTTTGGGGAGCTCACAAATGAATAAAACAAAAAGAAATACAGGACTGCTTATTATATGTTAAATATTCTTCAGATATGAAATAGCCCTGGAATTATGATATGCTACTTATTTCAGCGGGAAGAGACAGAGTACATATTGCCTGTTGACATTGTCTTTTGTCTCTAAAAGAAGAGGTGGACTTTTTTCTTTAGGATTGTATAAATTAATTTTCTAAACTATTAAACTTTGTTTTACATAGGGACTGAGAAGTTGTAAGGAAAATTATTAGAGTCAAAGCCATAACTAGACAAAGATCAGAATTTATATATTAAATATTAAATAGCAAAATTAAAAGAAATATTATTTAAAAAATTAAAGAATTAGTAAGACATAGATAAGGAGAAATAACAATTCTATTAGAAGTTCTCATTTTATCTTACTGTCTACATCTCTAATTATTTTCTTTTTTAAAAAATATATTTTGTTGATTTTGTACAGAGAGGAAGGGAGAGAGATAGAGTTAGAAACATCTATGAGAGAGAGTCATCGATCAGCTGCCTCTTGCACACCCCTTACTGGGGATATGCCCGCAACCAAGGTACATGCCCTTGACTGGAATCGAACCCGGGACCCTTCAGTCCCCAAGCCAACGCTCTATCCATTGAGCCAAACCAGTTTTGGCTACATCTCTAATTATCTTCTTTCATATTATCTCTGTCTGTAATCTTTTTTAAAAAAGTGTTCAGTTTTTTATTGCTCCTCAGTTTTACTATTTTGCTATTAGCCAGTTTATTGAATTTTTTTATTTCAATAATTTTATTTTAGTGTTTTCTTATAGCTACATAGATAATCAGTTTGATATTTTGACTTTTTATATTTTATTTCTGAAAATATTTTATACACTAGAGGCCCGGTGCATGAATTTGTCCAGGGCATGCCCAGCCCCTCTCACCCAGTCCTGATTTGGGCCAATTAAGGCCAATCAGAGCTGTCTAGCTCAGTCCCTATCAGGGATGATTGGGGCCAACCGGCTGGAGAGGGACTATGGGAGGATTCCAGGGCATGTCCGGCCCATCTCACCCAGTCCTGATAGGCTAGACCCTAGCAGCAAGCTTACCTACCAGTCGAAATGTCTGCCTCATGGTGGTCAGTGCACATTACAGATACTGGTCAAGTGGTGAAATGAACGGTCAGACACAGCATATTAGGCTTTTATTATATAGGATAATTTCAATTGTCTGATACATCTAACAACTGACAAACTGGAAGATTTACATCTATTATATTTGCTTCTAAAAATATCTTTTTTTATAGTGGACATTTTCCTTGTGTGTCATGTAATTTTATTGTAAGGTAATAATTGTGTAAATATGTAAATGTTGGAATTTTTAAAGACCCATATTTAAAATACTTTAGTAAATATGTGTATTTGTATCTCTCAAATATCAGCATTTATACCAACCTGGAATAATTTTTCTGTAGCTTTAATATCTGTGTTCCAATTCTCAAACCTATGTAGAGAGTACATTTAATCACAGACCCACATGCCGCAGTCTTGAGAGTACAAATTCAAATGCAGTGTTATTATTAATATTATCAAGGACAGCAGCTTTCTTTCTAGAGTCACCTCGATTTCATTAGCTCTGTAATATGTGCTATAATAAATTCTATTTCATCGTGGAATGAATTTCTTAAATTTTGTTTCTCACACTTAAAAATCTTGATTTCACTTTTTCCATCTGACTTCTAGGAATGGATGGTGAAATTATTACATAATGGCACAAAATAAAAGATTTAATGCATATTTTACCAACATTTATAAAGCAGAGACCAAACAAAAGTTTATAAATGAAATGGGAAATGGCATTGTCTTGCACCAGGAGTGGAGTTTTCTGATGAATTGTGCTGGTTTTTATTGCAAAAATGTGCCCATGGAAACAGACTCAGTCAGTTAGAAACAAAACTGGGAAAAGTAAAAAAGAAACAGTTTTACATTAAGCAAGCTTGAATAAAATAATTCTAATTCTGAAGCCAGATGTTCCTCTTCACTCTCAGACCACCAACACTCCACATTTACAACAGTTTCAGAAAAGAACAACATCTGTGCCTATATGGTTATGACAGTCAAACAATTTGCAATGATATGTGTATCCTACTTATATCCCCTTGTTAGTTATCTGCTAAAGATTATAGCATAAGACCTAATAAATCAAAACCAGCTTTTAACTCAGCAATCCATGGTATGTGTTTTTTTTTTTGGGGGGGAAGCATATAAATTTCCAATAGTACAGAACAGCTGTGTTTCTGGCAAAAAGCTTCTATGTCCAAGGACTAGAACAGCTTCAAAATTCCTGAGAGCAAATTTGGTAAAAGCAAATGTAAACAGTGTAATAAGCAATAGAGTCTGCGGGAGCTCTGGGTATTAAAGTGTTATAAGAGAACTAGAGGCCTGGTGCATGAAATTCATGCATGGGTGCCGTCCCTAGGCCTGGACAGAGATCAAAGTGCTAGTGTGTGGCATGGAAGGGCAGGTCCCAGCTAAACTCTGGGCCCTGAGCAGCACCTGTCCCCAAGCCTCTGCACACCCACTTCTGCCTCAGTTTATCAGGCCCCCACCCGGCTCTCTCAGTGCCTGGGAGCCAGGTGGCAGCCCCCCTCCTGCCGCCACCACTGGTTGCCATCTGTGGAGCGATCAGTGGGGTGGTCTGGCCCCACTCGCTCGTGCCTTGGCCTGGCGCCCCCTGCTCACCTGCTCCACCATCGTGCCGTGGTCTTGTTCTCATCAAAGCCCATTGGGGCCCAGTGCCTCCACTGCCACCTGCTGCCAGCCCTGCATCGCTGATGCCTGCCATGTTCCTCACTGCACCCTGGTAGTCAGAGCATGTCATAGCGAGAGATCAAACTCTTGATCGAGGGGACAATTTGCATATTAGACTTTTATTATATAGGATAGTAAAACAGCTAGAGAAGAAGACAAATGCAGACACGCACTGAAGATTTACATGTACTTATAAGTAGGTGTATAGTGACAGCAGTGGGTATCCTGATGGAACTTACTTTTTTTTTTTAATATATTCTTTTTTATTGATTTTAGAGAGGAAGGGAGAGGGAGAGGGAGATAGAAACATTAATGATGAAAGAGAATCATTGATCTACTGCCTCTTGCACACCCCACCCTGAGGATTAAGCCTCAACCCTGGCATTGCTCTGTCAGAGATTTGAACTGAGATTCCCCTGATTCAAAAGTCAGTGCTCAACCAATGAACCACACCAGCTGGGCCTGATGGAGCTTTCTGAGACAATGAAAAGGAAAACTCAAACATAATTTCCAGGAATGTCCTATAAAGAAAAGTAGACTAAGCATAGCCAGCTCTCAATAGCAATTCTTAGGAGGTAAAGTCAAGACTGTTATACTTACAAAATTGTAAGTTTTACTGCCTCTGCCTCATTAAGAATTCAACTAAATAGCTCATTTCTGCCTAATCACTGCTCATAAGCCATATCAATTTTACTAACTTTTCCTACTATTGAATTAGAAAGTGAATGCAGGAATTCTATATAATAAAGAGGTGATAAGCAAATTGATCATCACACCCTTGCACAAGATGGTCGCTCCCATGTGGTCACAAGATGGCTGGCAAGGAAGGCAGTTGTGGGCAATCAGGCCAGCAGGGGAGGACAGTGAGAGGTGACCAGGCCAGCAAGGGAGGGCAGTTAGAGGTGACTGGGCCATCAGAGGAGGACAGTTAAGGGTGACCAGGCCAGCAGGGGAGGGCAGTTAGGGGTGACTGGGCCTGTAGAGGGAAGAAGGCAGTTGGGGTGGGGGCCATGCCTGTAGGGGAGGACAGTTGGGGGCAATTAGGCTGGCAGGGGACAGTTAGGCATCAATCTGGCTGGCAGGGGAATGGTTAGGAGGTGATCAAGCTGGTAGGCAGAGGTGGTTAGGGGAAATCAGACAGGCAGGCAAGAATTTGGGAGCCATCAATCCCAGATTGTGAGAGGGATGTCCGACTGTCCCCAGGAATTGGGCCTACATCGGCTATCGGACACCCCCCAAGGAGTCCCAGATTAGAAAGGAGGCACGCTGGGCTGAGGGACACTCTCCTCCCCCCACTGCACGGGTTTCATGCACTGGGCCTCTAGTAATAATGATAAAAATTCACAGTTGCATAGTGCTGACCACCAGTGCCACATTGTAATGAGTCCTTCACAAACACCTTTTTCAATGTGCCTGCTGTCTGTATGAATTTGATACAGTATTATCTTCATTTTCCAGAGCATAAAAGTGAAGTGCAGAGATGGCATATAAATTCCCCAGTGTCCAGCAGAACTGGCATTTGAATCTAGGCAATTACGCTTTGCTAAAAAAATCCTATCTCATCATGATCAGTCAGTGCTTTTTAAATTAGAAATTGACACTGAAGAAATGAAAGAATATTTCCCAGGCTACTACTGATAGAGTGGAAGAGACCGGGTTAGAAAGTATCTTCAGTTCTGACCTTCAATCCTAAATTTCTAACATAATTGTCTGAAAATGGTGCAGACCAGAAAGTGAAGGGGGTTTTAAAATAAAGTAAGGGAAAAATAAAACTGTTAATGACATCCTGGGCAAATGATGCATAATGGTGCATGAGGTAAGGGTGTGTTGTAATATACCATCTTGTGTTTCCTCTAGCTTTACCCCATAGGGATTTTCCGTGTAATGATCCTGTCTCGGAAAGTTAGTTCTGCTGGAAAGTTAAAAATTATACACAGAAGAGCAAATTCCTGAGCCACCTATATTTATAGAAATCTGGATCACCATTTTATATTTATTTCCTAGTTAAAGTCCTTTTTTATTTTTGAGCATGTTGATATAGTTGCAATGTGTATATTTGCCCAACCATGCCAATTAAAATACTGTATATCCAGGTGACATGAAATTAAAGCCTAAATTCAGCTCTTTATTTATTTAAAAATATACAAAATCTTAAAGGGTCTCACAGTTCTCAAGTTAACATAAACTCTGGAAAGTTTGACAGCCTGTACTGTATGTATAATATCACCTCAATTTTACTGAAACCAAAATGAAAATGCTATTATTCTCTTTAAAAGGAAAAGATCCGCTGAAACCAGTTTGGCTCAGTGGTTAGAGTGTCGGCTTATGAACTGAAAGGTCCCAGGTTCAATTCCAGTCAGAGGCATGTACCTTGGTTGTGGGCACATCCTCAGTAGGGGGTATGCAGGAGGCAGCTGACCAATGTTTCTCTCTCATCGATGTTTCTAACTCTCTTTCCCTCTCCCTTCCTCTCTGTAAAAAATCAATAAAATATATTTTAAAAAAAATAAAAAAGAAAAGAAAAAGATATGTTCTATTTCCTACAAATAAAATCAAACCAATCATTAGCATTTCACACAGTGGTAAAACAACCATTTAATACGTGTTCACATCATCCAGCTCTGAAAGTTAAAATCCTTAGAAATATTAAAAGCAGCACTTCTTCTAAAGCAGTAAACGTAACAATTCCCTGCAAAGAGTAATTTGCACAAAAATTTAAAAGGTAGACAGTTAAAAGACAGCAGAAAATTCTAAGGACTATTAACGAAAAAACAAAAACAAACAAAAAAAAAACACAAAAAAACATTGAAACCTGTAAAGAATTTTTGTGAGTTTATTTAAGCCAAACTTTCGACATATGCCAGGAAGCAGAACCTCAACGGACTGAGATAATGCTCCGAAGAAAGGCGGGTTACTTTTCTCTTTTTATACACTGAAATCAAAGGAGGGACATAGGTGGGTTACATGAAATCCATTGGTGATGGAGTAAGGAGGCGAGATAAAGCAAAGCTGTGGGAAGCTCCTGGGATTGGATAAAAAGTAAAATGATGGAGGTGTACTCAGTTGAGTGCTGGAACAAGTAACATGATAACGAAGGAATTTGAGGCATCTGTCCTGGTGCCCACCACAAAGGTTGTGCCCCTGGGGCTCCAGAAAAAGGGAAGTTACAAGTTACCCAGACATCTCACAGATATGTTATCTTAGAGGCAAAAAAGGCAAATGGGCTCAGTAAAAAGATCGAAGTTGATTTTTGTCTGGGAAAATATCTGGGACATGACTACCTACTATAATCTGTTAGATATTTAATTCTCAAACCATCTTTTGTGGTTATCTTCGGTCTCTGGGTTTGCAAGACTGCCCTGCAGGCCTTCCCTGAGCTTGTCAGGTTAGCCTGAGACTCTTTTCTTTCACAGGACTAATATAGCTATGAAATCTCAATATCTAAATATATATATCGAAATCGCAAGGTAGTCTGCCACTGAGCACACTTCACCATGTTTGCGGCCCTGCCCACCCGCCCCCAGCTGCTCACAGTGCTTGAACTCTCCCTCTCTCTCTCTCTCTCTCTCTCTCTCTCTCTCTCTCTCTCTCTCTCTCTCTCTCTCTCTCTCTCTCTCTCTCTCTCTTTGGCTTAACAAGCAAGAAAATTTATTTTCTCATACAACAGGAAATCCAGAAGCACTTCAGGCTTCAAATTGGTTTAATCACAGGCTCCTTTTTGTCATCAAAGATCCAGACTCTTTGCATCTCACCACTTCCCTACCCTCAGGGTAATTGCAAAATGGATGCAGCAGTAACAGGTGTCATATTCAGGAACACCCTGACGATATAGACAGTTAATTCCTAAGGCATTCTCATGAAGAATGAGACACCCAATGACCCCGCAGCCCTTTGATCTGCCATTGTCTTCACTGCCCTCAGGAAGTGGTGATTGACAGGGTTGCAGAAGAGAGAAACAAAACAAGGTGAACCGAAGGCAGCTGTCTTTCTGCAAGCAGTGAAGCTCTTATTCCTTTTTGTCAAGGTATTAACTTTCTGATTGTGATATTGGCTATGGGTCTCAAAGTACACCCAATTCCCTGATCTCACCATCACCTGACAAACAGTGGCTGGCCAGTTTATGAGTTTCCTAGGATAGCTTATAGTTTGAGGGTGGAGGGTATTTGTCCTCTTACACCGTGGAGAGAGGGAGACAGCAATAGAAAAGAGACACTAGAAGGAAAAACTGTTGCCTCTGGAGCCATCCATCCCAGCTTTCCCCGTACCCACTGGCCTCCTCCTCCTGGCTTGTAGGCTCCAGGGAAGCACGTGGGCCAGGTCCTGAGGGTAGCCGGCCAAGTGCGCGTTCCAGGAGCCCTCACTTCAGAACAGATGAGCCTCTTGCGCCGGCAGGAAGTTGGTCTTGATCTCTCTTAAGGGTGGTTGGGAGGGAGTTTCCAATCCCACTCCTTTTCCTCTAACATTTTCCTGCCCCTCCCCCCCTTTCCCCATGCTAGGAGCCTTTGGCTGCTATCCCCTCAAGGGCTAATCAGAGGAAAGGGCCTTTGAGCTTGGCTATAAAAGCACTGATCTTATTAGGCCTCCTGGAGTCCAGATGCATAAGTTACTGCACATAAACATTTTTGGGATGTGTGTGAAAATTTGGGTCTCTGATATTAAAACTACCGTGCTATTTCGTACACTGGGCCTCTAATATATATATTTAGATATTGAGATTTCATAGCTAAATTAGTCCTTAGAATTTTCTGCTCTCTTTTAACTGTCTACCTTTAAAAATTTTTTTAATATATTTTATTGATTTTGTACAGAGAAGAAGGGAGAGAGATAGAGAGCTAGAAACATCGATGAAAGAGTCATCGATCAGCTGCCTCTTGCACACCCCCTACTGGGGATATGCCCTCAACCAGGGTACATGCCCTTGACCGGAATGGAATCTGGGACCCTTCAGTCCCCAAACCGACGCTCTATCCATTGAGCCAAACCGGTTTCGGCATTAAATTTTTGTGCAAATTACTCTTTGCAGGTAATTGTTACATTTACTGCTTTAGAAGAAGTGCTGCTTTTAATATTTCTGAGGATTTTAACTTTCAGAGCTGGATGATGTGAGCACATATTAATGGTTGTTATTTAAAATAATGACAGCACCTATTTCAAATATTATAATGAAGATATATATATATATATATATATATATATATATATATATATATATATATATATATATATGTAAAGCCCTCACATAAAAAGGCTGCAAAAATGTTATTTTACTTTGAAGACAGTAATAACTGAAAATAACAGGTTTCTTTCAGGCCACATCCTAAAAAGGTAGCTCCTTTTTTTTAATGTCTTAGGCCTATACAAAGGTCTTAAAAGACCCCTGACCCTGCCATCTGGATATTTTAAATGAACACGTTTGTCTTAAAAAACTATGAGGTGCCTAATTTTTAAAAACAACCGGCCACACCCTCTTCCTCAACCATATTGTCACATTATCCAACTTATACTTTATGAACAGCCTTGATGTGCTACATGAGCAAAAAGTATACAAAGTAACACTTTGCCTTAGTAATCACTTAGTTACATTATTTTATTTTTATGAAATGAGAACTGATCAACCAAAACTTTCAAACAGACCCACCAGATGATAAATATCATCATATGTTTGATTCACAGTACGTTAGGGTAGGGGTGTCGAACTCAATCAGAGAAGGGGCCAAAATCTAAAATCCAGCCTAAATCGCGGGCCGAATGGTTTACTGAACAGTCATAAACTGTCATTGTGATGGAAACGCAGCGGAGTGCAGTGATGACAGCGCGGTGCGAGCCACATTGCAAGGCCTAGAGGGACGGATTTGGCCCGAGGGCCTTGTGTTTGACACATGTGCGTTAGGGCATAAACTCTTCAATTACAGCTTTGTGTTTAGTATCAAAAACCTTTCCTTGGGTGTGTGTGTTTGCTACAGATCTCTTGATGTGAGAGAGACACATCTATTTGTTGCCTCTGGTGACCAGAGCTGGATATCAAACCGGCAATCCAGGTGAGTGTCCTTGACCAGGAATCAACCCATGACCATTCAGTCCATGGGCTGACACTCTAACTACTGAGCAAAACAAGCCAGGGCAAGATATATTTCTTAATTACTTATATACTGTTTTGACTCAATTGTTGATATATTCTCAATGAGCTACTATTCAATCTAAAATACAAACTATTAAATATTTAATTTTTAAGACTTAGGCCAAGCAATGTAGTCAACAGGGACTCTTGACCAACCATAAACTTTGTCAGGCTGAGAACGAAGGTGATAGATCCTCCCTTCCCTCAGTTGATGGACAGACATAAACCCCACCTGAGGCCAGACATTCCTGAGCTCTGAGCCACCAATCAACACCTGCCAAATACCCTAAGCAAACATTCCTAGGTCCCTAGGTCCCTAATCAGCATGTGCTGAGTGCCCTAAGCCCCACCCCCTATCCTTAAAGGTGCTTGTAAACCCCTAACTCACTCTCTTCCGCACCTTTCCATGGAAGCAGCCCAGGGGTACCCTTCCCTCCAATAAAGCCTGTGTCCTGCCATTCTCGTCTCCGGACTACCTTCTCTATTTAATCTATCAGAAGGAGGTTCAGATATGGGGTGGGGGTATCTTCAAAGCTATACAGGTCAGGAAGAGAGGTATGAGAAGGTAAATTTGGGTTATTAAAGAGCACATTGTATGTTAATAGAATGTATCATTTTAATGTTTTGCTGAGGCAATTTATGAGGTTTCAGGCCAAAGACAACTTTTTTAAAGTTTGTGGATTTTTATATATTTTTTTTCATGAAATGGAAACCACTGGCAGAAGTATGGGGTAGTACAGACAGCTGCTTACGGTCCCCAAAGCTCCTAAAGGAAAGAAAGCAGCAACTTGCATTGGAAAAGAGAAAGAATGCTTCAGCTCAAGCCCTTTTACCCTATGAACAAGAATGTAGTTATACCCTTCCAGTGTTTTTTGAGTCAGAGTGTATGTGTTGGCCTGGTTCCCAGGAAAGCAACTGTTGACCTCTATTTCTTCCTAGAAAGAGTGTGTGTGTGTGTGTGTGTGTGTGTGTGTGTGTGTGTGTGAGTTGGAAGAGGGTGATGGGTGAGGTATATATACTAGTAAATGGAGACTGGACAAATTTCATTATTATTTTCTTCTCTAGTGACAAGATGAGGTCAGGAGTAGAGGTTTTCCACACTATCCAAATGTAGCGTCTTCCTGTTAAAGCTTTCATAAGCTGGAATGGTATAAAGCAAAAAAGCAATTTGCTAATGAATGCACAATATAAATCCCAGATGCTCACAGACACAACTCAAAGCTCTGACTGCTTGATGCAGAGTTGGCTGAGTGCAGTACCCAGGGAAGGAGTTTGGCAGGGACCTCTTGTTGCTCAGAGTGCTGGCTGCCTCTCTAAAGGCACAAAACAAATGCTTCATGCTATTTTTGATTTTCACCTTTTTTCACAGAAGCAAAAGTCCTCTTCAGTTAACTTTCAGTTATTAAAAGCAGGTACAAATGCAGGTCTTTTATAAAAGACAAATGGCTACAGTGAACTTTGAAATCATGGGGGATAACTGGGCATACCAAATAGGGCTTTTCTCTGGGCAGATAAGAAAACAAGTACTGCCATAGCACCCAAGGTGACAACTTTGGTGCTAAGATGGTCACCGTCTGTTATTCCATAAATTCAGTTTACTACTGAGAAGGAAAGAAAAAAGTCTCCATAGCCATAGCCCCAAGGACCTGATCTTGCCTAACCAAACACATCTCCTATGCTTGAGGAAGAAGAGCCTACATCTGATTGGTGACCATTTATATAAGAACTTACTTTTGTGCTCATTTTTATGTCAGTAGTGTTTACCCAAAAGGAACAAGTGAGAGAATCTGGGTTTAAACTCAAGCTTATCTTTCAGTTACTGAAATTCATGATCTTATCACTGTACTCTGTTCTCATGGAAGGCAGATTACTTGGACTTAGTGTCAAACTAACAATTAGAGATAAAACAATAATGAGAATAATTGTATTCGAATATTTGCCAAGCACAACTAACTAAATAAGATTAAGCTGTTTTCTATATCTAGGACTAAAACTCATTAATATATAATAAAACTGTGATTATTAACATACATCTAAAGCTTTTCATTCACCAAAATATTTACCAAGTATATTCTAAGGATCAGGGTTATATTGTTAATCTATGTCACCAGCAACTACAATTGTGCATGTTGTACACTCTTCAATTCCAAAAGGTGCCATCCATATGTTCCCACATAACCCAGGGTCACAGCCTGGACTTGGAAGGGCGGCTACTTTATAGAGTAATAAGTCCCAAATTTTGCCATCAAGGAACTTCAAACTAGTATTGAACAGTGGATTCCTTTGGTTTTGAAGACATTTAAGGAAAGAATATCCAGATTCTGTATGGCTCTATTTGGATATATTTTTTTTATTTCATAATGTAAATAATTTTTATTTCTTATGGATATTTCTTTATCCCATAATGTTTCTTCATTGTTATTACCCTGCTTTCTCATGAATGATGTACCATATTTTTCGGACCATAAGACGCTCCGGACCATAAGACGCACCAGTTTTAAAGAAAGGAAATAAAGAAAAAAAGATTCTGAAACAAATAGTGTCCTAAAATATTTTATGTGCATTAAAACCCAACATCACAGTCATAAACACATGTAATCAACCCTGTAAAGTAAACAGCAGCATTTAGAACCATTTTAGAGCCGGGCAAGCACACAGAGACCACACAGAGCCGGGCAAGTAAAAAAACTTTTTTTTTAAAGTATATGTGTAGGCTATATTTGGACCATAAGAGGCAGGGACTTCCCCCCCCCACTTCTGGGGGGGAAAAAGTGCGTCTTATGGTCTGAAAAATACGGTATATGGATGTCAATATTCAGGTGAGGGATTTCCTAAAGAGGGAAGTGAGGAAAAAGCATTATGGTGACTACTGTCAGGGTAACCCTCCTTCAGAGAAGGAAGTAGATTCATCGTCCTGCTAATCCCTGCCTTTTCAGGTAGGTGAGGTATGAAGACACCAAGAATTTCAAGAAGGTGACGCTTATTACTATTTCTATCACAGGTGGTAAAAGATGGCCCAGTGCTCAGGAATTTACTTATTTATTATTTTAATTTGTTTTCTTTTTTCCATCACCATTTCATTGTTAATCTTCACTGGATGATATTTTTCCATTGATTTTTTTTTATATAGAGAGAGAATGAAAGGAAGAGAGAGAACGAGAGAGAGAGAGAGAGAGAGAGAGAGAGAGAGAGGGGGGGGGGAGAAAAGGAGAGAGAGCAAAACAATGATGTAAGAAAGACACATAAATTGGTTGTCATCCTCATGCACCTCCACCAGGGTTTGGGATTGATCCTGCTACCGAGGTATGTGCCTATGACTGGGAATTCAACCTGCAACCATTGGTACATGTGCCAAAACTATAACCACTTAGAAATACAGGCCAGGGATCCACCACATCTTATCCCCTTTATTCCCTCTACTACCTCCACCTATCCACCTCCACCCCACAATCACCACACTGTTGTCCATGTCCATGAGTTTTCTATCTTTTTTTCTCAATCCCTCCAACACTCCCCCTGTCTGCCTGCTCTCTATCTATGAGTCTGTCTCTACTTTGCTTGGTAGTTCAGTTTGTTCATTACGTTCCACATATGAGTGTAATCATATGGTACTTGTCTTTCTCTGACTGGCTTATTTCATTTAGCATAATTTTCTCCAGGTCCATTCATACTGTCACAAAGGGTAAATTTTTCTTCCATTTTATAGCAGAGTAGTATTCTATTGTGTAAATGTATAGCAATTTTTTATCCATTCACCTAGTGATGGACCTTGAGCTGTTTCCAGATCTTGGGTATTTGTAAATAATACTGCAAGGAACACAGGGGTACATACATTCATTCAAATTTGTGTTTTGGGTTTCTTCAACTAAATTCCCAGAAAAGGAATCACAGGGTCACGAGGCAGTTCCATTTTTAAAATTTTTGAGGTAATTCATACTGCTTTCCCCAGTGGCTGCACTAATCTGCATTAGGGTTCCCCTTTCTCCACATCTTTGCCAACATGTATTTTTTGGTTTATGGATGATACCATTCTGAGAGGTGTGAGGTTATATCTCATTGTGGTTTTAGTTTGCATTTCGCTGATGACTAGTGATGTTGAGTATCTTTTCATATGTTTTGTGTCCATCTCTATGTCATCTTTTGAGAAGCATCTATTCAGGTTCTTTGCCCATTTTTTAATTGGATCATTTGTATTTTTGGTATTGAGTTCTATAAATTCTTTATAAACCACTGGCAAATGTGTTCCTCATTCAGTGGGGTGTTTTTTCATTGTTTCCTTTGCTGTGCCAAAACTCTTTAGTTTGATGTAATCCTATTCATTTTTTTCCCCCTTGCCCCAGGAGATAAATCAGAAAAAAATATTGTTATGAGAAATGTCTGAGATTTTACTACCTATGTTTTCTTCTAGAATTTTTATGGCTTTGAGTCTAACATATAAGACTTTAATCCATTTCAAGTTTATTTTTGTGTGGTATATAAGAAGGTGATCAGTGCATATATACACACACATTTATCAGTGTGTACATTTTTCTGAGAAAAACTAAGCAAAAAAGGAGACATGCAATACTCTAAACAATAAAAAACAAAACAAAAAAGAATAACAAAAGCCTAATTATTGTATGGAATATTTCATTATTAGGGCTTTCTTACTCTTCATATATGTGTCACAAGTTGACCTAACTGACACACCTTTCTCTTTATTACTCCAACAGCCTGGCCTAAATCTACAACATGGAGTTCAATCATTTTCCCCCTTATTATCCTGTGATGCATGAACTTACATTACAAGATAATTTTAAACTTAACTTCAACTAAGATAAACAAGTTTTAAATATTTTTGTTAGAATTTTCTTTTTCTTGTAGAGGTACAGAAAGTTGGAACTTGAGTTTGGAATTGCAAAGCTCAGAAGGTCTGGTTACAGAGGCCACCCTCATGCCCATAGGCTCCCCCCATTGACTTCAGTGTGCCTGCTGTTATTTTGCATGGCTTTCCTAATTGTGGCTGAGATAGTCCAATCATCTATTATACTTTTGAGTTTATTTACGAGGTCTTCAATCTCTGTCTGATTTCAGGTTGTCTAGATGTCCATTACTGTCTTGCCTATATCAGCTGATTTTTAAACAAACACTGAAAAAGTTAATTCTTAATAGCAAATCTGTATTTCCAATTAAAAATATTATTTCCCAAACTTTGGTGGGACTATACTGACCCTGTCTTTTTGGAACGTCATTTGATTGCATGGTGAGCAGAAAGGTGATGGTTTGTGGAAGCCAATATCTGCATGTGTCATTAAAAAAAAAAAAAAGTCCTTAGACTACAAAAGTCACAAAATCATACAAAACATGAACAAACTATCTTAGAGAATATCACAGAAAAATCAAAGAGAGCCACATTGATGTTAATTTGAGGTCTCAGTGCTCTCCAGATTTGTACTGCACATGCACTGAGAAGGTTTACGGTTCCCCATAATTGCAGCAAGATACAAATAAACCAGGTTCTCTCCTTGCACACACATTTCTGCTCTCCACACAAATTAAATACTGACTGAAAAAAAAATAGAAATCTGTTGTTAATGGCAAGGTCTTTTAGAAACACAACTAAATGGGAGATATTAAAAAAAATGTGCTACTTTCTTTCTGGGTCTTTTTACTATACCAAGCCTACATCAATAGGTAAGGGGCTGGTGGTTGTAGTTGTATTTAAGTTTGAAACAAATCTTCTTAACAAAAGGATTGATACCAGGAACTAGATCTTAAGGAAATCTAATAGGGTGGTTGAGTAGTGGAGTTAGAAGGCAGGAGCACTTTTCTACCCCTCCAAACTCAAGCTTCTTGTTCACTCTTTCTCTATGTATCTGTCTATTCTTCAACCATTAGCTCCAGCCTCCCTGTTTCTGCTGCCAAAATTGTTACTTCATTTTCAGCATGTTTGCTCTTTCCTTGATATGGGATCTCATGCTTCTTCCAAATGAAAACACATAGACATAAACATCACGACTTTTCATCACAACCAAAATTAGAAAACATTCTTATATGAGGTAGAGAAGCAATAGTCTTTTATCCACTGACTCTTCTGGTTCTTGGCCTATGTATTCCTCTCAGATCCTTTGAAGCCTTGTGGAAACCTTCAAATCTATACAATATTTTACTTTGCTCAATTCTGGACATCACCCTGATTCATTTCCTTCTCAGCACTTCCTGGCTTTGCCAGCTGTTGAAACAGCAGGACTTGCCTCTGTTTGATATCTTAATTGCCTGTAAAATCACTGCCTACTGTATTCAGATCATATCCTGAAACTACTTTTTTTCCCCTCCCTGGACTCCCTAGCCCTGCCCTTCCTGAACTACTTCAGGCTCCCAGGGTTCCTTTCAACAGCAGCACCACTGACCAACAATGAAAACTAAAATAGGGGATTAAATTGTGAGGCAAAGTTTGCTTTTTAAATCTCTCTTCTTTAAGTTTTTGTTTTGCATCCATAGCTAATCAATCCTTTGAATGATTTCCATTTTGAGCATGCTTGTAATTAAACGACTTTTTTGTGAACTAACTTTATATTTGAAAGTAAATATCATAATGGACCATCTTCCAATGTATCTGGTTCAATAAGATTAGTATTCTTATGTTTTCCAGTCCTACCCCCTGGACCCATTTCCCAATATTATTCTGAAATCACCGTCAGCCACTAGTCACAATGAGCAATGTTAATTCAGGATTATCCTCCTAGGTTTCTGAATTGGTTACACCCACATCCCCAGATGTGACCAGGGTATATTCAGATCAGCTGCCTTATTTTCATCTTGTTACTCATACCATTACTCTCTGACACGTTCACGTTGTGCTTTTTGTCTGGGGGTGTTTGCTTTGTCAAAGAAAGATTTCCTTATAAACTGTAAACCTCTTATTTGAATAAGATAAATCACGAACATTTGTTAACTTTGGGTAGATTTGCACTGTGACAAAGGAAGCAGAGCTAGGAAAATGAAGTTTATTTCTAGGTTGCCATTAACTTGTTTTGTGTCTTTAAGCAGATGCTGCTTACAGTCAGTATAACTGTATTCAATATGTTTGAAAAGTTGAGACAGGGAATATGTAATCATTCCCAAAATAATTTTCTAGAGATGAAAACCACAATGTCTGAAAAAATGCACTGGATTGTATTAACACCATATTATACATTGTAGAAGAAAGGGTTAGTGAACATAAAGTCACAGCAATAGATGTCATCCAAATTAAAGCACAAAAAGAGAAAAGGATTTTTAAAAAATGAATAGGGCATCAGTGAGCTGTGCAAAACTGTATGGAGTCTCAAGTTCCAGAAGGAAGAAGAAATAGAAAAAGGATGTGAATAATGACTATAAAACCCACATTTCTAAGAAGCTTGATAAACTTGAAGTGTGCACACATGAGCACAGGCACACGCCCATGAAAACAACCACACCAGGGCACATGATCATTTAATTGCTCAAAATCAGTGACAAAGAACATACTCAGTCTTACAAGCAGACTGAGAAAACAGATGCATTCTGGACAGGAAAAGAATGATAGGAAAGAAAACAGATTTCCCTATAAGGAAAAATTAGGTAAATTAAAGTATAATTATGAGTGATACATTTATTTTGCATTAAGTCCTGATACTTTTAACAAAAGTCTCTAAAGTTTGATTTTTTTTTAACTCAAAGTAAGATATGCAGTTCCCTTTCTTTCCAAAGCTTCCACCAAAGACCTTTGTTCTGCTTGTCACTGAGCCAATTGCTGCTTTTGCAATCTACAGTTGTATACCCACAAAAACGCCCTTTGTATTTAGATCTCTGTGTGCTCAGTGTGTTAGAGGCCAATTTTACTTTGTGCCATGTTTCAGTGTCACGAATAACACCAGTTACTCAGCTTGTGATTGTTATTCTCTCTATTTCTCCAGGATTTGACTGTCAGTAAATATTCTATTAAGAATCTGTACAATTTGGTACAAAAATGACTACTTCCAAAGATGTCCTGAGAAAAAATTTGAAGATGGTTCATGGCCATCCCATGACCTATGCTTTTGTGGACAACTGGGAAAGGATTGAACAGTTCCACAGCAGGCCAGATGACATGGTGATAGCCACTTACCCCAAATCAGGTGAGTTCTGTGACCTGAAAAATGCAGGTCTCATATCAACCTTTGTTTTCTGAAAATCAACCTTTCTATAAAATCATTATCATTCTAAATAAAATTAATATGCCTATGAGTCAGTCTAGCAATCTACTTCAAATATATTCAAATGGGCATTTGGTGAATAGGAAATGAAACTTCAGAATTAAGTTTCTAATAAAATATAATAAGATGGCAGGCTTCCAATGGGTACTTTTCCCCTCAAATTCAGGTTATGGTTTATAAAAAAAATTTGGTTTTTGCCACAGGAACCACTTGGGTAAGTGAAATCGTGGACATGATTTTAAATGATGGAGATGATGAAAAATGTAAGCGAGATTTTATAACTGTGAAAGTTCCAATGTTGGAGATGGCTGTCCCTGGACTAAGAATATCAGGTAATTTTAAGCCATTTGGGAATTATAATTTTGTAGTATTATTTATCTAACATATTAATTATTATGTTTATGATTCCCACTAAAAATTTAGTAAATTTTGTCATTTAAAATGGAAGTTTGAAAGCAATACAATAACTTAGACATATAGAGAAACTGCAATTTTAGTCTTTATTTGGGTATGGTAACCAAAAATAAATACATTTATTTTTATTGTAGAAAACAATTAAAAATTTAGTTGATAACATAAAACATTTCTTATATTTTATTGACTTTTATTGTTTAGAATTTGGTGAAGTAGAGCAATAAGTTTCTAATTAGAATTTTGGTGTAGTAAATTAAGAAGTACCAATACCTTTTAAAAATAAAATTTATTATTAGTAAGTCATTTATTATTTCACAAATATTTATTGAATGCTTCTAAATAATTATGTACTGTTATATGAGCTAAATACAAAATGATTAGTAAATTAGCTGTCCTAACCCCCAAGAAGTTGATGGTAATAATGGGACATTAAGTAAGTAAACTACTGATATGTGCATATTATTGGTCTTATGTATCCAGAGAATAGGACAAGAAAACAACAAAAAAGTTTACTTTAGCTTGGATAATTAGAGATATGTCTCCTGAATTGAGAGCTATAACCATCATACTGTTGGAGGAAGTTTGGAGGAAGCATATTTCATGAAGGTGAAGTATTAGCTATAAAGACCTAGCTGCAGAAAAGGCATTGATATAGCCTGGAATTTAAAAAAAAGAAAAGAAAAGAAAAGACAAGCCAAAACAAAAAAATACAAAACAAAAAAAAACACGACAACAATAATGAAAAAAGGGAAGAATGAAATGCAAAACAATTGGAGGCTTGCTGGGGACAGATCATGTAGGACTTGTAATTTTTAAGAAATGAGCTGAGAGAGAATCAGAAAAGTGTGATGTCCTAAAGGCAAGTGAGAGGTGTTAAGAAGTGAGGCCTGGTTCTCTAGTGCTGCTGGAAGCCTGGAATAAGTTCAGTGAAGAAACTGTATATCAATTTAAAGAGCAGAATCCAAATGCTCTTGCCTACAGGAGTTGGTTGCTACACAGGCAGAGAAGGACCATCTGGGCATGTGTCATTCTTCCTGTGTGGTTGCCTGAAGTCAGAGGGCAAATGCTAAAGCTTGAAATTAAAGGACAAGCAACCAAATGAGTGTTAGAATGATGTAAGACTCCAGACCCAATGAAAAGTATGAAATAAAAAGGTGGTGGAATTAGCAATAGGGGTTGAGATGGTTAGTAAGGCTGTGTAGCATTGCCAGAGTGAGTAGGTGAGGTACACCAGGTAAAGGAGGATAAACTGGCACTCATATTTAGTCTGGAGCCTGAATGTGAATACTTGTGGTGTCATTGCATATTCCCAACATTTATATTTATGCATTCAAAGGCTTCATTTAAAGGATATCAATGGCAGAACAATTATAAGACAGAAGAAAGTTGAGGGCAGGAAAAGGAACAACAACGTGGAAAAACATCAAAAAAGAAATAGACAGAAGAGTTCATCTCATGGCACTGAGGAGTAGTGAGTTGTGGAATGTTATGATCTCTCATTTCTATGTGCTGAGTAAAGAGGCTGTAACTACCAGATGGGTAGAAGCATAGTGAAATAGGAATTTTATAGATAAACAATTGATTTTTTTAAATAAAATTCAGGATATCAAATTGAATCTGAAATTCAGATAACAATTTTATTTAGTACTAGAGGCCTGATGCATGAAATCCATGCAAGAGCATGCCCTGTCAGGACGGTTGTTTCATTGTTCGGCCATTTGGTGGATTTTCACATTGCACTTTTATTATTATAGATAAGTATATCTCAAATATTATATGGGGGATACTTATACTAAAAGGCATCTGTTTTAATCTGAAATTCAAATTTAACCAGATTTTCTGCATCTTTATTTTCTAAATCTTCCAACTCTATCTTCAATGATATTAAGGGGTTTTCTTACTACAAACCATGTGCTACGCACTACTCTCTAAAAAGCATTTGTTGGTAAACAAAACAAGCACCAGCCCTGTGTGTTTGGGGGCGGTGGCAAGGAAGACACATGAGAACTGACAATAAATAAATGAAAAATGAATGGAGAATAAAAATAAGTGCTATAAAGATTTGAAAAGGATGTTTTAGTTGAGAGATACTGAGTGACTTTTTAGCATCTGCAATAAAATTCTGTAAACAGTTGAAACATAGGATTGCTTTGAATGAGTGAGTCAGATAAAATTTGGGGCAGGTGTATCTTCATATACAAAAGGTGGGAAGATAATGTAGGATTTACAGGTAATCTAGATGTTAGACTGGATGTAAGTAATATTGTGAAGAGGACTTTATGATTTCATGGCTGTGAAATCTGAAAGAGGAGATGACAATTAATGAGATCTTGATGACTCTGTAGGAGAGGACATCTATAACAGCTATATCTGGAATATGATAAAGGCCACACTTCCATTAAGAGAATAGTGAGTGAAAAGGGTTAGCACAGCTCTTCCTAGCCTATGTCTGAAATGCTCTATGTCTTTTTTCCATAAGTGAATTCACACTGGCCAAGTCACTTATTCAGTGAGATGATCCTGATTCTCAACATGGAAAATAAATGGATACTTTCTGCCTCAAGGGAGTTTATATATCCCCTTGTCCAAAGACTTCATGTGAAACCAAAATCTCCACATATTAGTTGTATGACTTTGGGGAATTCAGCTAACACCTAAAAGTTATACAACATTTTTATTTTGCATATACATATGACACATAAAGGAAACAATGAAAATGGGGAGGGGGGAAAACTGATGCTACACAAAAATGACATCACAGCTACTATAATAGCTGATGTAAAACTACAGTTGATGTGAGACTTACTAGATATTAGAGAGAAAACATTTTTATAATTATTTATATTATACACAGGTATGATAAAACCAAAGTGCTAAGATTGGTATTATTACTCCCTATTTTGGAGATGCAGAAAGTGAAGCATAGAGACTGTGACACTTTCACATGTCTCACAGTGAGTCAGTGATAGAGTTAGGAGTTTTAATTCAAGGAGGCTAATCGCATATCCTATGTTCTTAACCAGCGTACAATATTGCCTCTTAGAATCTGGGTAAATAATGTCTATGATTAGTTTAAAATTTAGTAACATTTATTACTGTTCAGAAATATTTTTAAAGGCTGGTTGAGAAAACCAGGAAATGCAGGGTCCTTGGAGACTCTAATAGCTCTATATACCAAACTAAATTTTCCCAGGAGTAGAACAATTAGAGAAGAATCCATCACGCCGGCTTGTGAAGACACATCTGCCGATTGATCTCCTTCCTGAGTCTTTTTGGAAGAACAACTGCAAGGTGCCAGTCAATTTTTTAATCTGACCCTTGACTCACTCACATCTATACTAATAAAAGGCTAATATGCTGATTAGATTGGAAGACCTTCCAGACATCTTTCTGGACAAAGCCATGTGGTGGCGAGGTTGAGACAGAGGTGGTTAGGGGCAATCAAGCCAGGAGGGGAAGACAGGGGCAAACAGGCTGGCTTGGTGGTAGTGGTTGTGAGGGGGGAGAGTTAAGGGTGATCAGGCCAGAAGGGTGGTGCAGTTGGGGGTGATCAAGCTGGCAGAAGGGTGCAGTTAGGGGTGAGCAGGCCAGTAGAGGGGTTCAGTTGAGGGTGAGCAGGCTGGGGGGGGGGGCAGTTGGGGAGATCAAGCCAGCAGGCAGAGTGGTTAGGGGTGATCAGGCAGACAGGCAGGTGAGCTGTTTGGAGCCAGCAGTCCCGGATTGTGAGAGGGATGTCCGATTGCTGGCAGTTGGACATCCTCTGAGGGATCCCAGATTGGAGAGGGTGCAGGCTGTGTTGAGGGTGCCCCCTGACCCCCATGAATGAATTTTGTGCACTGGGCTTACTACCATAGAGATAAATAATTGCTCAGATGTTTGTTTTTTATTTGTTACCTTGAGAACTGAGCTGCATAAGAAAGTGCTTCAATGAAAGTGCTTCAAGTATATTTTTTATACTCACCCAAAGTTATGTTTTTTATTGATTTTAGACTGAGATGAAGGGAGAGAGAGAGAGAGAGAGAGAGAGAGAGAGAGAGAGAGAGAGAGAGAGAGAGAGATATTTACTTATTGCCTGTCTTATGTGCTCCAGTTGGGGGTTGAACCCTCCACCTCGATAACTGCCCTTACTGGGAATTGAACCTGCAAACTTTTTGGTGTATGAAACAACATCCAAACCACCAATTGAGCCCCCTGGCCTAAGGCTCAGTTATTTTAGTCTAATTCTATATACTAAAGGTTTCCAACATTATATAGCAATAGGATTCTCATCTCAACACAATATTGCTGCTATTATTTCTCTGAAAATTCAACATAGGATATCAGTTCTTATTTGATTGGTAAAGTTCTCTGGTGAAACATTTATGACTGGATATTTGTTTTGGAGAAATTTTAAATTTATTTTCTTCAATAATTGTGGAGCTATTCAGATTATCTATTTTATCTTAGCTGACTTTTGCTAGTTTGTGATGTGTGAGGAATTCTAAGTTGTTGAATTTTGTAATGAAAATCTATTTATAATATTCCATTCTTATTCTTTTTTTAAACAGATGTTATTTTATAGCAATTTAATTTATTTTTAGACCAATTTTTAGTTCACAGAAAAATTTAGTCAAAGCAATTTCTCATACTTCCTTGCCCTCACACACATTTAGATTCTCTATTATCATCATGTCCCACTAGAGTAGTACCTTTGTTACAACTGATGAACCTACATTGACACATCATTATCATAATTAGGGTTCTTTCTTGGTGTTGTAGAAATACACAGTATGGAATTGGAATTACACAGTATGTAGCCTTTACAGATTTTTTTCTTTCTATCATGCATTTAACATTCTTCTATGTATTTCCATGGCTTCATAGGTCATTTCTTTTTAGTGTTGAATAATATTCTATTATCTGGGGCTACCACACTTTTTTTTACACTCACCTACTGAAAGACATATTGGTTGAATTATGCATAAAGCTGCTGCAATTATGTGCACATTTTTCTGTGTACCTTATTTTTTTAACTCTTTTGGGTAAATATCAAATATTGCAATTTTTAAATGTATAGTATGAGTATATTTATTTTTTTAATTTTTAAAAATTGATTTGTAGACATTTCATGGATTTCAGATCTGTTGCTTTCCTTGCCTGTATGTTAATTTTTCTCTTAAAAAATGCCATCCATTTCTTCCTTCTCCTGCTGCAGATGATTTATCTGGCTCGAAATGCCAAGGATGTTGCAGTCTCATATTACCATTTTGACTTGATGAATAATTTGCAACCTCCTCCTGGCACCTGGGATGAATATCTAGAGAGATTCATGGCTGGAAATGGTAGGGAGGCCTTGGTTTAAAATTAATAAGTAATTTGTAATTTTTAATAATACTATTAACTGTTACTGCTATGACTTTTTCTTTTCTTTTTTTAATAACTGGAAGCTAATCTTATTTACCTGTATTTTCTTTTTTTAAATATATTTTATTGACATTTTATAAAGAGGAAAGGAGAGGAATAGAGTCAGAAATATCAATGAGAAAGAAACATTGATCAGCTGCCTCCTGCGCACCCCTGCTGGGGGTGTGCCCACAACCAAGGTACATGCCCTTGCTGGAATTGAACCTGGGACCCTTCAGTCCTCAGGCTGATGCTCTTTCCACTGAGCCAAACCAGTTAGGGTGACTTTTTCTTTTAAAACACTTATTTTTGCCAAGTCAGTACAAGTATATCCAAATACCATTTAAAAAATTAAATCAAATATGTCTAATATTTTACTATGATATTCAATATATAAACTTGCTGTTAAACATTGGCTTGCTCTGCCTGCATGGTTCAGTAGTTGAGTGCCATGGTTCAATTCCAGGTTAGGGCATATGCCTGGCTTGGGAGCTTGATCCCAGTAGGGGCCTTGCAAGAGGCAACTGGATCAATGATTCTCTCTCATCTTTTGAAGTTTCTATCTTTCTCTCCCTTCCTCTTTGAAATCAATTAAAATATATTTTAAAAGACAAAACCAAAAACATTGGCTTAATGAAAATATTCTCTAACCTCTTTTTAGTTTCTAGAAATCCATTCTCAGTTTCTGTTCATGATGAAATTGTTTACCTTGTCCAAACCATTAGTAAAATCTATTATACATATATTTATAGTACTTAGATAAATATTTGATATTAGTACTTCATAAAAAGAATAGTCTCCTTCCATGTGAGGTTAAGTATAACCTATTGAAGGTCAATGTATTTTCAACTGAAATGCTTCCTTGTACCTTATATTTCAAAATCTGATTATTTGTAAATTGGCCTTACATTCTCAGTTCCCTTGATTATTAACATCCACAAAATGTTTGTACAATTTGACTTATTTTTCAGAAACAAATCTTTAATTTTATGAATGCTTATGGAAATAGGTGTTTTGGTTTTGTTTTGTTTTAGTGGCCTATGGTTCCTGGTTTAATCATGTTAAGAGCTGGTGGAAGAAAAAAGAAGAACACCCAATACTTTTCTTGCACTATGAAGATATGAAAGAGGTAAAATGGTAAAAATTCATTCTGAGTAATTCCTCACTACATCCTGGGGTAACAGGAATAATATAAAAATTTTAAAATGATACGATTGCTTTTCCAATCCTTCTTGCCTGCTTACCCAAATCTTATTAATATCATTAATGACCTTCTAATTGTGAATTCTTTAACAATTTTATTCCTTTGATCCTATTTAATTACTTTTTCTTTCTGAAAGTCTCTCATCCATCTAACACATTATCACACTCTCATGGTTTTTTTGGTATATCTCTATCACTTGGTCATTTTTCTTTTTAAGCTGCTTGCTATATTTTGGTATTCATGCTCACTATTACCAAAATTATGTGCTATTGGTGGCCTTCAAACTTTGTTTTAATTTCTACACTGAATTTAAACCCATACTTTTATTAACATCGACATCAAATTTAACATGTTTAAAACTAAACTTACCTTGCTTCTCTCTCTCCAACATGTACTCCTTTTCTTCTTTTCTTCTCTATTGGTTAAAGATGTTATATGTCCATTCAGTTTTCAAAAACCTAAAAGGAAATTGTCCTCATTAGCTACCATATAGTTAATATAATTCAACTAGATCCTGAACATCCATGGATTCACATGCCCTATTATATCCTTCAAATGTGCTTTCCTCCTGTATTTTCTTTCTACCTCCCTCTTAGTCATTATTATTCATTTAGTCTCCTTATGAACCAGTATTAGTTCAAATACTACTGCAAAGCTCCAGGCCTATTCTGGAGCTGTTTTACTCAAATTAGGCAAATGTGTAGGTGTATGCATGCACATATATGGGAAATATGTGGAAACCACATTTCTGTAGTTCTTAAAAGCCTGAGCATACAAATGAGAATACTTTTTAAATTTTCGAGTTCATGATAGAAGATACCATATCTATGATTCTTGTGATTGCATCCACAATACCTAATATAGCATCTATTAATATGTTGTGTAAATAATGGATTGCTTGATGAGTTAATAAATTAATGAGTAAGCAGTATTAAGACACATTTTAGTGACAATCCTATTTTGAATACCAGAAATTATGCTTCGGTAAAATCTCCCTTGCTCCACATATATCTGATTAATCCCCAGGTTATTTTTTTACATCTTATCAAAAAGAGTCCCCAGTGTTTCTGTTCTGCACAGGATCCCACGTGTCACAGTTATTTAGACCATAGAGAATCTGTAGTCTAAATCTTATCAGTGTTTGAGGCAATTAATGTCAACTTGCTGACATACACAGCTGGAAAACTAAAGTGGTTTTAATTAATCAGATTCAGTTACATATCCTGTCTAATAAAAGAGTAACATGCAAATTAACCATCACTCTGCTATACCCACAAGCCATACCCACAAGCCACACTCACAAGCCAATTAGGAGTGAGTATGCAAATTAACCCCACCAAGATGCCTGCAGCCACAGAGAGAGCACAAGGGATGCTTGGGTTTCCCTGGCGATGGAGGAAGCCAAGCTTTCCATACATCCTAGCTGGCCCAGGCCTCTGGTCAAGGCTACAAAGTTTCAATTATAGAAGATACATAAATCCCAACAGAAAGGCTGTGGCCAGGGAGTTGAAGAGAGCAGGAGGGGAGGGTTGCCCCGGTGATGGAAAAAGCCAAGTTTCTGCAGTCTGGCCAGCCAAGGCCTTTGCTCCAGGCTACAAAATTTCAATTATAGAAGATAAATAAATCCCAACAGAAATGGCTGCCACCATGAAGCAAGCAGAAGGCTTTGCTCTGCTCCAGGCTACAAAGTTTCAATTGTAGAAGGTAAATAATTTCAGATACCAGGGCCTCCGTTTGAGTAGCCAGGGGCAGGGTGGTGTGGTGGTGGTGGTGGTGGTGGTGTGGGCCTGGCAGGCCTGCAAACCAGCACAGGCCCCTTGCCCAGGCCACCCCATGCCCCAAGGGAACCCCCACACTGATCTGGGACACCCTTCAGAGCAAACCAGCAGGCCCCCACCCATGCACCAGGCATCTATACTATCTAATATAAGAGTCATATTCAGATTGACCATCACTCCAACACACAAGATGGCTGTCCCTATGTGGTCAAAGATCCTGCCCCCATGTGGACACAAGATGGCCACCACAAGATGGCCAGCAGGGGAGGGCAGTTGGGGGCAATCAAGCCTGCAGGGGAGGGCAGTTAAAGGGTGACCAGACTGAGGAGGGAAGTTGAGGGGCAAACAGGCTGGCGGGGGAGCAGTTAGACATCAATCAGGCTGGCAGGGGAGTGGTTAGGAGGTGATCAGGCTGGCAGGCAGAAGCTGTTAGGTGCAATCAGGAAGGCAGGCAGGGCAAGTGGTTGGGAGCCAGCAATCCTGGATTGTGAGAGGGGTCCAAGATTGAAGAGGGTGCATTGTGGGCTGAGGGACATCCTCCCCTCCTCCCCATGCATGGATTTTGTGCACCAGGCCTTCAGTTCTTTGTAAAAGAGAAAATTGGTCTTCTGTTCCAAGTATCTCTCTTCCTGTACACTTGAGTAGCACTTGTTAGCTTTATGAAAAGAGCAATTTTAGCTTCTTAATATAGTTCCCTTTCTCCACAGAATGGAGAAATACATTTCCTGACCTGGGCTGGCATCCAAATTCTGAGTCACACATCATGCTGTTTCCCACATGATGCTCCGGTGTCTACATTTCCTCTTTATTCAGCTAACATGCCTTAATCAAATCAACTCATTTATATTGATTGATTTGCAGTATAGTCTAATCAGCTTTGTAAGCATATGCAGATATTTGAATCACATTAAGATCTATCCAGATAATAATTAAAAATATAATGTTTTTCTACTGCCTTATAGACATTCCTAGACAATGTTATACAAAGAGGTATCCTTTGTATAACATTGTCTAGGAATCTGGAAAATAATGTAACAATATTAGAGCAAAATTATAATTACATATTTTCCAGATTCTAATTACATATGTCATTAGAATCTGGAAAATAATGTAACAATATTAGAGCAAAATTATAATTACATATTAAGAATAAAATTCAGAGAGAAGCCTAATTAGTTTCATCTAGTTTATGAGTGACTGCATAAATTCTCAATGAGGTGAAAGAGAAATGCAGGAGAGCAAGATTCAATAGGAGTCAGCACCCAGTATTTGAACTTGTGCTAGTTTATAAAGTAAAATCACCATTGAATCCTTAGGAGAAATTGCTCTCTATTTGCCTGTTCATCTATGTGTTTTCCTAGTACTACTACTAACTTTTCTTTTGGCTTTTTTTTCACTATCATCATTTCTGACTTTTTATTCATTCTAAGCATCGACACCCCTTAATTAGCCATTTTATTTTTCCCTTATTAAGGCCTCACACATAAAATATTATCATAACTTCCCTTTTAGAGACCTCCCTGCCAAAACATGTATCTGCACACACACAGGCACAGAGTTAATAAGACATGTTATTAAAAGCTGTTTCTTTCCTTTGGCATTACAGAAACAGTCCAAATCCTCCAACAAGATATCTAAAGATGTTCCTAATTTAAACCCAACTCATCTTTTCAGTTTTATAGCCTCTCTCACTCCCACAAAAAACTCAGATCTAACTCCAACCATTTTGTGTGTTTTTTCTCCCTCGAACTATGAGACACTAATATCACTAAGAGTTCTAACTTTTTTATAATGAAAAATTCATTGTCCAACATTTCAAAAGACCACAAATGTTGCTAAATTAGATTCACCTTTTTAAACTCAGCATAGATATCACTGCCTCAAAATCTTTCTACACATATCCATGCAGATTTTAGTTTGGCATCCTAAAAAGTTACAAAAATTAAGTTTATGTCATTAGAATCTGGAAAATTACCAATTTCTCATATTTTATCCTTATTATCCTCGATGGTTAATGAATAATTTAGGGTTCAATGACTTTACTCATTTATTAGTTTACTAGAGGCCCAGTGCACAAAATTCATGCATGGGGGAGGGGGGTGTCCCTCAGCCCAGCCTAAACCCTCTTTAATCTGGGACTCCTCGAGGGATGTCCAACTGCCCTCTCACTGCTGGATCCCAATTGCTTGCCTGCCTGCCTTCCTGATTGCCCCTATCCTCTTGGCCTGCCAGATCACCCCTAATCACTCCCCTGCCAGCCTGATTGATGTCTAATTGTTCCTGCCAGCTTGTTTGCCCCCAACTTCCCTCCTCTGCCAGACTGGTCACCCCTAACTGCCCTACCCTGTAGGGTTGATTGCCTCCAACTGCCCTCCCTTGGAGACCTGGTCCCTCCCAACTGCCCTCCCCTGCTGGCCATCTTGTGGTGGCCATCTTGTGTCCATTTGGGGGAAGGATCTTTAACCACATGGGGGCAGCCATCTTGTGTGCTGGAGTGATGGTCAATCTGCATATTACTCTTTTACTATTTAGGATAGAGACCTGGTGCATGGGTGGGGGCCAGCTGGTTTGCCCTGAAGGGTGTCCCGGATCAGGGTGGGGGTTCCTTTGGTGCATGGGATGGCCTGAGTGAGGGGCCTGTAGTGGTTTGCAGGCCAGCCATGCACCCCAGTGACCCAAGCAGAGGCCCGGTATCTGGAAATTATTTACCTTCTACAATTGAAACTTTGTAGCCTGAGCAGAGCCAAGGCCCTTGCTCACTCTGTGACTGCCACCATTTGTTTGGATTTGTTTACCTTCTATAATTGAAACTTTGTAGCCTGGAGTGGAGGCCTAGGCCCGCCAGGGCTGCAAAAGCTTGGCTCCTTCTATTGCCAGGGAAACCCATGCCTCTCTCCTGCTCTCTGTGACCACAGCCATCTTGGTTGGGGTTAATTTGCATAGTTGCTCTGATTGGCCAATGGGTGTGGCTTGTGGGCATGGTTTGTGGGAGTGGTGGAGTGGTGGTTAATTTGCATATTACTCTTTTATTATGTAGGACTTTTAATAATTTATGTCTAAGCAAGGTCTAATCAGTATACCTTAAAGCAAATATATTTGAAATTGTCCATGAATTTATTATTTTTGTTTTTAAATACTGCTAGTAAAAACAATAAAAAAATATTAAATGTTTTTATTAATTTTTTTGAAGCAAAAGGAAGGGAGAAGGATACAGAGATAGAAACATTGAAGGGAGAAAAACATCATATATTCGCTGCCTTCTGCATGCCCCTTACTGGGAATTGAGCCCACAACCTGGGCATTTGCCCTGACCAGGAATTGAACTAATGACTTCTTAATTGACACTAAACTCCTAAGCCACACTGGTTGAGCAAAATAAGTTTTTATTAAAAGTAGAAAAAGGGAGATGGGAAGAATAAAAAGATACTGGGTCTCTAAAACATGCACAATTCAAATCTGATTACAAATTGAGCTTGAAATGGGTTTTAAGATTATTTTTTATAAGCATTGTTAATATTTAACTCAAGGTTTATTCTTATTGTATTTTTTTAAAATATATTTTATTGATTTTTTTTTTTTTTACAGAGAGGAAGGGAGAGAGATAGAGAGCTAGAAACATCAATGAGAGAGAAACATCGACCAGCTGCCTCTTGCACACCCCCTACTGGGGATGTGCCCGCAACCAATGTTCATGCCCTTGCTCGGAATCGAACCTGGGACCCCTCAGTCCGCAGACCAACGCTCTACTACTGAGCCAAACCAGGTTCGGCTCTTATTGTATTTTTAATGTCAATTAAAATATAAGATTGTAACATGCAAAACATTTCTACTCTATTTTCATAAACATAAAATATTGATTCAATATTAAAAATTAAACATTTATGAACACATATTATAAATACTATAGTTTTTACATTAATTTTACCTTTTTTTTTTATATGTCTCTTTACTCACTAATAGAATCCAATGAAGGAAATCAAGAAGATTGCTACATTTTTAGGGAAAAACCTAAATGATGACATCTTGAATAAGATCATCTATGACACTTCATTTGAAATGATGAAGGACAACCCTCTGGTGAATTATACACATGTACCAAGTACAGTGATGGATCATAGTAAATCCCCATTTATGCGCAAAGGTGAATATTTTTTCTAAGTTTAAGTTTCATTTTTACTTTGCTAAATATTACTCTGAAATGAGGATTAACTTTGTGATCTCTACCAAATTACTTAACCAGTTTGGGTATCAGTTTTCTCATCTGTAAAATAAGGACACTAAAATAATAACCACACAACATTGCTGAATCAGATTAGAAATTAATAAAGGAAATAATGCTTGTAAACCTATTGTCAGAATACCTTGAGTACATATTTGGTACATATTTCTCCTTGTATTTGCTACTCTGCTACATGGGAGTGGTCTTGTTAATTCTGAGTTATTCCAAATTTGTTATACCTAAATCCTCAATCTTTGTCTAAATTGGCATAGACCTCCTTCTTAGTGATAAACTAATGTTATTCCATATAGTAACATGTTCTTTAAAGACCCCAAATTATTTAGGAAACTTTGTTAAAAAGGATTCATCAAGAGAAAAGATTTTTTTAATATTATGAGAAGCTATGCTACCTAAAACTTACTTCCATTTTGGCTTGTTGTATATGATTTTTATTCAAATATTTTATTAATGATAAAAATAATGCATTTAAAAATTATTAGCTTAATAAATTTAAGAAGTTATGCACCTAATAATGCCACCCTTTATTTTCAATATTTTTTTACTGAATTGGAGGGAAAGGGAAGAATTTTAAGTTGGTGCACTGGGAAGTAAACATAACCCTGGGAATGTATTAGAGATAGGAATATGTAGAAGAAAAACCCTTAAATTTGAAAGAGTATATGGTTACATCTTTTATAAAACATTTCCTCCAGAACTTGTTAAAATGAAAAATAGTTTCAGTGTTTTAAAATTGTGTTTTGATTTTTAAAAACGCTATATTTAACTTTTCAAAAACAACTTCTGATATAAGAAGGCAAAGGAAATGTTCCATTGTAAATAGTGCATTACAAATTTGAACATAAAAAACTAATAATACACACACATTTTCTGATGGGAGACTAAGAAGAAAAAACTTTATAAAACAAGGCAAATATTTCATGCCAGGTGATTGACTGAAATTTCTAGAACAGTTTTATCCCCAATAATATGAGAATTGATACCACTGCATGAGCCTCATTAGAGTATGGAGGTAGAGGAGATAAGTTCAGTATCTAAGTCATATGGTTTCTCCGACTTCCACCTAAAAGAGTGCATGCTGGCTTAATAGGAGAGACAGTTTTTACATGTCCTCCAGAAGTGATAAAGAACATGTCCTTTATAGTCAGATTGGTCTAGAATTTATCCAGACTCTGCTACTTACCGAATTTATGACTTGGAATACATTAATCAACCTGCAATAACTCTGATTACATCACTAAAAATGGAGAAAGTACTAGCATAGATTCTGTGGCACAGATTTTGGGGGAAGATTAAGGTAAATGATATGTAAGCATTTGGAATATATTTCTGATCATAAATAATACACAAAAATAGCAAGTCATTACTTTAAACAATTCAAGATTCCTCTATCCATTTATTCATTCATGCTTTCAATATACATTTAAAGAATGCACACTCATTCATTAAGTTATATGTAGGAAAAACTCTTTATAAATACCTATAGTTAGCACATATTCTATAGAACATACAAGGTTGAATGGCACATGCATCTGCTTCAGGAGGCTCATAATGCAATGCAAGAGACATGCATATAAATGGATGCTGAAAAGAGCTAAAAATTATATGATCAAAGGGCCGTTCAAGTCTGGAAGAATTCTATGTTGGATGAATCAATGTTATAATTTAGACACACAGTGGTAAAGGTAGTAGAAACAGGATAAATGATGTCCAATATTTATACCTGTGCCCCAAATTGCAACAAAGCAGAAAATCTGGGTTTTGGCCAGCATTCATTGTATCAAAAAAGAAGTTACACATTCCTTAATCTTGTAACACAAATATATTTATATGTATTAATTTACATTGAAAGTAGATCATTGGAGTACTCTATATGTGAGCCTTTACTGTTTAAATCTGTGCTTTCTGTTTTTTAATGACATCCTCACATATGTACTGTCTTGGATATACACTACCCTCATATACATTCTTAAGAGCTGTTGCCATAGAACAAAGAATAATAACCAGGGAAATAACTTAAGGGGGTGTTTTTCATTAAAAGGACTTGAAATCTTCATCAAATTATCACAAGTTAATATAGATACAATGCAATAGGACAATATTTCATAATATAGAAAAGTCAATGTTTCCCCCCAATCACATTGACAGTACATTAAATTTTGTTTTTCAAATAAATATAAGAATCCAAGATTAAGAAACTAAATAAATTTATATCACAAAAGTTTACTTTTGAAAAGATAATTCAGGAATGTTATGTCTGATGCTATTCTCATCTAAAATGCAAATACAATAGAAGTCTACTGAACACAGAAATAACAAGTATCATACCATACTCATTTACGAATAAATAAGAACTGATACTTATTTGCTCTCTATTTTATGGTTTGGTTGTGCTGTTGAACACTCCTTTGTACAGTTTCCAAAAGTAACTCATGCAATAAAATATACCTGGCTAGGGTCCAGTTATAATCTATGACTTGGGAAATTTATAAACTCTAAAAGGATTTCTTTCAAGAAACTCAACATTGTACAAACCCATAAATTTGGTCAAGAAAATTTACCCTTCTCAGAATGTGTCTTTAAATGTCAGACTCTGTAGTTACCAGTAAAAGAGAAATGACATTTTAAAGTATTTTCACATGTGTCAAACACAAGGCCCACGGGCCAAATCCGTCCCGCCAGGCCTTGCAATGTGGCCCGCACTGCGCTGTCATCACTGCACTCCGCTGCGTTTCCATCACAATGACAGTTTATGACTGTTCAGTAAACCATTCGGCCCGCGATTTAGGCTGGATTTTAGATTTTGGCCCCTTCTCTGATTGAGTTCGACACCCCTAATAGATACAAGGAAAGTCTTCCTTCAACTTTTCTTACCTTTTCTTTTGATATATGCTAGCTGTACCTTCATAATATAAATATTTTATTCCTTCATATGTTTTTTTATTTCTTATTTTTAGGGGTTGCAGGTGACTGGAAGAATTACTTCACAGTGGCCCAAAATGAGAAATTCGATGCCATTTATAGGAAGGAAATGTCTGGAAGTAGTCTTCAGTTCCGCACCGAGCTTTGAAGAATCCACACTGCAAATCTGAGAGAACTGACCTGTAATGTGTTGAAACAGGGTAGTTGTAATTTGATGTGGGCAATCAAATGGGGTTTAAAAAGAACAAATGTGTTTTTAAAACTTTGATTTTCTAGTGTCATTAACCACTTCTCAGTTTTGCTCCTGACTCCGAGTTTCCAAATTTTATAAAGTTAAGATCAATCATTACCTTTTTGTAGACTATTCTTACCTTTTCCTAGTACTGCCAAGGAAATATTTATCCTACTCAATCTCCATATATTTGGTCTAAAAATTACTTTTCCCTCCCTATTAACGTGGCCCAAGAAATGTTGTTTGCACACTGACACCATCTTTTCTAGTTCTGTCCCTATTTCCCTTTGTTGAAAACTTGATTCTGGGCACACTGTTCCACGGCTGTTTTCTGGGTTTCAAGATGTTCCCTGAGTCACAGCTCATGGCCTTGCAGTGTCTCTATTTTGATAACACCCTTCATGCCCCACATCATTTAGTTTAGGTTTTGTGTGTGTCCCTAATCTAAGTACACATCCAAATTTCTAATTTCTGAGTTTACAAAGGCGAAAGGACATTAGTCTCCCTTGGGCTCTTTTCTGAGAACGGGGCATCTACTCTGAGACCCTGACTGGGGGCTGGAACCTGTTTTCTGGGGAGAATCCTTCCTGAATCTTATCAGTCTCTTAACTTCTGAGAATTGCCTATTGTTGGGCGCTGCTCTCCATTTGGGAACTTTAGTTTATTTCCTCTTGTGTCTGAACAGGTTTGGATCCCTTATTGCCCCAGAAAAAGATCATAACCGAGGCTAAAATCTCCCAATCTGGTTTCTAAGGGATCCTCTCTAGGCTGACTATCCACTAAGCCACACCCAACATCCCTTCTTCCCACTATCTCTCACTACACCTCTCAGTTTGGGCTCTTCGATATGTCTCCTAGGAATATTTATTTATTACAGTTTTGCCTTGGAAATAATTATTTCTATCTTCCTATGCAACAAGATCTTTTGCCTGCAAGTCACGTTTCATGTGCCAAGTTAAATGCCAAGCCCAAGTTCCCAAAAACTAAAGCTAGGTTCAATCGCCCTGGGCCCTTACTTGTTTTGGGCAGGAGTTCTGACACATGACAGACACCCTGAGTCACAACCATTGAGATTGCTACAATAACTTGGGTACAATATTTTGCCTTTATAGGCAAGTCTCTGCTGTCAGCTGCTGCACCTGGTATAGCTCTCAAGCTTGTAATTTGTCTTTCTCAACCCCAGAAGAGTACTGATCTAATGCCAACTGCAAAACTTCTAAGAGTGGTATAGCTATGATCTTAGAGATAATTGTTCTGGCTTTTATTTTCTATCTGATGTATTATAAATTATTTCAGGGAATGAAATGTGTGTGCATGTTCCTTAAAATATCTTTAATTAATCTTGAATAACTAAGGGTATTATGGAACAGTTCCAAATTTCTAGAATATTCTCGCCAACAAGGAGATAAAGACAATCATGTATCCATTTGCTTTATTATCTTTATTAATAATAAGCTAATGTGGTATCGACTTCTGATGCTATGGTTTATTTAAATATAATATTTTGAACTAGCCTTTAATCTGTATAATAGATTGGCTGCACTAACTGCCTCCACTAGCAGGATAAAATAATTTCCATTTTCCCTAGTTGTCCTTTGTGGAAATATGTCTCTGTAACTGAAACTTACAAAAAAAAACACACAAAACAAGACAAAAAAACAACAACAACTGAGTGATCTTTAGCTCTACTCCAGGTAGTTTTCTATGCGCGGTGGATAGAGTGGAGAAAACAGTAGAATAGAAATTGTCCTTACATTTCTTACAGGTCGTCGCGCAACATTTCATTTTCATGTCTTTTCTTTTCTCTTCTCTTCTCTTCTCTTCTCTTCTCTTCTCTTCTCTTCTCTTCTCTTCTCTTCTCTTCTCTTCTCTTCTCCCCTCCCCTCCCCTCCCCTCCCCTCCCCTCCTCTCCCTTTCCTTTCCTTTCCTTTTCTTTTCTTTATTGATTAAGGTATTACATATGTGTCCTAATCGCCCCATTGCCCCCCACCTCCTCACTTATACCTTCACACACGCGTTGCCTGTGTCCATTGGTTAGGCTTATATGCATGCACACAATTCCTTTGGTTGATCTCCCACCCTTACCCTCACCTTCTCCTACCTTGCCTCTGAGTTTGACAGTCTGACTGATGCTTCTCTGTCTCTGTATCTGTTTTTGTTCATCAGTTTATGTTGTTCATTATATTCCACAAATGAGTTAGATCATGTGATTTTTTTTTTCTCTGACTGGCTTATTTCACTTATGCTCTCCAGTTCCATCCATGTTGTTGCAAATGGTAAGAATTCCTTCTTTTTTACTGCAGCATAGTATTCCATTATGTAGATGTACCACAGTTTTTCAATCTAGTCATCTGCTGATGATCACTTAGGTTGTTTCCAAATCTTAGCTATGGTAAATTGTGCTACTATGAACATAGGGGTGCATATTTTTTTCTCTTATCCATGTTTTAATCTCTGATTCAAATGACAATATCCAGGTTCACTCACTCCTCAGATTATACTGCACAGTAGCACTCCCATTAGAATTGCAGCTTTAAAAGTAATGAATATCTTTTGTAACTATTCAGAGAACTGACATCAAATTAATTTTTCTGAAAAAGTGAATTTTTCATTATTTACGCCGCTGCTCCCACCCTCACCCCCCATAATCATTGCTATAATTAAAAAAATAACAACATTTAGATTAGCCTCATTCTATTTCCCTCTAACCCATGGCACCTGATGTGAGGACACTAATAGCAAATATGTGGCAATGATGTGATTTCTCCCTATTTTATAGCACCTCACTAATCAATTCAAGGAATTGTTTTTCAAGAAGCCAAAGTATGGCTTAAAAAAATCTCTTCATTGTTACATTCAAAGTAAGTACTAGAACTTGTTCAGAGTACCTATTGTAATAGGTACCTGTTATGAATCTTTGTCTTTATTGGTAAAAGGAAAAGAGGTAGAAAAGATGCTTAAAGGAACAGTATCTTGGATCATTCTTTAGTGAGATAGTTAAACTTTAGAAAACCAAGTAAATAACTATTTAGTTTTCTCACCTATAAAATTAAGTAATTGGTTTGTATTTCTTCCAGATCCTAAATTGCCTGACTACATTTGCTTTCTGCATCCTGACAATAGTAATTAAACAGTTTTCACATGTGTTAACATGTGTACATGTATATATGTAAATGCATGTTTATATGTAAATGTATACACATATCTCATTGGTTCTGTTTCTTTGTTGAATACAATACATATTCTAAACTTCATTGCTGTTGTATGTTTTTCTGAAAGTTTTGAACCAAGTCATTTGATCATTCACAGTTATTGGATAAGTATTGTGAACTTCCAATGGGTTAGACATATTTAAAGCTATAAGAGTCCTTCCCCATAACTTTTCTAGCAGATAGTGTGAAACCCAAAGCATTCAAACTTATTATGCCAACACCTATTAGCAAGGAGGCCAAAATATGGCCATATCTCCTTGTTCTCTGCTCTATTAAGCACTATAAAATACATCTCATGAAAGATGCTCCTGAGTCAGATGGAAAATTGTGCTTAAGAGTAGTGAGAATATGGTGACCAGGTCATTCTAATTGTCTAGTGATCTTAAAGGTTTAGCTGTAGTGCCTTTAAAAGAATGGCAAAATGACTTTACCAAGACTTATCATCTAATCTTTAATTACCAATGCTACATATTTACTTAAAGCAAATTATTTAACCTGATAAAAATTTCAAAAGTTGGAAAATGCTATTAACTAAAATATACTGTTTCCAATTTATTATTTCTGATAAAGTTTTTTTATTGTGTACTTGAAATAACTTTTCATTAAAACTTTGGGCTTTATAATAACATGTTCCATCTGACATTTCCACTTATTGATAACTAGAGGCCTGGTGCATGAAATTTGTGCATTGAGGGTAGGGGTGTCCCTCAGCTCAACCTGTACTCTCTCCAATCTGGGACCCCTCAAGGGATGTCCCTTTCACAATCTGGGACTCCTGGCTCCCAACTGCTCACCTGCCTGCATGATCATCCCCAACTGCCCTCTCCTGAAAAGTGCGGTCACCCCCAAATGCCCTCCCTCTTTATTAAATAGGATTTTTTCTTTAACATATTTGACAGTGTACCTGCTGTGTCATGACAAACCAGTAAAAATATAAACTCAAACTAAAAGTGTCATAAAATAGCCAAAACCAGTTTGGCTCAGTGGATAGAGCGTCGGCCTGCAGACTGAAAGGTCCCAGGTTCGATTCCAGTCAAGGGCATGTACCTTGGTAGCTGGCACATCCCCAGTAGGGGGTGTGCAAGAGGCAGCTGATCGATGATTCTCTCTCATTGATGTTTCTAACTCTCTATTCCTCTCTCTTCCTCCTCTCTGTAAAAAAAATAAATAAATAATAAAATATATATGTATATATATATATATGTGTGTGTGTGTGTGTGAATGTGTATATATATATATAATAAAAAATAAAAATAAAGTGTCATAAAATAAACTCCTTAAACAGAAATTTCATGAGACTTTGGAAAGGTGATATCATGTGGTTGTTTCTTCCTTTTTTTCCTTCTTTTTTCTTGATGTTGCAACTTTTGTCCTTTCTTTTCTCCTTGTATTCCTTTTTCTGTACTCTCTTTCTGTTAACTTTTCCGGTGATAGAATCGTCAGTATTTGAATCTGTCTTGCTTCCAGAGACAAAGAAGAGGGAAACACACCTTCATCTGAAGAAAAAGGTGATTAATGTTGTGGTCGTGGTGTTTCTGGTTTTGCTTTTTTCCTAGTTTGTTTGTCATTTCTGCCAGCCCCAGCATCTTCAGGACTTGTGTGTGGGCACTTCTTATTCATGTCTACAAAACCTCCCTGCCTTGGTGAAAACTGTCGGGGAAAAGGCCTTCCTGGGTGGGCTCAGGCCCTGCCCAAGGGGCTGAGGAGCCAGGGAGGGGAGCACCCGCCACCGCCCTTGCAGAGCCAACCTCTGGACCTCGGTGTATTCTCCAGTAATTTAACTGCTATGTCCCCGTTTGCCTTCAGAAATTAGTTGTAAGTTACTTCTGATGTGAAATCCTACCTCAGACATTTCCTTTGCAGTTTCTAGGGATTTTAAAGAAAACCTATTTATCTCCCTAACATGGTCAGAAGTTTCTACCCAATGAGAGAGGTTTGCTGGGCAACATAGCCTACACAGCCCCCTTCTCCCCCCCAATCACTTGGCTCAGGGCAAGGGAATTCCCAAGGCTATAGGTGTATGTGGGGGGGATCCCAGATAGGAGAGGGTGCAAGCTGAGCTGAGGGACACCCCTCCCCCCCACATGAATTTCATGCACTGGACCTCTAGTATGTAAATAATATCCTTTAAATATTAGATATTAGATAACTTCTTAAAACACTACCATAAACATAATTAGGTAACAGTGTCCAAGATGAAAATGTAAAGGTTTTAAGCTCTGTCCACTTTCACAGCCCAACTGTTGAAGGGGCATTGCTTATAAACCTGTGAAGATTAAATTTACTAATGCTTTCCTTCTATAAGACATGTTGTTTCTTGTCATGTTTAAATAAAGATGACAATTCTATAGTGCAAGCTCATATGGGGTAATGTAATTTTTGAGGGTTGACTTAAAACTACTAATTTGAAAGAAATATTTTTTAAAAAGTCTTTGTTGAAATGCATTAAGTCCAAGTAAATGACTAATAAGACAGTTTGTGTAATGCAACTTATTTATAAGATGAGGACTGACTGTACTCTGTTCTGTTCTCTCCTATTCAGGGAGGGAAAGAACAAGCTGCCATAAATATTGTGGAGAAGCTTCCCATGGAACTTTAAATATGAGGTGAGATGTGGGGAGAAGAGATAGAACAAAATATTTCCTCACAACTTGTATTGTCTCTATCCCCTCCCTCCAGTCTTATTAGCAGGAGTACCAAAGTTCCTGAGTTTACTGAAAGCTTATATCAAGAACACGAGATTCTTGTGGTTCTACTTGGAGATTCTGATAAGATAAAACTTCTATCCCAATATCTGAATTTTCTTTTACTAATGCACTATTATAATTTTTTTAAGTACAGCACACTCACAGACTAGGGTACAAACCTTATGTTTTCTGATAAATCTTCCCAAGTAAACACAGCTGAGTAACCAGATCCATATCTTAAGAAACAGGAAAATACCAGTCTTCCCCTGCCTTGTACTCCCATAGAGATACCCTGTTGGAACTGTACAATTTACTAAAAACAAGTCCTTTCCTCACTTTGGTATAAATCAGTTGTTAATTAACCAATTAATTAATTAGTTTATTTATTTGTTTCTTTAATACTCACCCAAGGATATTTTTTCCATTGATTTTTTTTTTTATTTACTGAAGGCCAATTGCACGAAATTCATGAATGGGGCTGTCTGTGTGTGTGTCTCTCAGCCCAGCTTGCACCCCCTCTAATCTGGAACATCCCTTTCACAATCCAGGACTGCTGGCTCCCAACCACTCACTTGCCTGCCTGCCTGATTGCCCCTAACCACTTCTGCCTGCCAGCCTGATCACCCCCTAACCAGCCTGATTGAAGCATAACTGCTCTCCTGCTGGCCTGGTTGTCCCTAACTGCCCTCCCCTGCAGGCCTGGTTCCCCCCAACTATCCTCCCCTGCAGGCCTGGTTGGTCCCAAGTGCCCTCCCTTGCAGGCCTGACAACCTACAACCTCCCTCCCCTGATGGCCATCCTGTGGTGGCCATCTTGTGTCCACAAAGGATGGCCATATTTGACCACATGGGGGGTATCCCATCTTGTGTACTGGAGTAATGGTCAATTTCCATATTACCTCTATTATATGGGATTTAAAAATATTACATATGTCCTCCTCCTCCCCCCCCCCCAATTGACCTCTCCCATCTTTAGTCCTCTACTGTCTGTGTCCATTGGTTATGCTTAATGCATGCATACATGTCCTTTGGTTGATCTCTTGCTCCACTCCCCCTCCCATTCTCCCTACCTTACTTTTCGGGTTTATCTCTATGATTCTATTTTTTTTTTCCATCATTTTACATCATTCATTATACTCCACAAACAGAGAGAGAAAAGGGGAGAGGGAGAGAAAAAAGAGAAACATAGATGTGAGAGAGAGAAACACTGATGTGAGAGAGACACATTGATTGGTTGCCTCCCACACCTTCTCTGATCAGGGTTGGGATGGAGCCTGCAACCTAGATAAATATCTTTGATCAAAATCGAACCCTGGACCTTTCAGTCCTTAAGCCCATGCTCTAACCACTGAGAAAACTGGCTATGGCTTTAAATTTTATTTAATAATTTTTGTTGCTGGTACAGAGAAATGCAACAGATTTTTGTTTTTAATCTTATATGCAGAGGCCTTACTGAATTAATTTCTTAATTTTAATAATTTCTCTGTAGATTCTGTAAAATATTTTTACACTATCATCTTATCTATTAGTAATATCAGTAGTTTATTCTTTCTTTATAAATTTTATGTATTTTTCTTTATCTCCTAATGTGCTGTCTAGGACTTCTAAAACAATATTGAATAAAAATAATCAATTGAGCACTCATGTTCTTTTCTGCCTTTTACTCTTGCTTATTTAATTTTGATTTTTTGTTCTTAATAGGCAAATTAAAGCCATTTTCAGGGTCATTGTTGTCTGTGACTCGATCACTCTTTCCTTCCACCCATCAAGTAATTATTAAGATGGAAGCTTTGATCATTCATTTTCTGATAGTTTTATAATATGTGTATTTAAATATGATTCACTTGAAAACTTCTTTATCTCTACCCTACAGCTTTTGAAGTGCCATAGTTTATTACCATTTAGTTAAAATATACAGTATAATGTTCACTGGAATGTTTTATTAGGTTTCTAACTTAATTCCACTGTAATCAGAGACCATACTCTGTCTGGTTTTATTCCTTTGGTGTTTACTGACATTTTTCTTAATAACCAACCATTCAACCTTTGAAAGAAGTAAGTCTCACCATGGCAAGACTCCAAAAAACCTAAATGGAAAGCAATAAATAAAATGCCAAAAGTGAATGCTTTTCTAGAAGTAAAAAAAACAGTTCCCAAGACTAAGAGCTATGCCATATAGTTAAAAGGAAAACTGAAAAAGACCCATAATAAAGCCTGTATCTGCAGACCTACCCCCTTCCCCCCCACCACCACCAGCACACACACACACTGCCTGATTCCCAGTACGACAGTGCTTCTGATGCTTTCTCACTAAGCTCCAGAGGACATCTTTTCTGGCTGGGCTTTGCCATCTTTCAGTTTAGTCACAAATCTCAAAATGATAAAACTGAGTTCTGGGGTGAGTTTGGCCAGGAGTAAGCAGATGAGCATTGCCCAGTGGTAGTGAAGATGCTTCTCCTGGGATTTCCTCAAAGTGAAGGTGGCTTGGTTGTTTTAATTCTGAATTCCTATTTTTCTCATTTGCTCACTCTGTCTGTGTAGAGTTGAAGTGTCTTAGCTAACCAGAAAATGTGAGCAACTGGCTGGCATGCTCTGCTCATCACTACTCTTCTTCTCCTGGGAGTGGCCTGAGTTCTTTCTTGAGGGATAACTCTCTTCTAACTATGGGCCTTAACACAGCTCTCTTTGGCTGAGACCTGAAGTCATAGTTTCCAGCTTGGCCTCTGACAATAATGATGGTAATAATTTGGCTCCATTTTTAACCATATGTTTTATTTCTTAATTTTATAGAGAAGCTGGGCCAGAAAGAATAAGGCTGATGGGTCCCCAAAGGGCTGAGACCACTGGAAAATGAAATAAGTAAAAAAAATATTAGGTAACTCATACACAAGGAGAGACTTTTGCCATGAGAAAGTGTTTAGTCTCTTCCTTAAACTTTAGTATGTAGGGAGAGATTTTTTTTTTTTTTTTTTTTTTTTTTTTTTACCTTGGTGGTTTAATAAGGATTATATTGGGCCAATCTTGACCCCTGCAGCCTTGGTAAAAGGCTTTATACCAATCATATGGTAGTGGCCTTGGATGTAACTGTAGCTTCTGCATGATTCAACTCTACATGAGTGGAGTTTTTTAAATAGTGTCATAGAAAAGGTGGTGTAGTCAATCAAAATGGCCTTGATAAGAACCTGGAGAAGACCCAGCCAAAAGATAAGTAAATGAATAGTCTTGGAGAATGCAAAGGTGTCTGCAAAACAGAATTTGCAGATACCAGTAGAATTTTCTCCTTTGCCTTGGTAAAGTCAAGGATCCTATATAATAAAAGGGTAATATGCAAATAGACCAGATAGCAGAACAACCAAACAACCAATCAAAGTGTAATATGCTTATGATATGCTAAGGCTGCTCAACCACTCACTATGACATGCACTGACCACCAGGAGACAGATGCTCTCGGAACTGATTGGGACTGATTAAAATGATGGACACAGCCTGAAGCCCTCCCGCTGTTCCTTCCTGGCCCGATCGATCCTGCACTGGTAGGGTCCCTCAGCCTGGCCTGCGCACTCCCGTAAGCCGAGATCTCTTGGAGAAGTTGGAGAACCAGTTTCAGCCTGATATCGCAGGCCACTCATGGCAGGTAGGAGCTGAAGGTGGCATTGCACTGTAGGTTTCAGTCCGATCCCTGCAGGCCACCCGGAGGGACTCCACCTGTGCATGAATTTGTGCACAGGGCCTCTAGTTCTATTATAAGCACAAATACACAAAAGCACCAGAAACAGAACTCATCAAAGCATTGCCTTGAGGCCCTTTCGCAGGCCCTGTTCATTCTCAACTGGAGTAGCTGAGACAAAGTCCCATCCAGTGGAAAGAGTCCTCAAGGCCTTTTAATCACTGGTAGGCAATCACTGGCTACTTCTAAACTGCAAAGCAGTTGAGTTTCCCTTGTATTACAGATACCAGGTTTTAGTAAGATCTATTAGTAGAATCTAGACAGCAGCAGAAACATTAACCCAATCTTATTCTGTTCTTACAGCTATGCTGACCGGTTCACAAATTCTTTGACCTTTTTAATGTAATCAATATCAGAAACTCTCCTTAGGTTTTCTGAGACTCTAAAATATGATCCATTCTAATGACTAAAAATTTAGGCTACAATGCTAAAAAAAAAAAAAAAAATAGCCTTGACTCTACTAAATTACTAAAACTCCATTTGGCTGTTACTGGTGAAAATTAGAAATAGAAATACTCTGGATTATGCACTTCTATTTTACAAAGGCAAGGCATTTTTATTTGGGTTTTTGGTTTCTTTGAACTTAGAGTTGCAATAAAATTTAATTTTTAACTTCCCTTAGGAACTTGATAAAGAATTGAGAACATAGACAACTTTAGGATATCTTTATGCTGTTAGAATTTAATGATTAGAACTTTTTTTGCATTTTAACCCAATAATACTATTTAATTTCATTGCATAATCTCTGGTAATCTATTTTGATTAGCAGGGCTAGACATAATTTGATTGATAAATGAATAGGGAGAAAATTATAGAATGGCTTTTAAGTTTACTTAACAAATGTGCAGTTTTGAGTCATTTTATGGGAAAAATATGACTACCCACCAGCAGTCCCAGAAGGGTAGACTGGTATTGGAAGAGTGAAATGGCAAAGTTGGTGCCAAGATAATTCTGATTTAAACTGCTTATCTCATTCCTCAAGGGTAATGACCTTATCCCTAGTTAATCACAGTTTAATGGTTAAGACAGGGAGTAAAGAAAACATATGGAAAGTGTGTTAGTGAGGAATGCTTCTTCCACCCATTTTGTTTCCTTTTTGTGAAAAAAATTTAAAAAAATAAAATAATAAAATAAAAATAAAAATAAAAATAACTCTGTTATTACTCCAGGCCTCTTCCTCTACTTTACTGACTCTAACACCAGTGAGGTTAAGTCAGTATCCAATTAGTAAATTTGAAAAAAATAACTGGGCACTCTCTGTTCATCTGTGTTTTTCTATCAACTGACAGCTATTATGGCCACTAAAATATTCTACTTAACTCCTGCAGGTGTAGACCCCACATATAGACATGTAGACCTACCCCAGTTCGGAACTACTTAGATCTAAGTCTGCCTCATTTTGAGGTCAGTATTAACAAGCTGATTTGTTCAAGAAACACAAAATTAAATTCACTGAATGGTTTCAATTACTAATAAAATTAATTTGGCTTCTATCCTCACCTTTTATACCCTTTCTCAGAACATGGATGGAAAAATGGGGTTTCTCTTCACTGATATCTATTCAAAGACCTTAATATCTGTTTTCCAAATTTTCCCAAGCATAACTGTTAAACTATAATCCCCACATTCTCTACTGTCCTCTTTCCCTAAATAGAATTTACAGTCACATTTCTAATGCACAAAATTTATATCCAGAGCAATGAAGCTAGCTAACTCATTCTCTCAGGAGGATTTTATTGATTGGATCATCTTTCTCCATTGATTTAAAAACCTTGTATTTTATTATGAAAATATACACATACACATGCATTTCTGGATTGATAGTGAAAATATAAAGAAAGTTGAAGTCTTAAGCCATGAAAAAGATTGCATATATACATAATGTATTTATTATATTTACTATGTAATTTTTCTCTGTTGAAACACAAAGGACATTTATTAACTTCTTTTTTTTGTATATACTTTTAGCAACTTAGTTTTATTTTATTATTTTTATTTTTAATAAATTTTTATTGTTCATATTATTACAAATGTTCCTTTTCCCCCACCCCCTCCATTGCTCTCCTCCACCAGGTTCCCACCCCACCCTCTGCCCTTTCCCCACCCCCCATTGTCCTCATCCACAGGTGCACAGTTTATGTTCAGTCTCTTTCCACATCCTCCTCTCCCCTTTTCCCCAAGAATCGTCATTTCACTCCCCTTCCATACCTCTGATTCTATTATATTCAACAGTTAATATTGTTCATCAGATTTTTTTTTAATTTCCTTGGTTTTTAGATTCACTTGTTGATAGTTACATATTTGTTGTTCATAATTTTTATCTTTATTTACTTTCTCCTCTGAAAGAACCCCCTTCAGCAATTCATATAATTCTGGTTTGGTGGTGATGAACTCCTTTAGCTTTTTTTTGTTAGTGAAGCTCTTTATCTGACCTTCGATTCTGAGTGATAGCTTTGCTGGATAGATTATCTTCAGCTGTAGGTTCTTACTATTCATCACCTTGAATATTTCTTGCCATTCCCATCTGGCCTGCATGGTTTCTATTGAGAAATCAGCTGACAATCGTATAGGTGCTCCTTTATAGGTAACTACCTGCTTTGCTCTTGCTGCTTTTAATATTCTCTCTTTGTCTTTTGCTCTTGGAATTTTAATTATGATTTGTCTTGGTGTGGTCCTCTTTGGATTCCTTTTGTTTGGAGTTCCAAAGAGGACCACACCAAGACAAATCATAATTTGTCTTGGTGTGCGCTTCCTGGACTTGTAAGTCTAATTCTTTCACCAGGTGGGGGAAGTTTTCTGTCACTATTTCTTTCAGTATGTTTTCGATATCTTGCTCTCTCTCATCTTCTGGGACCCCCATAATTCTGATGTTGGTTCGCTTAAAGTTGTCCCAGAGGTTTCTTACATTATCTTCAATTTTCTGGATTCTCTTGCCTTCTAGCTTCTGTGGAGGAGTGTCTTCTGGTTCTTTCTGTTCCAAATCTTTGACTTGATTCTTGCAATCTTCCATTTGTTTTTAGGACTCTGTATATATTTTTTATTTCAGACAATGTATTCTTTATTTCTTGTTGATCCCTTATCATTTCTTGTTGATTCCTTATTAATTCTAGTTGATCCCTTTTCATGTTCTCATGGGTCTTATCGACCTTTTATAGGAAATTCTTGAAAAACCTTATAAGCATAGATTTTAACTCTATATCAGTCGCTTTTTGTCCTCCATTTCTTTCGTTTGTGATCTATTTTGTCTTGGCATTTTCGCAGCTTCCCTGATGGGGTGGGGTTTCGGGGTGGGGTTTCAGGGTGGAGCCTACAGCTTTGGCTTCCATCAGCCCCGCCCTATGCAGCTCCTGAGTCTCAGGGTCCTTCAGTACTGGCTGCAAGTGCCTCTGAAAGGTGCCCTCGATTTTCGCCTGCTACCAAACAGTCTAGGCTCTCCCCCAATGATCCTGGTATTGGGGTTCAGTTCAGTTGGAAGTGGAGTTGGAGGTGGCGTTCAGAGCAGTCTGGAGCCCCAGTCTCCTTCCCGCCATGGCAATCCCGTGGCACAGCCAACTTCTCTGTGCACAATGTGCACTCCTCCAGGACTTCCTTTCGCTGCTCCCCTGGGGTTCTGCCTTACAGCTCAGCTCCCTCTGTTTGAGCCTGGGTTCCCGGGGTCTGGCCTAGAACTGGGGTTCAGAGCAGTTGGAACTGGGGCCCAGCACAGTCAGAGCTTTTATCTCCTTCCTGCTAGGGAACACCAGCCAGGCACTCAGCCTCCCTCCTCTCCTGCTCCGTCCTCTCCGCGCATGCCGCGTGTCTCCGTACCTTAGGCTTTTACAGCTCTTCCGCTCTTCCTTCTGGTTTTCTCCTTGCTTCTCGTAGAATTTCCAGTCAGTCGACTTTCCTGTAGTTCTAGGTAATGTCCATTTTATAATTTAGTTGTATTTTATTGAAATTGTTGTGTGTGGCTGTGGCTAGGTGTTTACCTGTGCAGCCATCTTGGATTCTCCTATTAACTTCTTGTTTTTCTTACTAGTCTGAATTATCCTATCTAATAAAAGAGCAATATGCAGATTGACCATCACTCCAACTCACAAGATGGCTGCCCCCATGTTGTCAAAGATCCTGCCCCTATGTGGACACAAGATGGCCACCACAAGATGGCCAGCAGGAGAGGACAGTTGGGAGGGACCAGGCCTGCAAGGGAGGGCAGTTGGGGGCAATCAAGTCTTCAGTGGAGGGCAGTTAGGGGAGACCAGGCCAGCAGAGGAGGGAAGTTTGGTGCAAACAGGCTGGCAGGCAAGCAGTTAGACACCAATCAGGCTGGGATGGGAGTGGTTAGGGGGTGATCAGGCTGGCAGGAAGAAGTGGTTAGGGGCAATCAGGAAAGCAATTGAGAGCCAGCAGTCCTGGATTGTGAGAGGGATGTTTAAAACAGGCAGTCAGACATCCCTTGAGAGGTCCCAGATTGGACAGGATGCAGGCTGGGCTGAGGGACACCCCCCCTGCCCTCATGCATGAATTTTGTGCACCGGGCATCCAATATCCATTTTCCCAGTTCCTAACACAGTAAAGTCACAAACTATGTATTCTTTGAAGTGTTTTTGAACATGTTCATGTAAACTGTAATGCTCTATGCAAATATAAATTTTAGAAGTGATTATGGGTATTGTTAACGGTTTTTTTTAAACTTTAGAATGTAAAACAATTGCTGCTTTTTGAGATACAAATATGTTCAAACTTTATATAAATGAGGATGATAAATGGGCCTGCTTATAACTTGTAGGTTGGAAGTTTTATCTCCTGAATTTATTAATAGGTTTTTTAAGGTAAGATGATGATATTGACTAATATCTCCCCACATCTTTCTACTAAAACGGACCTCTATCAGATGGTTATATAGGTAGACAGTGAATTTAGATTGATCTGTAGTTTATCTAGCTACTTCTGCATTGGCAGTGAAGGATTTAAATATCTCTTCCCATGTGTGGGTGCATGCAGCTTACCTAGGAGGGGAAGACAGTCAAAGTACAAAATTGGGTTCACACACAATAAACCAGCATTTGAGGGGTGAAGTAATTTTTCATGCTGCATGGGAACTATCCCTCTAACCCTTTCATTTGGAGTTTCACAACGTCAGGGTGGATAAAACTGAGAAAGCTCCTTCTTGCTCTCACCCATTAGTACACTGAAGAAGACCAGCAAGTATTGATAATTCCAGAGTGATAACCTTTAGGTGGATACATCCTCTGCTTATTGTGTGGGCATTGGCAACAGAGGAGATCTGTCTTCATGATCTGCGACAGAAGATAGGAAGTTAGAGACCACCCCAGGAGCCTGGGACTAGCCCTGAGACTTCCAAGAAAAAATGTGAGGGAATCTAAGGGTAACTGAAGTTTCTGTTTAGCCAGTATTTTTAGTGCTATGGGTTTTGTTTGTTTTAACTTTACTTTTAAATAATTTTAATATCTTTAGCTAGGACATACAGTCTTCATCCAGTTCAACATAAGCTTTACTACTGCCTCTTGCTGATTTATACATTTAATGTCTGATTCCCAAAAGACAGTTTAGTTTTTTGGTTGTCCAGGAATGTCTCATCTTGTTCTTTCCTAAGATATATGGTTCCCCTTCAAGGCAATATTTTCTGTTTGCACAATTTGTTATCAGATATAATGTTTTATTTGAAGCTGAAATCTATTGTTGTGTTATCCTATCCAAAGTCTTCCCTGTTCTCTCCTCTCTCTCTCTCTCTCTTTCTCTCTCTCTCTCTCTCTTTCTCACACACACACACACACACACACACACACACACACAGAGAGAGAGAGAGAGAGAGAGAGAGAGAGAGAGAGAGAGAACCAGGGGATTCTCATGGAGAGAAAAACTAGGAATACAAGCTATTACTCTTTCCATGATGGAAGAACCACATTTGAAAATGATATATTATCAAACACCAATAAATTATTTTTAAAAAACATTTTTATTGATTTTTTACAGAGAGGAAGAGATAGGGATAGAGAGTTAGAAACATCATGCCCTTGACCAGAATTGAACCTGGGACCTTTCAGTCCACAGGCCGATGCTCTATCCATTGAGCCAAACCGGTTTCGGCAAACACCAATAAATTCTTACTAAATGTGAATGGACAGAATTATATTTGCAATTTTTAAATTTAATATATGTTAGAATTACAAAAATCATTAAAATCAGAAAATTGTGTCCAGATGATTCATTTTGAAAAAGAAGGTAGGAACAAATGAATATAGATGGAATAAACATACAGAGAATATTGCTTCAAAATTGTTCCTTTAAATTCATTTGTCATATGTGTACCATGGAATGAGAAATTAAATATGATTAACCTTGTGTAGAGATACACTTAAAAACACACTAAAAAAGAAAGAAAAACACAGGCATGCCAGAATGGGAGGCAGTTATTAACTGCCTTAGAAAAACTTTGTTTTGGAGCTATAGATCTGCCCCATTCAGCAATCACAGGTGTGATAATTCAAAGCATTTATCCAATACAATTTCCCAGAGAATGAGAACAATCTGACATGAGTAATAATGAGATACTATGTGATGTGGTTTCCAAAAACAATGTTATACAAGCCAGCTTTAACACTCCTACATGGATCTTTTAAGTATAAATAAAATCCAAAGAAATAAGCAAAAGTCTAATTTTATGGCTTGTTTTTTAGAGATAAAAGAACTTTTGGATCCTGAAAGTCAATAGAGACATTATCTATTCTTTTTCTGAAGTGAAAATAATCTTGCTAAATACAATGTCATTAATGTGGTAGGAATGATTTTTACACAAATTTTATGCATATTTTTTTGTTTTGTCCTGATATTCAAAAACCATAGAAAAAAAATTTAAGGTCATAATATAGTTCAAGAAGGAGTTTTTTGAAAAACTCTAAAATGAAAAGAAAGTTTCTCTTTTTTATTTCCCTCTCAAATTTCTTTCTTCCCACAATATTAAGTATGGTTGTCACTTCCATCTCACTACACAATTATTAAAAATAACCTCAATGATTTCATCACATTTCTATATAATTTTGAATCTGCATATATATAAAAAAGTCAGCGACTGGAATACCAGGATGCCCATTGCAGTCAGCCAATCAGCCTGATCAGGGATGGGGCCTGCCAGCCAACCTCCCTTGGTCCCTTCCTTCCACCAGCTCAGCCCCTATCAGACCCGATTGGGGTGGGCCAGCCAGACCCCACCCATGCACAAATTTGTGCACTGGGCCTCTAGTTTAGAATAAATGCATATATATTTTATAGGCAATAAATTGGACAATTGGTTTCTATCTTTTAAAAATGCTTATTCTATTTTTAAAAAAAATGTATTTTAATGAGCTAACTTATGAAATTTAACTGGTATGTAGTAGCTTGAGATAAAATACCATTATGCCCCCCCTCTGGCAACCATCACACTGCTATTTGTGTTTATAAGTGAGAAGGGGAGTCCTAATATGAAGTAACAGGAGAAGATTTGACTTTGAGTTGTGGGCACCTGGTGCTATATACAGATTTGGTAACTTAGAAATCCGTACATGAAACCTTTATGTTCATGTTGACCAATGTCACCCCAATAAAATTTAATTTAAAATAATTCTACTAGGGACTTATGTTCTGTGAAAAGGAAACATATATATGTATTCCTGGTAACACAGTCATGCTAAAGAGTCTGAGAGACAGGAATAAGCAGCGTGAATTGAGCAAAGGCATTCAAACAGGAACCTGATTTCTAATTCTGCCAAAATAGCTATGTGGCTGCTTAATTTACCCAAATACATTTATATAAGACCCTTTTGGGTGGTAAATAGAGCTTGGAAAGGCTATGGGATTTCATTTGTACTCTTGACCTCACAAATGCCAGGAGTGGGCAAGTTCCAGGATGCTTTTAAGGTGGTATAAATTAAAAAAAAAAAGTATATTAATCTATAAAATGACTCTTTCTCCCTAGTATCTCTTCACACTGACATATTATTTTCCTGGCATGTGAGTCAGTAGAGATGAAAATGCTAAGATATTTTAACCTTCATGTATTATCATTTGTTTGAATGAAAGGTACAGGGTGTACAGTCACCAGCAGGGGCACCTCTTTCAGCACTCCAAGTTTGCACTCTGAGTACACATTCCACAAGGTTATTGTTGGACCATGATTAAGGCATATAGAACAGTTTATTGGGTACAGTATTTCAAATAAATTATTTCTAAGGGAAGTGTTTGGTTTAGGCTGGTTTTGAACTACAGAATGGGTAAAACCAGAAAAATGTGTTCCAAAATATGTGATTTACAAATAAATTTCTGGACTACAATTGACTTATAAATGGTCAGTTCCACTGTAATAGAGAGGTAGTTTACCACACACAATTTTTCTCATTAAAATAGTACTTACACATGGAATGAATCTACACATAGAAACTTTTCACAATACTAGAGTATAACAATGAAGACCAGTGATATTCACAGTAAGCCAGCTATTTTAGGTCTGGTTCTGGATGCCTCTGTGCTCTTTGGGGGTCCTCTATGGGATACCAGATTCAAGAGCCTGAACAACTGAGGCTTTCAAAACTTTTATTGTCACTGATTACTTCTTGCTTTTATGACATTGTTGAAACTCTTTCCCTTGTGTCACCTCAAAGCATATAGTTCGTACAAAATGCTAGAGCTGTTTGAGAAAGAAATGTTTATTCATAAAATATAATGCCCTGGCCCTAGATGGTTTGGCTCAGTGAATAGAGCATTGGCCTGTGGACTGAAAGGTCTCAGGGTCGTTTCCGGTCAAGGGCATGTACCTTGGTTGTGGGCACATCCCCAGTGGTGGGTGTGCAGGAGGCAGCTGATCGATGTTTCTCTCTCATCGATTTTTCTAACTCTCTATCCCTCTCCCTTCCTCTCTGTAAAAGAAAATCAATAAAAAATGTATTTTAAAAAATACAATGCCCCTGGATAAAATAATTTTGTTATAGGGCATATGGTATAACTTTTTACTTTTATAATTATTTTATTTTAACTATCTTTCTTTAGTACTCCAGAGCTTATTCAAGGGAATGTGTCTTAATATCCATCACAAGTTACCCTCAATAGTCCCCTGAGAATGCTGAGTAAATTTTGACATTCTTATTTGCTACCATAATAGCTGAGTACTAGATAATGTATATATCTAGTATTAAAAAGTATTTTTTGTCACTGATGAAGAAGTCTTAAAGTGCTGACATGCAGTTTCAATGTATACAATCATTTTATGTTATCATGAAGCCCTCACGAATGAAACCTAGACAGGATGACCATCCTATATAATAAAGAGGTAATATGCAAATTGACCATCACTCCAACACACAAGATGGCCACCCCATGTGGATACAAGATGGCCACCACAATATGGCCACCAAGCTAGGCAGTTTGGGGCAACCAGGCTTGCAGGGGAGGACAGTTAAGAGAGACAAGGTCAGCAGAGGAGGCAGTTAGGGGCAACCAGGCCAGCAGGGGAGGGTATTAGGGGCAATTGGGCCAGTAAAGAAGCTGTTAGGCATCAATCAGGCTGGCAGGGGAGTGGTTAGGAGGAGATCAGGCTCGCAGGTAGGCGAGCGGTTGGGAGCCAGCAGTCCTGGATTGTGAGAGGGATGTCTGAGCCTTCAAGGGGTCCCAAATTGGAAAGGGTACAGGCAGAGCTGAGGGACACCCTCCCCACCCCACCCCCATGCACAAATTTTGTGCACCAGTCCTCTAGTATATCTATATAAAACCCTAATATGCAAATAGACCAAACAGTGGAATAATCAAACAACTGAACAACTGGTTGCTATAACATGTGCTATCAGAAGGAGGTGCATGCCAAACATGGCAGACATCAGCAGCAAGCAGCAGAGAATAGAACATGGTGGGCAGCAGGGGGGTGGAGTAAGTGGGGAGGGGATTTGCCAGACCAAGGCAGTTGGTCAGTCACTGTCATCAGGATAAGCCTCTGGTGGTCACTGAAAATTCTTTGCTCCCATGCATCATGATCCACCCGGGTACTCACACCTGCTGCCAGAGCGAGCAGCCAGCCCCACTCACACCCACGGATGGCACCAGCCCCAATCACTCTGTACCATCAGTGCATGGGAGCAGTGGCAGCAGGAGCAGGGCTGCCAGCAGACAGGGGATCTGTGGGGGAGCATGGCAAATGGGGCCAGGCGGGAGTGCTGACAGTGGGCCAAGACCCACCCCTGTGCCCACCACAGCATCATGACCAACAGTTCCTTTGAAGGTGTATGGATTCGTGTACTGGGCCCCTAGTGTAAATATATTTATTATTTTTCTGAGTTGATTAAGTACATTGTTTAGGACACTCTCCCACCATATTCTGGATAGCATAGGTTAAAATATTTCAACAAAAAGGAAGCTCAGGCGTGGTGACCTAAAAAATAAAACAGAAAATAGAGCAAAGGAAAACAGGAAAGGGGATGTCAGAGGGTTTTCTAGGAGAGTAAGAGAGTGAGAAAGAAATAGAGAAAGAAACCTGGGGGCATGGTCATGAACTTGAATTTAAAGTGAGGCCAATTACCACAGTAGTGTTTTTCTCTAGCTTTGTTTGGGCACATAATAAGGTGGAATGTTTAACTTAATAAGGGCTGGGAATTTACAAAGCAGGCAAGATGGGGAGTTAGTACAGGGGATGACTAGAATGAGTTATCATCAAGTATTTATTGAAATGTCTAGGATACAGTTATTAAAAACTCAAATTAAATCCTTAAAACTATCAAGAATTACTTTCTATGCTCAGGGTTGTTCTTGTATCATTTAATCTGAAAACTCTCTTTTAAATAAGCACTATTATTAGCTTCATTTTATAAGTTATGACACAGTAAAAAATAAACCTATAGGAAATACAACTAGGATGAATTCAAGACTGTGTAAATTTTAAAATAAATTAGTATAATATTTTGAGATTGTAAAAAAAACAGATCTTTCTGTAGAATATAGGAAATACAACAGTACAGTACTTAGAGTACAAAACTAAAATAGAGCAAAATATTTTTGGAATTGGTTAACCAATGATTATTGAGAGACTAGAAGAAAATGGACAGCCTGGCCAGAATAAGTAAATGGCCATGAAAGAACACTTTTAGAGATTTTGTCTCTTTAAGCAGGATGGCTACATGAAAATACACCAACAGGAAGCTTATTTGAGTAATATTAAAAAGAACCCACAGGACAGGAAGATTCTATTTAAATAGACTCAATAAAAAAGCAGGAGATTTTTAAAAGTAATAAAAAATTAGAAATGTGAACAACAATTTTTTTAAATTGTACTTTCCAAATTTGAAAAAATCAATAGTGAAACAGAAAATAGATACTCATGAAAACTGAGTTATCTTAAAAGTTAGATGAAAAAATGATCCTATAAATCATATACAGAAAAGTGAAAAATGTAAGTGACAAGATTAAAGGTTAGAGAAATGGAAGAGAGATGAATACTCTGTAGAAAACAATAAAGGATTTACAAAGACAAAAATTGGGAAAACAAATTTAATCTTAAAAAAATAATTTTTTAAAAAGTGTTTTACTATGCTGAAGAATAAATTAAAATTTTAGAGGAAATGTGTCCAATAAATCCAAGGCAGGCTTTAAGAAACAAAAACTGACAATGGAAAGATTTCAACATTTGAAGAGAAAAAAGTTAATGCCCCTTCAGAATAAACTGGTTTATTTTGTTTCAAAGGGAGGAAAATAGGACCACTATTGGGTTTCCTCTTTGTAACAATGGGAAAGTATAATGTCTATCGCTTTTGAGAAGTGTTTGTGCCCTAAGAAACTCCTGCCAAAATATTACTCATGTAGCAATACCAACGTAAAATATTTTGAGAACATTTAATGGTTCAAACAGTATTCCATTCACTTACATTTTGAGAAAATTATTACAAGTATTTATACCAAAAATAACACAACTACTATAAAGATCTCAAAATAAAATGAAATGTACCTGAACAGTGTTGATGAGAAACTAATAAAATGGGTAGAAAAATAAACACACAGTTAATGTGCTTGAAAATGATTTTGTAAGTAGGAAAGGTAAGTATAACTTATTCATAAAAATATTTATAACACATATGAGAGATAAAGATACTATTACCCAAAATATAAAAATTGACAAAACAAGTTATTATAAGAATGTGTGAAGTTTATGTGTAGAAAAGTTTTCAGGAGATATCCAAATATTCATTAAACACTCTTTATACTATTGCAGGTCCAACAACCTTTTTAAAATTAAATTCATTGGAGTTGCATTGGTCAAAATTATATAGGTTTCAAAAAATTATATAGGTTTCAAGTGTACAATTCTATAATACATCAATAGCACCATTTTGCATTCACTATTCATAGTCTAGTCTCCTTCTGTCACCATTTATCTCATTTACCCTCTTCCACCTGCCCCTACCCCCACCTTCCCAGTGGTAATTACCATACTGTGACCTGTGTACCTAAGTTTTTGCTTACTCCCTTCACTCCTTCACAGATTTCACCCAGCCTCCCAACTTCTCTCCCTTCTGACAATTTTCACTCTGTTCTCCGAATCTATGAGTTTGTTTCTATTTTTTTTTTATTTTGTTCATTAGATTCCACATACAAATGAAATCTTATGGTATTTGTCTTCCAGCAATCTTTCAGTACATTGGGACAAACAATCCATTGATTTTTGCCACTTGTCACATTCCCCCATTTCCTCTCACATTCTGATTTTCTACTTTACCCAGCTAAAATTTTATGTTACATCAATCATTGTTGTACCAATCCTACATCTTAGCTCCTTTACCCCACCCTCAAATTGGTCTATCAAAATTCTGTTAGCAGCTACTATAAAGGTGGCTGGGAAGTCCATGTAATCATGCTGAATAGTAATATTTATATTCATAATCATCATTTTATAGTCATCGACTCTTCGGCATTCTGTTTTCATTCACTTTCCACTCTCCTAAGATAATTTCATACTTTCTCTGCTGCTCTCAAGCCTCCAAGCCCACCTTCCACTTCAAGACTAAGATAATCAGAAGAGAATTACCACAAACTCTTATCAATCAGCCTATGTGTGTCTGATCCCTCATGCACTTCATATGCACCTTTTTCTCTGAACGTGCTGTCTCCCATGCCTGCTTGCTCTCTTTCCCATCTTTTTTCACAATAATTCCCTCATTTCATGAATGTTATTTCTTCCATCTTAAAAACATAATACAAAAATCTCTTTATTCTTTGTAAGTCTCCAGCACGCACATTTCTCTTGCTCCCTTACAACAAACTCTTAGAAGGTGCTGACTACCATATATTCAAAATCTCCAGATTCTCTCCTCCTTGGAAAATCCAGTGGGATTTTTCACCTCTATCATCTCATCAGATGCTCTTGTCAAGTTCACCAAAACCCATACACACATATATATTAGAGTATAGTTGGGTATATATATATATATATATATATATATATATATATATATATATATAATTGATTAACATTAGCCAGGGGGTAGGGATAAGTAAGAAAAGCTTGCGAGGGGAAAACAAAATTATCAAATTTTTTGTTAAATAACTTTGAAGTCCTTTATTGGTTGCAATGGTCATGTATATGTAATAGTTATAAATCTGAATGTGAAAACTAATAAAATGTGAAGATAAAATAAAAAGAACAATTGAAAAGTCTAAGGAATATTTTAATCATAACCTAGGACCAGGAATCCCCAAGCTTTCCACTTAAAATCAGGAATTGAAAGAGGGGGAGAGTGGAAAGAAAAAACCTTATTAAATTTTTCATTGTACATGCTGTGTTAAAGAGAAGGCCAAGAACAAAAGAATAAAATCCTAATAAAGATTTTCTTCTATGGAGAATAATATTTGATGTGTGGAATTATATATCTCTGAATAATTTATCAACATTTACTTTATAAAAAAATAAATAAGCAAAAAAATATATTAGAATTTACAAATGACATGGCTGAACAAAATAAATTATTTAAAATAACAATAGTATTTTTTAAAAAATGAAATAAAATGTTAAAAAATGTAAACAACCTAAAAAAATAAAAAAAGTGGACCAGGCAAGAAGAAAATGGAAGAAAGGAAAGAAAGGAAGAAAGGAAGAAAGGAAGAAAGGAAGAAAGGAAGAAAGAAAGAAAGAAAGAAAGAAAGAAAGAAAGAAAGAAAGAAAGAAGTAAAAGAGAAGGAAGAAGGAAGAAAGGAAGGAAGGAAAAGACTAGCAAAAATACATACAATGACAGAAGACAGAATGGCATGTCTAAATGACATGTCATATAAAAAAATAATGAATAAAATTTTGACTCTAAAATTATAGTATAAAATTGATAAAAACAAAGATATTAGGGATCTTAATATTATTATTATTATTATTATTATTCATGACACAATTGAGTGATATAAAACTTTCTTACTATGAATGCATAGTCCTTTTATTTATTCATATAATATTTACAAATTGATCCCCAAATACAATAAAATATAAGTGCATTATGAATTAAGAAATAGTATAAATTAATATTTTTCTGATCAAGTACTACACCTGAATTGCATTATTAAAAGTGAAAACATCACTGTTACCTAGGAATTAAGCAATTACTCTCCCCAAATGTATTTTTCAGATATGCAAATCTCAAAGTACTAACTTTAAAATGTCATTCTTTTTCACCAAAATTCTCCCAGATGAAATTTTTTTCTGGATCATATAAGAAAATGGGTCTAAGATTTAGTAAGTATGATAGCTATAATTATATGCATTTGAAAAGTGAAATAAGATTTATTTCATTAGTACATAGGAAATAAGAATGTTATTAATAGACTAGGGGCTCAATGCATGAAATTTGTGTATGGGGGAGTACCTCAGCCCAGCCTGCACCCTCTCCAATCTGGGATCCCTAAGGGGATGTCCAACTGCTGGTTTAGGCCTGATCGCTGTGGGCCTAAACTGGCAGTAGGACATCCCTTTCACAATCTGAGACCACTGGCTCCTAACTCCTCTGCCTTCCTATATGATCCTCCTTAATCCCTTTGCCTACCTGTCTGATCTCCCTTCACTGCCTCTGCCTGCCTGCCTGATCACTCCTTCTTTGCCCCAATGCCAGACTGATTGACCCTAACTTGACCCCCGCCAGTCTCATCACTCCTAACTTGCTCCCCTGTTGGCCTGTTCACCCCTAACCACCTCTGCCCTGGCCGCTGGCCTAAGCCTCAGTCTGGCCTCCCTCTGCAGGAAGTAACCTGGCAGATCATGGGAAGGCACTGCCCCATTACCCAGCTGCTGCTACCACTGCTAGCCTGAGCCTGGGCCCTTCACAGCCACTCCTTGGCCTTTTGTAGCTGCACCTCAGCCCTTCAGAGCTGCTGCAACTTTGTCCCAAAGGATGTTCGGAAGGGTGTCCAGAAGACTTCTGTCCGAATTAGCATGTTACTCTTTTATTAGTATAGAGGTTTCTTATTTTATTTTAAACTAGAGGCCCAGTGCACAAAATTTGTGCATGGGGGGAGGTATGTCCTTCAGCCCAGCCTACAACCCTCTCCAATCTGGGATATCTTGAGAGATGTTCGACTGCCCATTTAGGCCCAATCCTGGTGAGATTAGGCCTAAACTGGCAGTCTGACATCCCCCTTACAACCCAGGACTGCTGGCTCCAAACCACTTGCTTGCCCCTAAATGCTTCTGCCTGCCAGCCTGATCACTCTCTAACCACTCCCCTGCCAGCCTGATCGACACCTAACTGTTCCACTGCTGGACTGATAGCCCCTATGTGCCCTTTCCTGCTGACCTGGTCACCCCTAATTGGCCTCCCCTACTGGCCTGGTTGCCCCCAAATGCCCTCCCTTTCTGCATTCTCTTGCCAACCTGGTAATCCCCAACTGCCCTCCCCTGCAGGTCTGGTCCCCTACAACTGCCCTCCTTTGCAGGCATGGTCATCCCCAATTGCCATCCCCTGCAGGCTTGGTCCCACCCCCAACTGCCCTCCCATGCAGGCCAAGTCCACCCAACTTCTCTTCCCTGTAGTCTTGGTCACCCCCAGCTACCCTCCTCTGCTGGCCTGGGTCAACACAACTGCCCTCCCTTGCAGGCCTGGTCCCTCCCAACTGCCCTCCCCTGCTGGCCATCTTGTGGCAGCCATCTTGTGTCCACATGAGTGCAGCCATCTTTGACCACACAGGGGTGGCCATATTGTGTGTTGGAGTGATGGTCAATTGGCATATTACTATTTTATTAGATAGGATGACCAGCAGATTGTCTTCCAAACCTCAGGTTCCATAAGAAAACTATTCCTATACACATTATTCCTACATAAAATTTTTTTGAATATTTTGAATATATTATAATATGTTAGAATAAAATATTTTCTAATATTTTAATTAGAATTAATGGCAGTAATCATTATATCTTGATTTTTTATCTCAACATCCATAATGCCTCTACAGTTGAGGGCCTGAATAGAAGGACTATTTACTTGTGATATTTTTAACCAAAAGCTGGCAAAAATTCTCAGGGACATTTTGGAGATTCAAAAGTTTGGTACTTTCAGCTTAAATTTTTTATAAAGTACTATGTCTATGCAAGTGAATTTAAGAGAGACATAAAGCCAGAAAACTTACCTTTTCATCTCCTAAGTGAGACAAGAAACAGTTTATTATGTGGAGTAAGGAATGGAAGAGTACAAGACATAAATTCCTCCATTTAGCTAAGATGGTAGATACCAGTTGAAGCAGAAATCAAAAGCTAATGATATTTGGGATTTCTCTGCCAGTGTATTTAAAAAAAAATAATTTTATAGCACTTTCTAAATTTCACCTGTAAACTGCTTTCTGTATAGATGGCATCTCTGTCAATAATTTTATTACCATAATTTTGTAGCCAAAACATAGTGTAATAAGAAATATATAATTCATGGAAATGAGATATAATTACAAAGCTTTCATTGTCAGAAAATTTTCAACTTCTTTGACCTTGATTTCTTCATTTATAAAGTAAAGTTAAGGTATAATAAATTTATGAAAATTCAACAAGAAATTGTTTGTAAAAGCACTTTCAAAACTATGATATACAAATATCTGTGTATAGTGTAACAATTATAAATGTGAAACCTTGATCTCACTCAGGATTTCCTTTCCTTCAAATAATTTATCTGGCTTTAGGATGTGCTGCCCCCAAGTGGAAGGTAGCAGATAATGCTGTGAGGTATGATGAATCAAAATTATTAGGATTTTCATAATTTTGTTAATAAGGTAAAAATAAATTTCCTCTACATACTTTGTACATATAGTATGTGTAAATATATATATATATATTTTATTTTTGGGGGGGGGTCTAGTAATAATTAATGTCGTTTTTAAACATTCGTTTAAAATCTTGCTTGGCGTTGACTTGTATTGACATAACCTTCAAACACGTGGTATCTACAGAACGTGTGAAGTGCAATTAACAAGTTTTGCTTGAAAAAGTTTGTGTTTGGTTTGGTTTTTGTTGCAAAACTAGGGCTAAGAAGATGGCGGATGAAGAGCATATTCGGCACTGCATGCTTTACGAGTTCCAATTAGGAAGAAAAGCAAGTGAGGCTGCAAAAAACATCTGTAGTGCTCTTGGTCAAGATGCAGTTAGCGCCAGAAAATGCCAGCGTTGGTTTGAGAAATTTCGCGAGGGAAATTTTTCGTTAGATGACAAGAGTGGTCGAGGCCGTGTGTCCAATTTTGATCAAGAAGCTCTTCAAGCTCTTTTGGTGCAAAATCCTCAAATTACCCAACAAGAGCTTGCGACAACTTTAAATTGTTCACAAAAAACAATTTCCAATCAATTGCGTGCACTTGGCAAAGTCCAAAAGTTTGGAAAATGGGTTCCTCATGAGTTGACCAACAACAACCATAATCAAAGAGTCACAATTTGCAGTTCGCTCCTCTCTTGTCAAAACCGTTTGCCGTTTTTATAGCAAATTGTTACCGGAGATGAAGAATGGGTGCTGTATGTTAATTTGAAAAGGTGACCTCAATGGTTGGACAAAAATGAGGCTCCGCAGCCCACGCCAAAATCTGACTTGCATGCGAAAAAAGTGATGTTGTGTGTTTGATGGAATTTTAAAGGAATTCTTCATTATGAACTTTTACCATCCAGGCGTCTTCAAACTACGGCACATGGGCCACATGCGGCCCGCAGAGGAGTCTGATCCGGCCCGCCAGGTTTTTTGGGCAGTGAGCGCAGCCGAGGTGTTACAGTAGGAATTAGTAGTTCATATAGTCCGGCCCTCCAGCTCTCTGAGGGACCGTGATCTGGCCCCCACTTTAAAAAGTTTGAGGACCCCTGAACCAAACCATTACAAGTGCAGTGTATAGTGCCCAATTGGAAAGGTTAGCCCAAGCTTTAAGAGAATAAGAACCCGCGCTGATTAATCGGAAGGGCATAATTCTTCACCAGGATAACGCACGACTGCATACTGCAAGAATCACTGCTGAAAAACTGCGCCAGTTGGAATGGGAAGTTCTCCCTCAACCTGCATATTCTCCTGATATTGCCTCTTCCGATTACCATTTGTTTCGTTCTTTGCAAAACTTTCTTCTTGGAAAAAAATTTAATAATGAAGAATGCCTCAAAAATGCATTGACCGAATTTTTTGCATCAAAATCACAAGAATTTTACAACAGAGGGATTAAAATGCTTCCTGAGCATTGCGCACAAGTAGTAGAAAACAACGGCAACTATATTGTTGATTAAATTTTGTTGTATTGTTTAAATAAATTCGATTTAAAAAAGTATTAGAAAACGACATTAATTATTACTAGACTTAATATATATGTGTGTGTGTGTGTGTGTGTGTGTGTGTGTGTGTGTGGGTATAGCTAATATAAAGCAAATATATGGTATAAATTATGTTATGTGTACAGATGAATACACAGATATACAAAACCAGTATGAACACAACAGCACATATTAGGAAATTTCATGACTGCTCCATTCACTAGTTTCCTTCAAATCTAATAAAAACTACAGATTATATTAGTAGCCTATAGAAGCCATTGACATGCTGTTTAAAATCATTTAAAACAGTAAAAACATACAACTTATTATATATTATTGCTATTAACATTTCTAAAAAATACTATCATTTTAATAGCTAATTTTATCTGACATAGTTTTCAAGACTATTGAAATAAAATATAGTTGGGTTTTATAACAGAATTAGAGGCTCACTGCATAAAATTTGTGCTGGGGGGGGAGGGGGAGGAGGGGATTTCCTTCAGCCCAGCCTGAACCCTCTCCAATCTGTGACCTCTTGAGGGATGTCTGCCCTTTTAGGCCCAATCCCACTGGCAAGTCAGACATCCCAGGACTGCTGGCTCCCAACTGCTTGCCCGCCTGCCTTCCTGATTGCCCCTAACTGCTTCTGCTTGCCAGCCTGATCACCCCCTAACCACTACCCTGCCAGCCTGATTGATGTCTAACTGCTACCCTGCCAGCCTGTTTGCCCTCAACTTCCCTCTTCTGCCATCTTGGTCAGACCTAACTCTTGCCCTCCCCTGCAGGCTTGATTGTCCCCAACTGCCTTCCCTTGCAAGCCTGGTCCCTCCCAACTGCCCTCCCCTGCTGGCTATCTAGAGATGGCCATCTTGTGTCCATATGGGGGCAGTCATCTTTGACCACATGGGAGCAGCCATCTTGTGTGTTGGAGTAATGTTCAATCTGCATATTACTCTTTTAGTAGATAGGATAGAGGCCTGGTGCATGGGTAGGGGCCAGCTGGGATTTTCCCTAAATGGTGTCCCAGATCAGGTTGGGGGTTCCCTTGGGGTGTAGGGTGGCCTGGGTGAGGAGCCTGTGGTAGTTTTCAGACCGGCCACACACCTTGTCAACCCAATGGGAGGCCCTGGTATCTGGGATTTATTTATCTTCTATAATTGAAACTTTGTAGCTTTAAACGGAGGCCAAAGCAGGCCAGGGCTGCAGGCTTCCTCCATTGCCTGGGGCAACCCTAGCCTCTTGTTCTCTCTAACTCTGTGGCGGCAGCCATTTTTGTTGGGATTTATTTATCTTTTATAATTGAAACTTTGTAGCATTAAGAGTAGGCCTGGGCTGGCCAGGGTATGCAGAAAGCTTGACTTCCTCCATCAGCAGGGAAACCCAAGCCTCCCCGCTGCTCCCTCTGTTGCCACAGCCATCTTGGTTGGGTTAATTTGCATACTCACTCTTGATTGGCTGGTGGGTGTGACTTCTGCTTGGAGCAGAGTGATGGTTAATTGGCATATTACTCTTTTATTAGATAGGATTGGAAATATTTTTACCTCACCAACAACATTTAATTCCCCGATTTCATAAAAATTTAACAGAACCAACAACAATAATAGCAATAAAACAACCTGATAAGCAAGGTGTCATTATTGTAAGATTATTGTGTTTTAATGTCTTTTCTTGGAAATCATTTACATTTGCTGTTTGAGAGAAATTTTCCAGGCCTTAGAAATTTAATATTTTCAATTACAAGTTCAAATAGGTTCAAATTGCAGAAAAACTGGATTGGATGTTTTTGTATCTTAATTTAATATACCTCTTACATAAACTGTATAATTCTATGAAAAAGTATTTCTCATGTAAGGAAACTAAAATTTGTATGTTAAGACCTTGTCAAAGGATGTGTGTGAGTATGTGTGTGTGTGTGTGTGTGTGTGTGTGTGTATAATGCCAGGATTTTGATCTGGCATCTAGAAGGGTTCAGCAATCTGGAGAAGATCTGTGCATAAATTAAGAGTTCAGAGAGGAAACATAATTTTGAAAGGCATTTAGGACATGCAGAGGAGCTTGGCTGAAGAAAATCAAGTTCTTCTCATCCTAGGGCCCCATGCTTTTTATTAACACAAATTGTCCTAAGGCAAGGTGGAGATATACACATTAAGAGTAGGGTTTCAGCCAAAACTGGTTTGGCTCAGTGGTAGAGCATTGGTCTGCAGACTGAAGGGTCCCAGGTTCGATTCTGGTCAAGGGCATGTACATTGGTTATGGGCACATCCCCGTTAGGGGGTGTGCAAGAGGCAGCTGGTCGATGTTTCTCTCTCATCAATGCTTCCAGCTCTCTATCCCTCTCTTCTCTTCTCTGTAAAAAATCAATAAAATATATATTAAAAAAAAAGAGTAGGGTTTCATCTACAGCATCCATTGTCAGAATAGGGAATTGCCTTTGGCTGTTCAGGTATTTGGCTAGGAGGAGGCGATAACATGTAGATTAAGATGTCCTGAGCTGACTGGCAGCAAGCCATTATTCTTTTCAGGTTTGAGGAAATGCCTTTAGCCATTCCCAACAGGATATGTGACTCAGCCTTTGTTGAGTTCCCAAGTTCCATCAACCTTTCAAAGAAACTCTTGCAATGATGACATGTTGGAATTGGCTTCCAGCATGTGTGTATGTAGTAAAGCTAAAATTTGAAATTTATCAACTGTCTACAACATATTATTCTTTCTATTACACTGTGGTACAAATTAAAGGCAAGATTCTCTTTTACTATTAGACAGCTACATAAATATAGAAATGGGCCTGCAAGGAATTGTGTGTGTGTGTCGAATGGGGAGGGGCATGAATTTGATGGGAGTAGTTGTAGTTCTTTTGAAAATATATTAGGTCCATGAAAGTAAATAGAGCCCGCTGAAACCGGTTTGGTTCAGTGGATACAGTGTCGGCCTGTGGACTGAAAGGTCCCAGATTCAATTCCGGTCAAGGGCATATACCTTGGTTGTGGGCATATCCCTGATGGGGGATGTGCAGGAGGCAGCTGATTGATGTTTCTTTCTCATCAATGTTTCTAACTCTCTGTCCCTTGCCCTTCCTCTCTGTAAAAAATCAATAATATTGATTGGAGGATTGATGCCCTAGGAGGACCCACTCAATAATAGTAGGAGAATTTTTATTTTGGAAGATGACTCCAGTGGGACTATTTGCATAGAATTAAACTGTCCTAATAAAGGCAATTCAGGCTGAGGAGATTGCCTGCTCAATTCTTAGGAACTCCTTCCTAGCTTCATCTGTTAATGTTCAGGACAAGGAAATAGTAGAGTCACCATAAGTACAATATATTGAATAAATTTGTCATTTCTCCAGTAAAGATTTTAAGATAAATCCTTAAACAGTTAATGTCCCCTAATAATTTTTGGAAGTCATTTAATGTTTTTAAGGCAATCCTTTCATATTTCTATATTTTAAGGCCTAATATATTGATTTTTAATTATAGTTCCTAAATATTTGAAGGGCATTTCCCTCTGTATTTTCTCCCAGAGCAATCTCTAAACTACATTTAGGGAGTTTCTTTTTAAAAAAACTTTTATTTTCTTTTAAACAGAAACCAACTTGGTTGCCTTTCAGAAAAACAGATAGGAGCAAGATATGCTGGCCAATACTGCAATGCACACATTTCAAGTAAAAATAACTTTCTTTTTCCTTATGGTATCTCATTAATGGTGAGATTTAATGCTTGAATAATAACTTTTGATTTACTTTGTAAATAGTTGCATAAGAGATTTAAAATTCTCTCATTTTCATTAAGCTTATATTTACTTTTAAACAGCATTCTTTTGGGTTAGTGCTCATTTGCATATGTATGCAAATTTTACTTTGATTTTTACTAGAACCAATTGCTCATGAAATATTGGCTTCTCATATAAACGAGTTTGTATGAGATCTTGCTTATATTGTGAAAAACTAAGTATTCAGCAACCTTGTCCTACCAAACTTAGAGGTTGAAACCTTTATAACACTTAAAATATATGTATATATGTAGAATGCAATTATTAATTTTTATCTGATAAAGTTTCCCACATAATTTCAATATATTAGATTGGCCTAATTTAGTTCAAAAACATTTTTTAAGAGGGAATAAATCCTTGAATCATTACAGGGCCTTTGAAATGTCTCAAAGCTATCACTTGGTTAAATTCTTGAAATTAAACTTGGAAAGACTATCAAATATACATAACCAAAATATTATATTATACACTTTTTGTAATTGTTCTAAAATATATCAATTAAATTTAAACTGGTTTTAATATTAAAAATTTGGTTCAAACCATAAAATTAATCTTCTTTTTAATCAGGCCAATAAAATATTATATCCTAGGTTAAAATTTTACCACATGTAGTACACACAAGGACTACAATATATTTTGAATTACTAATTTTTCCAGAGAAAATGCAAGAATTATTTTTCTTAAAAATTAATTTCCATTCTTTATGCATTTTATTTTTACAATAATATAATTTTTCCCAATTTGATTTGAATTTTTAACTTTTGGAAGCTTCAACTTTTAGGTTGAAGTATAAATAGGTGGTGAGTTAAATACTTAGCACTTCTTAGATTAGTAGTATATTTACATTTTTAAGAATATCCTATATAATAAAAAGGGAATATAATTGACCTTCATGCCATTGCAAAGATGGGGGCACCCACAGCCAATAAGGAGGGAATATGCTTATTGACTGCCACACCATCAAAGATGGCGGTGCCCAGTTTAATCAGCTCCACTGGAGCAGCAGTATATGGCAAGGCTGCGCCTGACCCCAGGAGGGCCCAGCTTCTCCACGCGTGCCTCCAGAATCCTTCAGTCCCTTAAGCCGCCCAAGCCTCCCTTGCTGGCCTGAGGCATAGGTAAGCTTCATATGGCAGCTGTCCAGCAGCCCAGGGCAGCCCAAGGCTCAGGTAACCAGGGCTAGCCAAGGCTTGTGCTGCCAAGAGTGGAAGTAGCAGAGATGTGATAAGGCATTGCTTTTCTTTAGTCACTCTGGTTACCTTCTGCCCCTGAGGGCTCCTGGACTGAGAGAGGGTGCAGGCTGGGCTGAGGGACACCTCCAACCCCCTCCAGTGTATAAACTGTCATTCACCAGGCCTCTAGTATTTCAAATAAAATACAAGACATATTCAATTAATAGGTTCAAATCTATCCTCTAGATTTTTCATATGAGGTAAACTCAGATTAATATTTTAGTATTTTGTCATTTTAAAATACCTAGGTATTTAATAATTTTTATTATTTAATTCAACAACCTCCAAAGTTTTAAGTTACCAAAGACTTTGGAAAACTATGTTTAGTCATATGTAATTATCACTGAAAAAGATTTACCATATACTTTTCATTTTAGTTATGTATATTTTGCCTTAACAACTTTGAGATTTTAAAGCCAATTATTATTATCCAAGGCATTTACTTTTTGTAATAGAGATAACTTACTAATTTTTAGTGGCTTTAATATTAAAGTATTATTATTATTTTTTTAAAAATAAAAACAGGAGTGCCCCTGGGACCTCTGAGGCAACCTTGGAATGAGGTCTGTTATTATTCAAGAACTGCCCTTTATCATGGAAACATTATTTTATTGCCCAAACCCAGCCTGTATATTTTCCTTGTGTCATTTTTGCCATCTTTTAAATAAAAACAGACTTGGGTTTATTCCATAGCACCCGTGAAGAGATGGAGCTTTAGGCCAAGAGGCCACCCAAACTCAGGTGGGGCGCACCTACTCTTAAGCTAGCCTTTTCCTCTTCATGGGTTTAGAAATCCCAGATGCATTCCTAAATTGTAATAAATGTCTCATTTCTCCAAATTTCAAATTACAAACTGGAAAATAAAAATATGGTGACAATGAGACTTAGTAACATTCCTGAGAGTGGGCAAACATTTTATGGGATCACCAAAAGACCTAGTAATTAATGGGCTGTGGCTTTTTTTAGTTATTCCCTTTGTCTAGGGAATTTTCCTAGAACCTGTGTTAACCTATGTGAACCTGCACCGCTCATATTCTTTCTCCGCACACCCATTCTGTTTACTCCGGGGAAATTTAGTAATGGCCTGGCCATCTACTGTTTCTTTTATATTAAATTAAATTAAAGGCACATTTAATAAACAAATTAAACTAACAAAAAAAATAGCACAGAGATAAAACAACAATCAAAGACAAGCATGCATAACACATAGACAAGACTTAATAAATCAAAGTTGTTTTCATGGATTACATTGCTTTGCACTTACAGCCAGAATGTGGCCTAGATCTTTGCCTGTTGTTCACAGATCTTATCCTATTGTGCTATCCATAGAATTGACTGGAAGATAAAGTCATTTTAGCTAAAATCTGCCAGTGCCAAAGTATCGTATGGTAATTTTCAGACAAAACATTAAAGAGTCCTTTTGTTAAAGGACTGTTAGCCCAATTTGCTCTAGCTGTTGAGCCTTCCCACACTAGAGGTGGACAATCTGGAGACTTAGGTGTTACATACTTTTGATCCTCAATACCAAGTGGACATAATGCAGTTTGAACAAGAACCCACATGGTTAAAAATGACAAGGGACTGCGTTTTCCTTGAGCCTGACTTAAGAGAGTACCTTTTGACATTTTAATTCCTTTATCCTTGAGCATGAAAGGTAAACATTTACAATGATATTTTTGTCTTTTAGTCAAATTCTTCCCCATAATAAACTGGCTGAATCAAAATAATCCTTATCCACTTACTGTCATAACTCTGAACTGCACAGGCTTTGTGTGCGGTCAACCTCCCACCTTTCCAGTGAATTTCCACTTTTCCTTTTTTACTGTTTTTCCCCTCAGGTAAATCTTCTCCTTTAAATTCCTATTCATGGTGCCAGAATGCCACAACCTTTTGTGGCAGGGGTTCAGGATCTGGGACTACACACAAATGAAAATAATATACAATAAGTATGAATTTAGAAGGCATAGGGGTCAGGTGGAGACCTCTCTCTTGGAGAGGTATATTGAAACCTGGCCTTCTCTGCTTTTTATTCAGTTTTAGATACACATCTTGCCCTCAAAAAAGCATGGCAAACAGGTAGCAGAAAGACTATCTCTAGGGTCAATAAATATCAATAAATATCATTAAGGAACAGTAAACATTTATTTTGAGGCTATTAGGTAAGGAAACTGCTTTGAGCCACCACTGTCTCAACATGGAACAATCAGTGCTTAACATCAGCCTGCTAATGCCCAGGGTCCATCAGCCTTCCGCATTCCTTGATGCACCCTTCTGACAGTATTGGGAAAGTGGTGACTTCCCGTAAATCATGATGTATTTTGATGTGGGCTCTTTGGATTCTTGTTTGGAATTCTTTGCTCTTCTTGGATTTCTGTGTTCTTTTCCTTAGGTTTGTAAAGTTTTCAATCATTATCTTTTCAAATGTTTTCCATCTTTTGCTCTCTCATTTCTCATTCTATTACCCCTATGATGTGTCTGTTATGGTTCATGTTGTCCCAAATGTCCCTAGACCTGTGGTTGGCAAACCACGGCTTGCAAGCCACATGCAGCTCTTTGGCCCCTTGAGTGAAGTTTAAGTTTAAAAGATTTGGCTCTCAAAAGAAATTTCAATCATTGTAAAGGTTGATATTTGGCTCTGTTGACTAATGAGTTTGCCAACCACTTCCCTACACTAACCCTCATTTTTAAAAATTTATTATTATTATTATTATTTTTGCTCTTCTGATTGGGTGTTTTCTTCTACCTTGTCTTCAAAATCACTAATTGGATCCTCTTTTTCATCTAGCTTTTTGTTGATTCTTTCTACTATATTCTTCATTTTAGATATTGCATTCTTCATGTCTGACTGGTTCTCTTTTATGGATTTTATGTGTTTTTTATATTTACTTTCTCTTTGTTTAAATTCTCATTGATTTCATCCATCCTTCTTTTAATTTCTTTGAGCATTCTTATAACAATTTTTTGAACTTTATATCTGGTAGCTTGCTTGCCTACATTTTATTTTGTTTATTTTAGGGGGCTTTCTCCTGTTCTATTTTTTGGATAATATTTCTTTGTCTTCTTATTTTTGACTGCTTCTCTATATTTGCTTCTGTGTATTAGGTAGATATGCTATGTCTCCAGTCTTGGTATGTTATCTTTATGTAATAAGTATCTACGTGCCTCAGTGGCACAGTCTCCTGGAATGTCCCTTGTGTGGGTTATGTGAACCCTCCTGTTGTAGTTTTATCTGCTGGCCCATCCATGGATGAGGTTGCCCCTCTGACTAGCTGACTATGAAAATCAACCCTAATCACACTGTGAGTTGTTGGGCAAAGGCTAATCCAAGAAATCAGAATTTACTCCAGCAGGTTCTGGTGCCTGCTGAGATCTACTTTTGTATGTGCAGCTTATAGATCTAGTTGGGTCAGCTCTGATGTGGTCTGAATCCAACCATCAGTTGTGTTGGTTCTGGGGCCATTTGGAAGGAACTCCAATGCATTCAATGTCAAGCATTGCCTGTGTCTGGCCCTGGACAACCTGTTTGGAGTTAGTAAATGATCCACAGTTTGTGGGTGCCTCTGTTGGGCATGGGCATGCATGGCAGTGGCCAAGTTATACACCCAGGCCAGTTTCCACCAGCACTGAGCATGGGGGAAGATCAACAAAAGGCCCAAGGCTCCCACAATCTGCCTCTATCTGATAGCTGACAGGCTCTGTCATTGAAAGAGCCTCTGGTGGTAGTATATAACTCAATGAGTCACCAAGTAGGGGTGACTTGTGTTCACCATATTGATACAGGCTCAAAATCCTTGATAGTCCTGTGTCTGCAGAGACTCAGCAACAGTCTAAGGCAATGGTTGGAAAACCATGGCTCATGAGCCACATGCAGCTCTTTGGCCCCTTGAGTGTGGTTCTTCCACAAAATACCACATGTGGGTAGGCATGTACAGTGTGATCAAAACTTTGTGGCCCATGCGCAGAAGTCGGTTTTTGGCCTGGGCTAGTCTATTTTGAAGAAGTGGAGTCAAAACACTCAAGGGGCCAAAGAACTTCATGTAGCTTGCAAGCCGCTGTTCTCCAACCACTGGTCTAAGGGCACACCAAGGCCAGCTGGCACCAGTTGGGTGCCTACAGACCTTTGTGATTGGACTGGTTCTCAGAAAGTCATCAGGATGAGGCCAGCAGCGTTTATCTATCACAAACAGACCAAGATTTAACCATGTGAAGGGAGGGCTTTGCACAGAAATGGGGTGTTAATTGGACATGAGAGGGGAAATATGACCCTTACCCACACTTACCCACACAACTTTGTCTTTCCCAGTGTCTGCACAGATCTACTCAAGAGTCTTCCAAATGATTTTGCACTGTAGGCTTAGGCTGGTCATAGCCAACTAATAATATTTCTGAATGCAAGCCTAGCAGGGAGGGGCCACCAGGACTCTCTTGACTCCTGGTGGCCCCTCCCTGCTAGGCTAGTATTTATCTCATGGTGAGACAGTGCTGCTATGGTATACAGACTGGGTCGCTGCTGCTCTGGCAGGCAAGTGTGTGTATGTGTGTGTGTGTAGGGGGGGGGGTGCGGGGAGAGGGGGTTGGTTCCATCCTAGAACCATACAACTTAGTCTTTGATACCCTCTGCATTCACCCTGCAGAGCCTTTCAAAAAAAGCTTATATTGTGGGCACAGGCAGCAGACTCCCCCACAGTGCATGATCTTGGCTAGGCAGAGCAACAGGGAATCAGGAGTTCCTTCAGGCTGATGCAGGAAGGGCAGTGCTTGACCCAGAAAATATGGTGGCTGTGGGCAGTGTGTGAGAGGACCTCAGCACAGGAACCTTGGCAACTGTCCCTTCAGCTCTCTCACCGGAGCCACACAACCCAGTCTCTCTTTGCACAATCTTTGTCCACTCTGAGCCATGCTCCCTCTGATGCAGTCGAGGGTAAGTGGCTACAAAACAGATTTTGTGTGTTGGCCCTTATAGAGGGTGCCTGGGTTTTTATCAGACTCTTGTCTCTCTGTGACAGCAGAATCTCCACTGATTTTCACAGCCAGAAGTTATGTATGCTCCTCTTCCTGGCTCCAGTGCTCCAGATTTGGGAGCCCAGCACGAGGTTGAGGCCCCAAACTACTTAAGAGAGACTTTTGCTGCTGAGAAGTCCCTCAAGATTCTCAGCCACCACTTAAAATTTGTATGAAATTATTGTCACATTTGTTTGCCAGTTAATAAAATAAACAGTCAGGTTCTATTCCAGTACTTAGTTATTACTAAATATGACAGTTTGGGGACTCTCTGACAAAAGGCATACCAACGTTATTTCTTTTTTCCTCCTTTAAAATGGCTGGACAAAGAAACATAATGATAATTATTGTTCATGGAGATGTTGCATAATGAAAACATAAAACTTTAAAACACATATTTAATTATCTAAATTAGTACCTTTTAAAATATATTAAAATTAAAAACACCAACAAGATTTTTCAGAGATGTTTCTTTATTACTCAGTGCAATTTAACACTGCTGTGGTGTCTTCATTTGAATTAACATAACCAACTCTCATCATTATAGGACTCAGAAAAAAAAAAAAGACACTTTAATTTTTTTTAAATTTCTTTTTATAATCAATAATAATAATAATAATAATAATTTATGTTGTATTAGTTTGAGATATATTAATTTTACATATTTCTTAATAATAAGCTGAGATTATTAATCATTATCAGTCTTTATTTCAGATACATCTGACATTCTTGGTTGATGGGAGCAGTGGAGACCATGATAGCAAAGACAATATTTAATGCAAATACTTGCCAGAATAGCCATTGAAGGAGATACCTTTAAAAAAGCTTAATCTGCTTATTACTGTAATGCATGAGAAATGCTAAGAGTAAACAAGTCTGTTTACTTAAGATCATATATCTTATACTACCACACTTGCCCAGCCAGGGTTTATTTATGCTCAGGTACCTAATGGCAAAGTTTGCTTTTAAAGGTCCAGCTGTAAATCTCAGGTAAGAAATTTAAATCAGTGTATAAGCTATATAAAAGCATTGTATAATAAACATTTGGATGCATTTTATATTTTCCTCTAATAGCAATATCAACCTTTATAAGATTGTGGGTTAACTTTTGGGTTGTGTTATTACTTCCTTTGAAAAAAATTTAGTTCTATTTTGAAATAATTTGGAGAATTTTTCATCCCAGGAGTTACACTTTAGAATGACTGTATAAATATTGAGGGAAGTGTATGATAGAGTGTATTATAGATAATTATAATTCATGGAGATGTTGCATAATGAAAATATAAAACTTTAAAACATTCAAACTCCCACTTTGGGGAGATGAAATTTATTGGGTAACTTGGATTGAAGGTGTGTGTTTAATACACTTACACAATGGAAAAAAAGTTGTATGATTTATTACTTACAGATCCCAGAAGTGGAGGTCACAATTGAGCCAAGGAAAGGTAGTCCTCCATTCCAGATCACATGCCAGCAGGAGATAGAAGCAGGCTAGCAAGCACCTATGAGTTTTAAGGTGGCTGGGGTAGAGATCCATAACTTTTCCCAGACTAAACTCTAAGCATTTATTTTAGAGGTGCCCCAGGAAAAGTAAAATGGAATTTATGGCCGGCATTTATCTAAATGTCCAGATTCTGGAGGTGAGTTGTGTTCAGACTGTAAATTGCCTAGGCAGAAAAAAAAAAGTTGTTCTTTTTCAAAAGATGACTTTCATGGCAATTGACTCCAGGATGCCTAGCCACTAACCTTCAGGGAAACTCACAGTCTGGACAGTGAGGATATTAAAGCCTGGGGCAGGGTTTTGCAATATTTGAAAAAAAGCAGAAATAACAATCACCAATATCCATAGGTGAGTGAGAGTTTAAAAACCTGTTCTTAGCCATCAGCCACATTCCTTTTGTTGGGGTCCAGCCAATAAACTAAACCAAAGCCCTTGGTTATGATAAGGTAGATATTTAATTTAAAATATGAGTGAGATTATGTAGCATTTGTACTTATGGGGCCAACTTCTATATATGTGTATACAGAATTATTAATATCCATGTAATAGGTGGTACCCTTTGTAAGCACATTCACTTTTTGTTTTATCTAATAAGTAATATAAAACTAAACAGTTAGCCCAAGCTATTTATACTAAAGAATCATGTTATCACTGCAAAAATGCTCTTATGTAACAGCCCAATGTGTTCAGCCAGGATGGCTGACAGAATGATGCTTGCTTTAATGATTCGTGGCTGCATTTCAAGTGTATTAGTACCTACTCTAGTCCCAAAAATAATGGGGATGGATACTGCATAATTTTGACTTGAAAGGTCATAAAGGGAGACAATTGGGTGTCCTGCTCAATGATTTGTAAGGGTAGTCCCAGGGAGGCTAAAGTACATAGTTTGGACAAACTACTTCCCAAGGGGCCAGCACAGAGCAAAAGGCATTGGTTAAGGTTAGCAGTGCACAATTGGAGAACCAGGAATGTGTGTGGCCCCAAGGCACTGGGCTTAGGATGGACATTAACTGTGTGCCCAGGGAAGCCAGAATAAATTAGGGTTATCTCCAGATGGCTGGGCCACAAGAATTGTGCTTTTATGGTCAAGGTGTAGGTCATATTCATGTGCTGTTGGTGCCTGGGCAGATATGGAGGATCCTGAAGGGCATCTGGAGGTTCCTGCCAGGTGCCACTTACTGTAAGACGTGTCCTGAATGGAAACTATTAAACACCATAGAGAGCATAAGGCAAATTAAAGCGTAACGTGGATGCTTTCTATTGGGCAAATGGGGATAGGGTCAATAAATCAGCTGGGCCCTAGTCAGTTTGGCTCAGTGGATTGAGTGTCAGCCTGTGGACTAAAGGGTCCGAATTTGATTTCAGTCAAGGGCACATGCCCGGGTTGCGGGCTCAATACCCAGTGAGGGAGCTTGCAGGAGCCAACCAATCAATGATTCTATCTCATCATTGATGTTTCTGTCTATCTTTCCCTCTTGCTTCTGAAGCCAATAAAAATGTATTTAAAAAAATAAAAATTAAAAAAATTAAAAAATAATAATAATAAAATTAGCAGGGTAGGCCACTAACTTGGGAAACAGCTTTTATTGATCCCAGCAATTGAATAGGCACCCCAAAATAAGCTCTTGTTTCTGCCCATTATATAAATATATTAAGACTATTGGAGGAGAGAAACCAAGATGGCAGCATAGGTAAACACCTAAACTGCTGCCTCACAGAACAATTTCCAAACTACAACTAAAAGATAAAATGAATATCATCCAGAACCACAGGAAAGCTGGCTGAGTGGAAATTCTACAACTAGAATAAAAGAAGAAAGCTCACAGAGAATCAGAAGAACTGCAAAAGGCTGAGGTATGGAGACATGTGCGCTGGCGGCTGAGTGCCTGGCTGGCTTTCTCTAGCAGGAAGGAGACAAAAGCTCCTGACTGCACTGAACCCCAATTCAGACTGCACAGAACCCCAGTTCCAGGTGAGACCTTGGGGACCCAGGCTTATACAGGGGGAATCTAGACTCTCAGGCTAAAACTCAGGGGAGCCGCAAAAGACAGAGGTTTAGAGGCTCAAGTTGAAGAGAGGATTGACTGATGAATGCTGCTGGATTTCTCTAGTGGGTGGGAAATGGAAGCTCCTCCACTATGCTGAACTCCAAACCATGCGAGAATCTGGGAATCCAAATTCATTGGGGGAGAAACTGGACTGTCTGGCAGCAGGCAAAACTTGAGGGCAGCTTACTCTTAGAGGTGCTTGCAGTAATTACCAAGGGACACTGAGACCCAGGGGCATCACAGGGAAGGGCTGATGGGAAGCCAAGACTGTCTGCTCAACCCTGAGACTCATCCCCATCCAAGCTGAGCACAGAGGCTTTTGCAATTTTGCAAGTCTTGTCTCATAAGGCTGTCTCCATCACAGAAGTTCTTCTGGAGTAGACACAGCTGATCCTCACAGCCAATTGGCCTGGAGGGCAATTCCTCCCACTGATACCAACAACAATCAAGACTTAACTACTACAAGGCTGTACACACTGTCTACAAATGGGTTCACCAAGAGTGTCCACCTCAGGTAACTGGGAAGGCCAACCCACTGGGCCATATAGAAAACCTAGCACACAAAGCTACCCTACCAAGTCAGGGAAGCAGCAAAAATGCAGAGATCACAAGCTAAAGAAATGGAGGAAAACAAACAACTGGATATAAAGTTCAAAACCACTGTTATAAGGTTTTGGGTTTTTTTTGTTTTTTTCCCCCAAGAATTTCCTAGAAAAGGCCAGCAAATCTAATGAGACCCCGAGGATATGAAAAAGAACCAATTAGAAATTAAACATACACTGATTGAAATAAAAAATATTATACAGAGACCCAACAGCAGACTAGAGTAACAGAAGAATCAAGTCAAATATTTGAAATACAAAGAAGCAAAAATCTCTCAACCAGAAAAGCAAAAAGTAAAAAGAATCCAAAAATTTGAAGATAGTGTAAGGAGCCTCTGGGACAACTTCAAGCATACCAACATCAGAATTATAGGGGTCCCAGAAGAAGAGCAAGAGCAAGCTTCTGGAAACCTATTTGAAGAAATAATGACTGAAAACTTCCCCCATCTGGTGAAAGAAATTCACTTACAAGTCCAAGAAGCATACAGAACCCCAAACAAAAGGAATCCAAAGAGGCCCACATCAAGACACATCATAATTAAAATGCCAAGAGCAAAAGACAAAGAGAGAGTATTAAAAGCAGCAAGAGAAAAGCAGTTAGTTACCTACAAGGGAGTACCCATATGGTTGTCAGCTGATTTCTCAACAAAAACTATGCAGACCAGATGGGAGTGACAAGAAATATTCAAAGTGATGTATAGTAAAAACCTACAACCAAGATTACTCTACCCAGGTAAGCGATCATTCAAAATTGAAGGTCAGATAAAGAGCTTCACAGATCAGAAAAAGCTGAAGGAGTACATCAACACCAAACCAGTATTATGTGAAATGCTGAAAGGTATTCTTTAAGAAGAGGAAGAAGAAAAAGGTAACGATAAAATTTATGAACAACAAATACATATCTATTAACAAGTGTATCTAAAAATCAAGTGAATAAAAATCTGATGAACAGAACAAACTGGTGAATACAATAGAATCAGGGGCATAGAAAGGGAGTGGACTGAAAATTCTCAGGGGTAAAGGGGTGTTAGAGGTGCAGGAAGAGACTGGACAAAAATTGTATACCTATGGATGAGGACAGTGGGGGGAGGTAGGGCAGAGGGTGGGAACCAGGTGGAGGGGAGCTATGGGGGAAAAAAGAGGAACAATTGTAATAATCTGAACAATAAAGATTTATTAAATTAAAAAAAAAGACTGTTGGAGTCTCCCCTTGTTAGTGTGGCTCAATGATTGAACCAGGTGGTCAAGGTTAAATTTTCAGTCAGGGCACGGGTTATGGGCTTAATTCCTAGTGTGGGGTGTTTAGGAGGCAGCTGATCAAAGATTCTTTCCCATCATTGATGTTTCTATCTCTCTCCATCTCCTTTCCACTCCGAAATCAATAAAAAAACAAAACCTATTGCAGTCTTAAACAGAAGCAAAGATTGTGGAATCCTGAGCAGTGATTGTGGCGAAGGGTGCTGTGAGGTGGTATAGTCTTGGAGAGTTGTAGGTAGAGGGCTTTGTGGTAGCAGCACCCACAGTCAGGAAAAGGTTTTCCCAACAAAAATTAAATTCAGTAACTCCCAAGAAGATGCATAATGTGGGCCAATCCAATGGGTGTGATGAAGGCAAGCAACTTGGTTAAGTGTTTTGGGGCCCCTTAAAGTTGTGAGACTTGGCACATATCTTGGCTTTCCTGAGCTCAAAGGTGAAGTAGAAAGCAGTGTGGCAGATAACCTCATACTCGAGCAGCACACATTATAATAGGCAAGGAAGCTCTGTGGTAAACACATAGAATGCCACTCACAGGGTCATTAGCAGGGAATTTAGTCTTCCTTGGTGACACCTCTGTCAAAGAAGGTTTTGGTGGCAGCATTTAGGATGAGGTTGTTCCCTGATGTCATGGGCCAGGGCATTGCCATCTCCTTCCCAGAAAGTTAGTAAGCCACATGCAGGTCAAAGGCATTATATAAGGGTACAATCTGTGCCCACGATCCCACCCTCCTGGTTACCAATTGTGTTGTGAAGCCAGAGTTGATGTATATAATTAAATATGAATATAATGACCTGCTGAATGAGGAGGCACAGTGGGATGAGTGTGTGCATGGGAAGTAAAATCCTAGGAGTTGTTTTGATTGAAGGTGAAGTTTCAATAGAAATTTCCACACTATAGAAATAGTCACAAGATTTATTACTTACAGATCCCAGAAGTAAAGGTGCACACTTAAGCTAGGGGAAGGACAGTCCCCAGTCCTAGGTTACAAACCAGCAGGAGATAGAGGACAAGGTAAGAAGCACCTATAACTTATAAAATGGTTAGGGTGGAGGTCACTAATTTTTCCCAGACTTAGCAATTCTCTTCCAAGAACTCTTATTTACTAGTAACATTACCCATCATCTCAGGCATAAGTACTCATACACAGTTTATTTGCTTACTTGCCATTTTTTTTCTCAGTGATTTATTAAGATAAAGTAATAATAAACATTATACTTACTGTGTTTGTACTTCATATTTTAAGTCTTCTCTTTGTAATAGTCTTATCTACTAACTAGAGGCCTGGTGCACAAAATTTGTGCATGGGGTGTGTGTCCTTTAGCCCAGCCTGCACCTTCTCCAATTTGGGGCCATTTGAGGGATGTCCGACTGCCCATTTAGGCCTGATCCTGGTAGGATCAGGGATTAACGGGCAGTCAGACATCCCTCTCACAATCAAGGACTGCTGGCTCCCAACTGCTCACCTGCCTGCCTTTCTTATTGCCCCTAACTGCTTCTGCCTGCCAGCCTGATCACCCCCTAACCACTTCCTGCCAGCCAGATTAATGCGTAACTACACCCCTGCCAGCCCGTTGCCCTTAACTTCCCTCCTCTGCCAGCCTGGTCACCCCTAACTGCCCTCCCCTGCTGGCCTGGTCACCCCTAACTGCCCTCCCCTGCTGGCCTGGTTACCCCTAACTGCCCTCCCCTATTGGCCTGATCGCCCACAACTGTCCTCCCTTGCAGACCTGGCCCCTCCAAACTATCCTCCCCTGCTGGCCATCTTGTGGCAGCCATCTTGTGCTCACATGGGGCAGCCATCTTTGACCACATGGGGGAAGCCATTTTATGTGTTTGAGTGTTGGTCAATTTGCATCTTACGCTTTTATTAGATAGGATAGAGGCCTGATGCATGGATGGGAGCTGACTGGTTTGCCTTGAAGGGTGTCCTGAATCAGGTTGGGGGTTCCCTTGGGGTGTGGGATGGCCTGTGTGAGGGGCTGTAGTGATTTGCAGGCCGGCTATTTCCCCCCCCCCCCCCCCCCATTGATCCAAGTGTGGGCCTTGGTATCTGGAATTTATTTATCTTCTATAATTGAAACTTGGTAGCCTTGAGCAGAGGTCTGGGCCTGCCAGGAAGTTTGGCTTCCTCCATTGCAAGGGAAATCCAAGCCTCCTGCTCGCTCCATGGCCGCAGCCATTTTGGTTGAGTTAATTTGCATACTCACTCTTGATTGGCTGCTGGGCATGACTTGTGAGTGTAGTGGAGGTATGGTTATTTGCATATTACTCTTTTATTAGATAAGATAACTGATAATTATAATAATAGGACCTGGAGAGTATTATGCTAAGTAAAATAAGCCAGAGAAAGACAGTATTCACATGATATCACTTATCTTATATAATAAATAGGTAATATGTAAATTGACCATCACTCCAACACACGAGATGGTCAGCCAGCCCCATGTGGTCAAAGATGGTTGCTCTCATGTGGACACAAGATGGTCGCCAAAAGATGGCCTGCAGGGAAGGACAGTGGTGCATAATCAGGCCAGCAGGGGAAGGCATTGGGAGGGACAAGGCCTTCAGGGCAGGACAGTTGGGGAACCAGGCTGGCAAGGGAGATAAGTTATGGGTGATCAGGCCTACAGGAGAGGGCTGTTGGGGTGACCAGGCCAGGAAGGGATGGCAGTTAGGGGCAACTGAGCCTGCAGGGGAGCAGTTAGGCATTGATCAGGTTGGCAAGGGAGTGGCTGGGGGTGATCAGACTGGCAGACAGAAGCAGTTAGGGGCAACCAGGCAGGCAGGTGAGGGGTTGGGAGCCAGCAGTCCCGGATTGTGAGAGGGATGTCCCAGATTGAAGAGGGTGCAGTCTGGGCTGAGGGACAGCCCCTTCTTCTCATGCACAAATTTCACGTACCAGGCCTCTAGTGAGTGAAATAAATGAACAAAATAAATTGATGAACAAAATAGATTCAGGGACATGAAGCATGGAACAGACTGACAAATGTGAGAGGGAAGGGACGACGGGGTGGGGATGGAGGGAGAAAGAAAGTAGAAATTAACCAAAGAACTTATATACATTTATGCATAACCCATAGACACAGGTAATAGTGTGGTAGGCCTGGGCGGAAGGCACAGGAATAGAGGGAGCGGGTCAATTGAGGGGACAAAAGGGATGTCTGCAATACTTTCAACAATAAAGATATATTTAAAAATATTAATTTTTGCTAATGCCATGATATAAAATGTATTAAATATGGAGTAACCTATAAAATTAGCATCTCTACATTCTAAGTTAACTATAGAGTTTGCATCTTTACATTTCATATCACATATGAAGTATCAGTTCCCAGGTCTGAGTGTAGAGTTCAGACAGACAGTGGCTTCAAGAAATCAAATAGTAAGAATTTAGAAATTATGAGATGCAAAGAAAGGATTGAAGGATCAAGTTTAAGAAAAAGAATCATAATTGAAGCTAAAGCAACAAGTTGACAGATACAATACATGTTGCCCCTAAACCTGAAATTATAAAATATGAAGCTACCATGACAAGTAACATTTGGTAGGGAAAAAGATTTTAAGGGTATCACTGGTTTGAATAAAGTTTAAAAATAATTTGTCTTTCCTTTTTGTTTTAGAAGCAGAAAAATTTGTCTGCATCACATTTCATCAAATTTTCTATGTCAAGCCACATCATGTTAGAAAAATCCATTCTGCTGTTGTCTCTTCAGATAAGTCTCCTGGGAATCACTCTTGGTGGGAATGTTCTGATTTGGCCAGTGGACGGTAGTCACTGGCTAAATATTAAGATAATTATAGATGAGCTGATCAACAAACAGCATAATGTGACTGTCCTAGTTTCTTCTGGTGCATTTCACATCAAGCCCATCTCTAACCCATACTTGACATATGAAAGATATAAGGTGCCCTTTGAGGATGAAAAATTGCAAGAAGTGGTCAGGAATTTAATTTTGGCATGGATGAAAAATAAACCAACTCCTTCAACCATTTGGAGATTCTATCAGGAAATTGACCTACCCATCAAGGACTTCAATGTGCTGAATAGAGAAATGTGTGATGGTGTTCTCAAAAACCAAAAGCTGATGAAAAAGCTGAAGAAAAGCAAATTTGAGGTCCTGGTATCAGATCCAATATTTCCTTGTGGTGATATAATAGCTTTAAAACTTGGCATTCCATTTATGTACTCCTTGAAGTATTATCCAGCATCGACAGTGGAAAAACATTGTGGGAAGACACCATATCCTCCTTCCTATGTTCCTGCTGTTTTATCAGAACTCACCGATCAGATGTCTTTTACTGACAGAATAAGAAATTTCATTTCCTACCATCTACAGGACTACATGTTTAATACTCTTTGGAAATCGTGGGATGCCTATTATAGTGAAGCTTTGGGTAAGTAACTTTGTATTATTTAAATTAAAACAAACAGAGCTCTTTTTTATTTCCCATGATAATTTTTAGTCATTCGTATTGATAACTATCTATTACTACCATTTGATAACAGGAAACATAAAATGCAACATGCTTTGGAACTATAGTTTGTTGTTTTCTGATTCTATGGACGTGAAGATACCAACTACATATTTTTATGCATAACATACAGAGACAAATACAATTTTTAAATTAGAACTTGATTCCATTTACATTTTACATTGAAAATAGAAATCACTTAGAAACTTCAGTGGTATGTGTGTATGTGGGGGGAGCTGAAAGAGATTAAGCTTTCTGCAAGCCCATTATTAAATAGACCTTTGTGTCTGTGTGTGTGTGTGTGTGTGTGTGTGTGTGTGTGTGTGTGTGTTTAAAAACACATATGTATATGAATAATCTTTGATCATTGCTCATAGACTTCTTTCTGTTTAGCAGGCATTCTCTTGGATAGAGAGGTACAACAAAAACTAAGATGAAGTTTCTGGCTTCAAGGTTTTCACAGTCAAACAGAGAAATTAGAGATGAAAGGGAATACTTACAATATGAATGGCACGGAAAATAAAAATATATATAAAGAACAGTAACGGTATAAAGGAACTAGGCATATATGACAGGATAGAGTGGTACTCTGAAAAACTTCAGAGTTAAGATGATACACAAATATATTTTTAAACAGTAAATATGAATTTTTCTGAAAATGAAGTGTGTGGGGGGAATAACAGTGTGCCTAATATTGTGGAATCTAGAAATAGCACATGTGTGGTGGGTATTATTAACAAATCTGTATTTAGGAAGGTCAAAGTGTAAGGTGCAGAAGAATGGGGAAAAACTTTGAAGATGACAAGACTGAGTGAATTACATAAATATTTTCCTTTTTAAAAATTCTTTATTTTTGAAAGTATTACATTTTATTTCGAAAGTATTACATCCCCCTTGTTCCCCAATGACCTCTTCCAACCTGTCCCCACCCCCCAGCCCAGGTCTTTACCCCCTTATTGTCTGTGTCCATTGGTTATTCAAGTTAATTGTTTGATCTCTTCCCACCGGTCCACCTTCCCCTACTTTTCTTCTGAGATTTGACAGTCTGTTTGATACTGCTATGTCTCTGAGTTTAGTATGTCATGCTAAGCATCTTGACTTGTATTAACAAGTAACTTGGAACAATCTGAAGGGATATTTTATGACTAGATTGCATCCTATATCATAAAAGCCTATTATGCTAAGTGTCCAGTCATCCATTCAACCAATCAAAGTGTAACATGCTAATGATATGCTAAGGCCGCTCAACAGCTCCAACTGGTAGGTTAGCTTGCTGCTGGGGTCTGGCCCATTGGGACTAAGCAAGATGGGCTGGACATGCTCTGGACCCTCTCATGACCCCTCCCCAGCTGGCCAACCTCCTGCATCCCTCCCTGACCCTGATCATACACTGGTGTGGTCACTTGGCCTGGCCTGTGCCCTCTTGCAATCCTTGGACCCCTTGGGAAATGTTGGAGAGCCAGTTTTGGCATGATCCCATAGGCCAACCCGAGGGAACACACTGTTGTATGAATTAGTGCACCAGTCCTCTAGTCTTATATAAAACACATGGACAGATGTGGACCTAGAGTGGATAAATGTTAGACTGTAGGCTACTGCATCACTTCAGGAAACATGTGGGGAAAGTATGTACTACCGAAGTAGCTTATGAACTAGAAAAATAATGTAGATGGGAATTCATAGCAACACACTCAGAAGAGCAGGCTCTTGAAAAACAATTTCTGCTTACATGTGTGACCATGAAAAGTAACTAAGGTTCTTTGTACCTACACTTATTTATCCCATCTAAAATAGGACTACTATTGAAAGAACTATATTAATTAACCAAAAAGATTTTTAGAAGATAAAAACTGTTCCATTAGTATTTGTTGTTTATTAGGTAAAATTAAAACAAACTGGTACCTACTTGAAAAGTGTTATAAGGGATGATAAAGGGATTAATTATTTATTTTTAAATTGAGATATAATTGACATACAGTAGTGTCAGGTATACAGCATAATAATTTGATATCTATAATAATAAAAGCTTAATATGCTAATGAGAGCAGGGGTCCTTCTGGATGACCTTCCAGACAAAGCTGGGCTCGTAGGGAAGCCTGGGTCTCAGGTGCCAGAGGGAAGCTAGTGCCAGCAGGTGGGGGAAGGAAGGCCTACCCTTTCATGAATTTCATGCATCAGGCCTCTAGTTCATATATATTGAGAAAAAAAAAATGATCACCGAAATAAATCTAGTTGACATTCATTATCACACATAGTTATAAGTTTTCCCTTAAGATGAGAACTTTTAAGATTTACTCTCTTATCAACTTTCAAATATACAATATAATATTGTTAACTAGTAACTGTGCTTTACATTATATACCCATTGCTTATTTATTTTATAACTGGAAGTTAGTATATTTTGACTCCATTCACCCATTTTTGTCCACCCCCTACTCCCACCTCTGGCAAATACCAATCTGTTCTCTATATCTATAAATTTGGGTATTTTTTGTCTTTATGTTTTTTCTGTGTGTGGGTTTTTTTTTAAGCTTCCACAAATAAGTGAAATTATATGGTATTTGTCTTTCTCTGTCTGATTTATTTCACTTAGCATAATGCCCTCAAGTTCCGTCCAAGTTGTTGCAATGATAGGATTTTCTTTTTTATGTCTGAATATCTCACGGTATATATAAATCACATTTTCATTATCTATTCACCCATCATTGGACAGTTGGGTTGTTACCATGTCTTGGCTATCTATTCTAATAATAGAGGAATATAGAAAGAAGAAAGAAAGAAAAGAAAGAAAGAAAGAAAGAAAGAAAGAAAGAAAGAAAGAAAGTAAGTTAGTTCATATACTATGAAAGAAACTTCTTGAAAATGCCTAAAGAAAGTTGTCATTTTTTTGTGGTAAAGGAACTGGAGTCCATGTTGATGAAAACACCTTGGTGGCTGCAAGGGCCGAGGGCAGTGGCATTGGCAGCAGCAGCAAGGTGATTGGGGCAGTGCCTTCCCCTGATTAGTCTGGTGGCTTCCCTAAGACATCAGTAGGACATCCCCTGAAGGCTCTTGGACTGCGAGAGGGGGCAGGCTAGGCTGAGGGTCTCCCCTTGCCGGTGCATGAATTTTCATGCACCAGGCCACTAGTTGTAAATAATAGGCTATGATCATAGCAGTCCAGACATTTTTTTGAAACAATGATTTTCTTTTCTTTGGAAGTATACTTTAGAAGTGGAATTGATGATTGTTATGGCATTCTATTTTTAACTTTTTCAGTGATCTCTTTAAAGTCATATAATGCATAATAATGTTTTCATAAAAAATGAACCACATATATGAGTGTGGTCTCATAAGATTATAATGGAGCTGAACATTTTCTATCACCTAGTGAGGACAGTAGTAGATACTGTAACGTTGTAGCGCAATGCAATACTCCTGTGTTTGTGGTTATGCTGGTGTAAACAAGCCTACTGTGTGGATAGTCATATAAAAGCATAGCACATAAAATCATGTACAATTCATGATACTTGATAGTAATGAACTCTGTTATTGGTTTATATATTTACACAACTATCCTTTTACTTGTTATTTTAGAGTGTACTCTTTCTACTTGTTTTTTAAAAAGCTTGCGCCCTGGCCAGGTAGTTCAGGTGGTTAGGGCATAGACTTGATAAGCCAAGCTTGTGCGTTCAGATCCACATCAGAGACATACTAGAAGCAACCAATGAATGCAGAAATAAGTAGAGCAACAAATGGATATTTCTCTCTCCCTCTCTCTCAAAACAATGAATTTTTAAAAAAGGCTTGTTGTAAAACAGTATGCTATGCTGCCTCATACATCTTATGTTTACTGCATCTCTTGATTGCATCATTTTCTCTTATTCTTGATTTAATCTCAAGTGTTTTTTTTTGTGTTTTTTTTTAAATAAATTTAGTGTAGAATTTAAAAATTCAGAGATGTGTACAGAAATATCCTAGGCCTTCACACTCACTCACTGAGTCACCCAGAACAGCTTTCAGAGCTGCAAGCTCCATTAATTGTGAGTGTCCTATACCAGTGTATCATCTTTTTAAATCTTTCCTTCTGTGTTTTTGCTGTACCTTTTCTAGATATATATTTAGGTACATAAATACTTACCATTATTTTATAATTACCTGCAGTATTCAGTCAGTAACATGCTTTATATGCTTGTAGCCTAGGAGCAATAGGCTGTATTGTATAACCTAGGTGTGTAGTAGGCTACACCATCTATGTTTAAGTGTATCTATGGTGTTTGCATAACAACAAAATTGCCTACAGTGCTTTTTTCAGAATGATTACCCATTCTTAATTGGTACACAATTATACTGTCTTCCAAAGGTGCTATACCAATATACATCACCACCAACAGTGCACAAGAGTTCCCTGTTTTTCATATTCTCATCAACACTTATCTATTTTATAAAAAGTGGGAGGTGATATCTCTTGTGGTTTTAATTTGCATTTTCTTGATGATTAGTGATGTTGAGCACCTTTTCATGTACCAGTTGGCCATTTGTATATCTTCTTTAGAAAAAATATCAAATTTTCTGCCCATTTTTAATCACATATTTTCGTTAATAAGTGTTTATATATTTTGCATATTAACACCTTATCACACCAATGATTGGCAAATATTTTCTCCCATTTAGTAGGTTGCCTTTTCATTTCTTGTTGGTTTTCTTTGATGTGCTGATGCTTTTTCAGTTTTATGTCATCCCACTGTTTATATTTGCTTTTATTGCCTTTGCTCTTGGTTTCAAATCCCATAAAAGTCATCATTAAGACCAATGTCAAGAAGCTTACTGCTTATGTTTTCTTCAAGGGATTTTATGGTTTCAGGTCTTATAATTAGGTCTTTAATTCATTTTGAGTTTATTTTTGTGTCTGGTGTAAAATAATGTTCAGTTTTATTTTTTTGCATATAGTTGTCCAGTTTTCCCAACACCATTTATTAAAGAAACTTCCTTTACCCATTGTATATTCTTGGATTCTTTTCCATAAATGAATTGACATAAGTTTATTGGTAAGGAGTGTCTTAGTGTTAGTTATAGTTGCTGAATCACCTTTTCTGGATATGTTAAATAGTTGCCCCCAAATTAAAGAATGAATTTACTCTTGGAAATGTAAACAGAACAGAGACCTATTTATCCTGTCATTCAGAGAGAATAGCACTTTGAGGGTTATAAACTATCCTATGATAATAGCAGTAGATAGTCAACATCATGGGGCTAAAAGTGAAAAATAGAGGATGATGAAATTGCCATTTTATGAGGCAATAAAGTTTTTAATATTTCAAAAACCCTTTGATTTCCTCATGCATGCAGTAAACTAACAGTGACATCCGAATCTGTGCAGTGCCTCAGTTCATAAAGTAGAGGAAGGTAAGTGAAGCCTTCTTTGCTCACTAGATACATCCCCATTTTTATCTCATTATCTAAACTTTTATCAATTGCTCTTTCTCAGCCCTGAAGTAATGACTATCATGATTACACTGCTCCTATTCATTCTGGTGAGATTATCCCCAGATAAACCTCCCCCTGTGCTGGCAGTCTGTATCACAGGTTCCATTGTATTGTGCTTGTGAGTTAATGCTGGTAATAAAACCACTGAGTCCCATTATTCTTCAAGTTTTCACACCTTCACAGGAGACTAATACTCCTTAACAATTTGTTCATGGGAATGCAATGAAGATTTCTAAAAATGTTCCAAACACTCTGATGTTGATAATATCATGTTTCTAATCAAATGATACTTCTCTGACTTAGCATGAGTATTTAAGTTTGTTTTACTAAAGCACATTCTTATTGATGCCAGGGACATGAACACTCATACTCAGAAAACCAGGTAAGAAGCAGTAGTACGGACTTGGCAGAGTAATTTATTTTTGTGCAAGTCTTCGAACATGTGATAAATGTGAATGATAAATAGTACTTGTATGTAAAAATAACATTTCCAATTTGTAATTTGAATTTACTTTTTACTTTAGCTTGACCACTCTAGTCAAATTCATTGCAAAGAATCCATATGCACTCAGGTCTCAGCTTGTCACATTTGAGTAAATAAACAGAATGGTTCTGTGGTGCAATGCAATGAGAACCTCAAAGTGAGACCTTAATCTTTGCTAATTGCTAGGAATTGGATATTATAATGTCAAATTACTTCTTTTGTTTCAAGTCATGGGTATTCAGCTCAGACACCTGAATATCATTAGAGTTAACACCTGTTGATCACATCCTGTGCCACAGACATTGTAATAAGTGCTTCATGCGTATTATATCTCTTTATCCTTACAATAAATTTGTAAAGAAAAAAACTGCTATTATGGATAAAAATGTTAAGGCTTAGAAATATCAAACATATTAAAATAAAATTGTATAGCTACCAGTTTGAGAAAATAGTTTTCAAACTGAAGTCTTACTGACACCAAAGCTCCTAGAAATTTTTTTCTCCCCTCTTAAAATTTAGCAATTATTTAGACTATTTTTAGTCTAAACTTTCTTCAGTACTTTCTTCTTCCTTTCAGTGTATTTAGCCTTTGAAATCGGCAGTTCTACTTCTCATCTACTTTGTTTTGCTGAATGGAATTTAATTGGGCCATGTTATCACTTAGGGAATTTGCTATTCCCTTAAGCACAGGTCTCCAGGTGATTCTGTTGCCTGGAGAAATTTGTCTGAGAATAGCGTTTGAGTCTTAAGTAAGCTTTTCTTTAACATAAAGAAAAACCTGCTGCAGATTTTAATATATTATATTTGTTTAAAGTAAAAACAGGTAAATTTTATGTATATGTTTGTATTAACAACAAAAAAGCCACAAAAATTAGGGGAACATTTAAGGAAGAATAATATAACATTTTAATGACAGTAAAAAATATTTATAACCCATAAACATTACCTTTTGCTGCCAACAGTTTTATACTTTGGCCACTATAAAAACAAACAGGTTTTTATTTGCTTGAGAAATCTTTATATGTTAAAATTTTATGAATACCTAATGTAGTATTATAAATAACTAAATGAATGATTTGTGAGAACAAATATTATCTTTAATAACAGTAAATTATCTTGCAAATATATTAATTTAAATAGGAAAAAATATCTTCAAAAATGAAAAATTTTTTACCATAATATTTAAATCTTTGCATGAGCTAAGTAATAGGTAATTAACATAAAATAAAGTGATAGAAATTAAACAAATTTAAGTATGTATATTTCCAAAGTATTTTATTTACAGTAGAGTGAACATTTTATTTATTTATTTAAAATGTTATTGATTTTTTTTAGAGAGAGAATAGGATAGAGAGAGAGAGAACACCAATGTAAGAGAGAAACACCAATCTTTAGCCTCCAGCATGTGCCTTAATGGGGACTCGAACCTGCCAGTTTTTGGTGTACAGGGCAATGCTCCAACCAACTGAACCACCTGGCCAGGACTACTCTGAACATATTAAAGGAGAAAAGATGTATTGGAGTCTTTTCTCTAAAGAATAATATATTTTGACTTGGGTCTTTCTTTTTCTTTCTCTTCCCCCCACCCCTCTCGCTGCCACTTCTTTCCTTCTAGTTTTTCCATTGTGGTCCTCCTTCCTTCCTTCTTTCCTTTCTTTCTGTATTTTTAAATTTTAGTTAATCTTCAATTTTTAGAACTTTTCAAATAAGTGTTGGTAGCATTACCTTTTCCACAATAATCCATGAGCTGGATAACGGCACAGGCATGACATCCAAGACAGAATTTATTCTGGGTCATGCACAATTCCCAGAGAGAATTGTCACTCTCCCCCCCCACCCCACTTAATGAAAGAGAATGAAGATTATAATTTTTGTAGGTATAATCTTGATTTTCATATTATAAATCTAAAAATAAAAGGTCAAAGTGACCTAAATAAAAGGGTGAACTAATAATCAAATTAACACAAGACATATTAACAGTAAAAAAATGACCAAAATTATTATATATGTACATATAGGGGTTCCATAGAATATGAAACCCAGAACAGATCAGGCAGTTGGGCGTAAAGCATGTTGAGCTAAGGTAAAAAGGGTACTGCAGTTTGGGACTTCAAAGAGTAGGAGGCAATTCACATGGAGAAAGAAAAGCAAATTTCTGGTAAATAACTGTTTGCTGGGCCATCTTGAACAATAAGACACGGAGAAGACTTTGATCAAAGGCCTGGCCAGGTTCCTCCCTGTCTCCCAAACACTAGTCATATTAAACTACATAGTTATTGGTGATGATGCCTCCCTGCCTGGAACAGGTCCTCCATCTAATTCTTTTAGGCACTTGGGAAGAAAGTCAAAGTTTTCTCTTTAGTCTTTCATTTCTTGAAAATATCTAGCTTAAAAATATTAATATCTCAAAAGGCATGTTTTAGGGTGGCAAACTCTGCTTCCCCTTGTCACTAAAACTTGGGCACTCCAGTGAGAGGAATGAAAGGAGGTGATGAGCTTGGGTTAAATTGGTCATTTGTAATGTAAAATTCTCTTCCTACAATATTCTATATAGCTAACATTTATGGCACACAGATGCTGTTCTGAATAATTTGTATGCATTATTTCATTCAGTCTTCACAACTATAGGAAAATAGGCACCATTGTTTCCTCACATTTTATAGTAAGAAAGCTGAGTAACTTGCCTGAGGTTATAATCAAGAATCAAGAAGGCGGTAAAGCATTTGATGGCAGACTTGAGCTAAAATGAAAGCTCTAGAAAGATTCTCTCTCTCTCTCTCTCTCTCTCTCTCTCTCTCTCTCTCTCTCTCTCCATATATAATCTATATATATATATATATATATATATTAGCTTTCAAAGTAATTAACTAAATGCCAATCAAGCCAAATAAAATTGAAGTACTGATGTGAGGCTAAAACTTTGAAGTCACTAAGGAGTTGACAACTCATATTCCTAAAACAGTATGAAGGTTGATTTCCAAGCTTTTGTGGCCTCTGGGGCCACCTCCAAATCTGAGAAGCAATGAGAAAAAAATCAGCACGAGGAAATCCTAGCCATGCTGTGCAATGCTTCGGAAGCACAGGAGGAAGAGACCTTGAAGTCAGGGCATGTCTTTGGGTGGAAAGTATGTAAGAAAGAATTTCCATACAAAAATGTTATTTTAAGGATTCTTGATTCAAAATAATTGCATTATAGTCAGTTTAAGAAATTTTGTTCTAAGGTGATTTTATACAGATGAACTAAATGTTCTTCAGAAAGTGTTATATACCAAATATGAGTTTTATTTATATTTTATTTCCTTTAAAGTAAATAGAAATTAAAATGAAAACTTGATTTAAAGAACAAGGACAATATTCTAATTGGTGCAAATTTTCTATGGCTAATGTGTTTTGTATGTAAAAATACTTATAATAAAGACATACAATTTGGAGGTGATATATGTTTTGACCAAGTGGCTTTAGCAATAAGAAGTGCTACTTTTCATTTAACCTGAGTTTGGAAAGATATGTTAAATTGGAGATACATTTTATAAATAATAGTCATTATCACAGAGTATACAGATACTAGGCTTATAACCTGCTTGCCTTTTTTTTTCCTTTAAAATAGGACCATGTTTTTTTTGTTGTTGTTGAAATAATCATATTAATGCATATAAGAATTTTAATTACATTGTTTTCCTTTTCATCTGTAGATCAATTGACCTATGAATGAGTGTAGCTGTTACATAAAATATTATTTTATTTGAAAAAAAAGCTTACATAAATATACTTTCAAAATTATTTTCATCTGAAAAGAACTACAGTAGATTAGTTTCCATAATGGCTATCACCATGCCTAAGAAGTTTGGCTTCCTGATGATTTTTAATTTGACTCTGACTGAAATTGTTTTAAGTGGAAATGTATTAATTTGGCCAACGGATGGTAGCCATTGGTTAAATATTAAGATCATTCTAGAAGAGTTAACTCAAAGAAATCACAGTGTGACCGTACTGGCTTCAACAGCAACTTTATTCATCAACTCCAGTCTTGATTCTCCTATAAATTTTGAGGAGATACCTGTTTCCTTCACAAAGAATGATATAGATTCCTTAATTGAACATATGGTCATGCTGTGGACAAACCATAGACCAACTCCTCTCACACTCTGGACTTTCTACAAGGAACTAGGAAAACTACTAGATACCTTTTTTCAAATTAACATACAAATTTGTGATGGAGTATTAAATAACCCCAAGTTAATGTCAAGACTTCAGGAAGGTAGTTTTGATGTGTTAGTAGCCGACCCAGTAACCATCTGTGGCGACCTGGTTGCTCTGAAATTAGGAATCCCATTTATGTACACATTGAGGTTCTCTCCAGCCTCAACAGTAGAGAGACACTGTGGGAAAATCCCTGCACCTGCCTCCTATGTGCCTGCAGCCTTGTCAGAGCTCACCGACCGGATGACCTTTGGTGAAAGGGTTAAAAATTCCATATCTTATCCTCTGCAAGACTACATATTTCAGTCCTACTGGGGAGAATGGAATGTGTATTACAGCAAAGTTCTAGGTAAGTCTCTACACTGTCCTCTTATTAATGATTCTTTATAGCTTATTTATTCTTTTTGTAAATACAGTAAAAGGTTTTTATCACACTGCATATGCCAAACTGAAGAAAATATACCTATTACTAGAGGCCCCATGCAGGAAGATTGGGCAAGAATGGGCCTTCCTTCCCCTGGCTGCTGACACCGCCTTTGCTCTAGCCAGAGCCGCCTTTTTGCTCAGGCCCAGAAAAGCCTTTCCGCCTTCCCACACTGCCCAGAGGCCCAGAGAGGCTGGGATGGTACAGAACGCAAGCATCCCGCCCTGCCCTTAGCCACTGGGTACCTGCATATGCAAATTAACCTACCATCTTTGTTGGGTTAATTTGCATACTCACTCCTGGTGGGTGTTGGGTGTTGGGTGTTGTGACTGTATGGTCAATTAGCATCTTACTCTTTTATTAGTGTGATATCTTCATTTAAATAACTGGTCATTATTTTTGGGTTCATTCCTTAAAATTGAAATGGTGGTATTAATATGTATGCTATTAATGCAAATAATATTGTGCCTATTTAAGAAACAGCTTTTCAATGTGTAAATCAATCTTCAAATATCAATGGAAGTATCTTTACTAGGATAAATTATGACACTGCCAGAAAATACTTTGGCAAACATTTTGAAGTGTTATATGATTTATTTGCCCTCCTTGGTTCATCATTCTTTTCTTTACAGAAAACTTAAAACTTGGATTTATACTCTACTCTGCATATCACTATTTCTCCATCCTTAGACTCCCCTGAGTTTTGGGGATAAAGGTTTCTTCAACTTCATTTTTCAGTTTACTTTGGCAAGTCTCAACTTTCCTTGCTTTGCAGATTCCTTATGAGGATCAAGCAAAATAATGCAAACTGCCAAGGCCAGTTCTGACTGAATATTTACTTCTCTTTCTTTCTTTATGAGCCTTCTTCCCTTTATTTTTCTAATTTATTCTTCCTTGCATATTTTCCCCTCTAGATCTATCAACAGTATTTCATATAAAAGCAGGAATTAATAGTTGATTCAATCAATGGTACTTTCTTACAAAGGCCATATTCAAAATATTATGTTAAGCAACTTTTGGCCTCATCTTTCCCTTGATTTCTTTTCCTTTCTTTCTCCCTCTCTTTCTTCATTTTTTTCCTTCCTTCCTTTACTCCTCCTTCTCTCCCTTCTTCTCTCCCTCCCTCCTTTTCTCCCTCCCTTCCTCTCTTCTTTCCTTCCTTCCTTTCTTCCTTCCTTCCATTCTTCCTTTCTTCATCTTTTCTTCCTTTCTGTCTTGCTTTCTTTGTGTAAAAAATATTTATTGAACAACAATCCAGTATCTAAAACTCTTCTGTGTATTGGGAATACAAGAGTTAGCAAACAAATCAAAATCTCTATCCCCATAAGCTTACATTCTAGTAATAGGAGACAAATGATAAATAAAATAAATATGAAAAACATATAGAAAGTTAAAATGTAATATATGCTCTATGGTAGACCTAAACAACTGGATTGTTCTAGGAGTAGGATTACACTTTTAAATAGGATGGTCAGAAAAGGTCTCAAATGAAAGGGTGACCTTTGAACAAAGACCCAAGGGCCACGAGGGTGACAGCCAAAGGCTCCCTGGAGGAAAAGCTCTCAGGCATAGATAAGAACAAGTACAAAGACCTGTATGAGCTATAGATGCAGTAACATTGTTACTGTAATTTAATATTAATTGTGTCATTCACAAGTAGGATTTGCATATGTGTATTTTTTTTCTTTCCTTGGTATTAGAATATATTTCATCCAATTTTCCACCACTTAAACTTTTAAAAAAAATATATTTTATTGATTTTTTTACAGAGAGGAAGGGAGAGGGATAGAGAGCTAGAAACATCAATGAGAGAGAAACATTGACCAGCTGCCTCCTGCACACCCCTTTCAGGGGATGTACCTGCAACCAATGTACCTGCCCTTGACCAGAATCGAACCTGGGACCTTGCAGTCTGCAGACTGAGGCTCTATTCACTGAGCCAAACCAGTTTCGGCCATCACTTAAACTTTTGAAATTCTTCATAGAATTGGTCTAGAGGGAGAATATTGAACATATCACACATACAAATAAGACTTATGCAAGTTAACTAAAATTTGCATATACTTTTGAAGATATGGTCATTAGAATTTTGAAAGTAACCTTTTGTTTTAATATTCTTTATAATGCAACTTAACTATATTTTCTTTATTTCTTAATTCCAAATTTCATATGCCTCAAAAATGTATTTTTCTGTAAATTTAGATGTTAGTCACATGATTATTTTCTAAGACATCTAAAATATGTTCAATAATAATTATCACTATTATATATATCACATACTGACTATTGTAGGTACTGAATAAGCTAATGGTCTAGATACCTTAAATAATGGGATTACAAAAGGTAAGATTGTGTCCCTAACCAGTTTGACTCAATAGATAGAGCATCAGTCTGTGGACTGAAGGGTCCCAGGTTCAATTCCGGTCAAGGGCATGTACCTTGGTTGCAGGCACACAACCATTAGGGAGTGTGCAGGAGGCATCTTATCGATGTTTCTCTCATCGATGTTTCTAACTCTGTATTCCTATCCCTCTCCTTCTCCCTTCCTCTCTGTAAAAAAATCAATTATATATATTTATATAATAAAATTAAATTGTGAAGGGTCTTGAAAAACACATACCGTAAAATTATTAGTTCAAGTTCAATTTGCTATCTGTGTGAACTCAGGCAAGGCCAGAACAAATTATACAATATAATGCTTGAGGAAGCATGTTCCCAACTTCTCATTTTCACAGGATAATCTATTTCAGAAATCCCACAGACTGAGAAGTTCAGTATATTATTTACTTAAATCCTTCATGCTACTCATGTTACTAAACCGATTTGAAATATATTATCAGGAAGAACTGGTATAATCCAATTTGTCTTTTGTTTTTAATTATATTTTTAAATTATTGACACCTGGTAACTGTAAACTGATCATGAAATATGAGGGGTACATGATATTTAATATTATCTTTGAATACAAGAGATTTAATAACATGAAAAATTTCTATGTAGTTCCCATTTCAATGGCTGTGCTTCACTTCTGTGGGAAAAGTAAACCATAAAAACAGTATGATTAACAACGGTAAAGAAAACCCCCAAATATCTATATTGAAGGAAAGAGAAAGAAATAATAAGGAAATATCTAACTGCACTAGTTAAAAATCCTGTTTTATTTACCAGCGAGGAAGTCTTAAATCTTATTGATGAAGCAAATAAAAATCATCAACTCTATTTTAAATGTGCTTCTAACACTTAATGGAACAGGCATGTTTGAAAAATATGACAATCCCTGCTAGTCATTTTCAGGAATGAATTTATTGATAAATCTCACCCAGGTGCAGTGTTCCATGGGGCACTTTCAGATTGCACTGATCTCTTCCCTGACCCTTGAATTGAGAGATATCCCATACAACATATAGATAATTCTTATGGGCATAGGCTTTGCTGTACCTTTAGCAAGGCAAGGGCTTGAACACTGTAGTAAAAATAGCTAAACAGGTTAAGACAACTTGGATGGCCCCACTTTGCCTGTGTCTTGGTTTCCCAGTCTTCTCTCTTTCCAAGTGCACTACAGATGAGGAGAGCAGAAAGCTCAGTACTAACTCTACAGTACTTGGTCAGCATAGCCCACGTTTACCTGTCAGTACCATGTTGGCTCCATGCTGCCCTTTTTCCTTCTATGTTAGACAAGTTTCCTAGAAGTAATGGTACCAATTCCAGCCCATGGAAACAAAAAAGCCTCTAAACATTTCCCCCTGAACCCATTTGCCCGGAAGTGGGATCAATTACTCCCAACATTATTTATATGTGACGTCTCTCTCCCCTTTGGAGCCCAATATTTTGTTTGTTAGTTTTTAATGTGTCCCACTCCCATTCTAAGCCCAATTCCCGACCTCCCATCCTTTTTTTCTGAAAAACTTAGATCTCTCTATTCATCTTCTGTCACATTAGTCTTCTAATTTCTTCTCATTTAAAGCTTCCCTGTGGTCAGTGCTATAAAGTGTTCTTACATTTTCTGTGAACTTTCTTTTGAAGTAAAACATAAATTGAATATTTACAGCTCATTGAAGTTTCACAATGTGAACCCACCCATGCAACCAGTACCCAAATCCAGAAACAAAATATTTTACAACCCATAACTCCTCTTCATTGTTCATACCAACCCCTAAAAACCCCCTCCATATCTAGATGTGAACACTTTCTTGACTTCTAACACCATAGAGTATTTTTGCCTGATTTTAAATTTTGCATTAATGAACCACACATTGTGTACTCCCATTCTAAGTCCCATCTTACTTCTTTTAACATCATGTTTACAATATTTGTCTAATTATAGCAAATATAATAATATATTTGTTCATGATAACTGTTGCATATAATTATTATTGGTTAATTCGCACAATTATATAGATTCTATTGAATTAATACATTACATTTTACTTATACATTCTACTGTTCATGGACATGTAAACTATCTGGTATTAGCTATTTATGATAAACAATGCTAAAAACATTCTCGTAGATGTCTTTTGATAAATATACATGTGCCATACTGTTGGGTTTATTTATAAGAGTGAAATTTCTAGGCCATAGCATATGCCAATGTTTAGCTTTAGTAGGTACTCCTAAAATCTAGTTTTAAAGTGTTTGTATCAATTAATAACCCTACCAGTGATCCACTGGAATTCCACTTTTCCTCCATTCTTATTAACACTTATATATGTTTTCCTTTTTATAAAATGTAACCACACTGTTGATGCATGGTGTCATCCCATTTTTTATTATTAAGAGATAATTGACCTATGGCTAAAAAAAGTACATAAAGTTTACAGAGTGATTTATTTTGACAAAGGTTTATATCTCTGTGATTATCAATCTCTTGGATCCCTCTCTAACAAACCTACTCTCCAGGCTTCTTCAGATACTGAGTAACTCCTGAAAACTAATATTTTAGTTTTCATTCTTATTCACATCTATTTTTATTTTGTTGGCTTTTTAATGCAACCTTTAATCCTTTTAATTGTAAAAGTGACATAATTGCATGGTCATTCATGTTCAGTTTGTGAACCATCAAGAATCTCTGATAAAGTGAATATATAGTGAATATACTGAATAGAGATATAGAATCTCTATTCAGTGATTCTGCAGGTAATTAATGCCTTGCTAACTGTTCCATCTTTATTATTAATAATAAATAGATACTCTTTGATACCAAGCACTTTGATAGGTACATTGTAGATGTTGCTAATCCACAACAAAAACATCCAAGAATGATCATTATCTGCCTTTTAGACACAATGCATTAGAAACTCAGAAAGATTAATTGCTCTGCTCATGAAATATGTCACTGAACAGGATAATAATTGAGAATAGTTAACCTTCTATATAAAGAAACGTATGGTTTCTAGGAGTAAGCTACTCCAGAAGGTCCAAGATTTTAATTTTAGAAGTCACACATAAAGAAGAGGAAGAAGCAAGGCCACCTGCCCTTTGTATGATAATCTGGTGTGTCCTGTGAGAAATCTGTCACCCAGCTATCCTGATGAAACTGCTGTGACATCCTTGTGGCACAGTTTGTTTTACACATTTAAAATATCTTAAAATATTTTGGTACAAGCTGTCTGAGTTCTCATAGAGGAGTGCATGGCTGGTCCTGGGTTGCAGAACTTTGCTCTGCCTTATACATGGTTGCATCCTTAGGAAAAGCATGAAAGGCCCAAGCCTAGGTGCTTTTTGCCTCTCCTGCCTGTTTACATTGCCACAGCAATTTATAAATATAGCAGGTTCTTGGATAATGTTTCATTCAATTTTGTTTTGTCATAATCAATGAGAGAGAAAAATTATACATTACCAGCAGGGGTCGCTGTTTGCACCAAAGATGTGCACATAAGATGAATTGCCCCAGTCTAAGTGAGGTAGGTGTGTGTGTGTGTGTGTGTGTGTGTGTGTGTGTGTGTGTGTGTGTGTATCCTCTGATGGAATGACCTCCTTTGTCCAGAGTGGGTTCCTACCCTATGCCCTGAGCTGCTGGGATGAGCCCCAGCCATCATCAGCCTGATCTGGAATAAGTAGGTTGAAATAAATATCTTGCTTTTATTAATCTTTCTTAAATATGCATATAGATTACATTTAACTCAATAGAGGCCTGGTGCATGAAATTCGTGCACAGGGAAAGGTGGCTGCCCTCAGCCCAGCCTATACCCTCCCTAATCTGGGACCCCTTGGGGGATGTCCAACTTCTAGTTTAGGGGATTGGGCCTAAAGTGGAAGTTGGGCATCTCTCTCACAATCCTCCACCACTGGCTCCTAATCACTCACCTGCCTGCCTGCCTTCTTGCCCTCTTATGGCTTGGTTCCCCCCCCCCCCCCCCCCCCCCCCGCCACCCGCCGGTCTGGTCACTGCTAACTGCCCTTCCCTGCTGGCCTAGTCACCCCTTACTGTTTCCCCTGCAGGCTTGGTCGCCCCCAACTTCATCCCCCTCTAAACCTGGTAGCCTCTTACCCCCCCCCCCCCACGCCTCCCCCGCTGACCTGGTCACTCCATGTAGCCTGCTTATTCAGTTGTTTGGTCATCCCTCATTGACCCCCCTGCTGACCTGGTTGCAGGCAGCCAATATACTATATAAAGAAACCATACGTTTCTTTATATAGTATATTGTAGTATAATTTGTGAGGGTGTGATGGTCAATTTGCATATTACCTCTTTATTATATAAGATTGGAAGCATTTTGGGTCTTCATTTTGGAGGTTTTTGATGTGACCAGAAATATTCATAGAATTACTATTCATATCATTTAGCCTATGGTAAAATTGGTGTTATTATACATCATTGAAATTAAACTCACAGTTTCTAAGAACCTACTGATGATGTTAAGTGAGGACTCATTTAATTGTATATATTTTGAATATTAACTCTTTGTTAAAGCTGTTGTTTGCAAGTATCATCGCCCATTTGCTCATTTATCTTTTTCTTTTGTTGTCAGCTTCTTTTGCTGTGCAGAAGCTTTTAAGTTTGATATAATCCCATTTATTTATTTTTGCCTTTACTTCTCTTTGGTGTCAAATTCATAAAATGTTCTCTTTGACTAAGGTCCATAAGTGTGTTTTTTTTATACATGGGTATAAACTGTAATCATTTCATTCTTTTGCATTTAGCTTTCCAATTTTCCAAGCACCAGTTACTGAAAGGCTTTCTTTTCTCCATTGTGTGTTTTTGGCTCCTTTGTCAAAAATTATTTTCCCATATACATGTGATTTTATTTCTGGGCCCTCAATTCTATTCCATTGATCTGTGTGTCTGTGTGTTTTTGTTGTTGTTGTTGTTTGTTTGTTGGTTTGTTTTTACAATACCATCTTGTTTTATTACTATAACTTTGTAGTATAATTTGAAGCCAGGTAGTATGATACTTCAGCTTTATTCTTTTTTCTCAGGATTTCTTTGTTTATTTGGGGTCTTTTGTGGTTCATATAAATCTGGTGACTTTTTGTTCTATTTCTTTAAAAAATGACACTGGAATTTTGATGGAGATTGCATTAAATTTGTATATTACTTTGGATAATATGGCCATTTAAAGTATGAATATGAAATATCTTATTTTGTTGTATCTTTTTCAACCTCTTTTAATAACACTCTTAGCCTTGGTATATAGCAGGGCTTTCACATCTTTTGTTAAATTTATTCCTGGGAATTTTATTCTTATGGTTGCAATGCAAAAGCAGTTGCTGTTTTTTATTTATTTTTTCTCAAGTTTTGTTGTTAGTATATAGGAAAGCAGTGTATTTTTGTGTATTGGTTTTGTATCCTGCAACTTTACTATATTAGTTTATTGTTACTAATAGATTTTTTTGTATTTAGGATTTTCTATATATAGAATCATGTCATCTGCAAAAGGTAACACTTTTGCTTCCAAATTTGGATATCTTTTATTTATTTCTTTTGTCTGAATGTACTGGCTAGCACTTTCAGACTATATTGAGTAAGAGTGGTAAGGCTAGTTTTATGACCCAATATGTGGTCTATCCTTGCAAATGTTCCATATACACTGGAGAAAAATGTATAATCTTATGTTCTGGGAATATATAATCTTATTCTCACTGCTTTGTGAACATTTTGTTTTTGTGATTTAACTTAACTGGCCTGATAAATAGTGAGGGACACATAACCCCAAGATATTCACCCACAAAGATATTAATCAGACTACTGGAAAACATTTAAGTGATTTTCTCTAAGATCCACTAGCCTTTTGCTGACTGCTATCCTCTATGATGAACTAGATCATGAACTAGATCATGAACTAGATCAGCAAGAACAGCTCTGCTTAATGTACATCAGAATTGTGAGCAGAATCATGAGCTAAATAGAAATGTATTGTTCTAAGACACTAAGGTTTTGAGTAATCTGCCATTTAATGATGGAAAACTAATAAAAAGACTTTTAGTTTTGACTTACTCTATTTGTTAAATCCTAGGACTCTACCTTGCTTCGTCCTCTATTTATGCACTCTCTTTTCTGCACTTTAGTATCCAGTGTCTTGCTATCAATGTCTAACAAAAGAATAAAATAACACTTTGGTAGCATTTACCTCTACCTGTGGTGTAAACTCTCCCACCAGGACTAATATCAAGCTACTGGATGATATAACATCCACTTTGGAAAAACTTCTAAGTTTTAACGTGGCAAGCCAGATCCAAGAAAACCTCTGGCAAATCCATTTATAACATCAGCCTTGATTCATTATATGTCAAAGTTGTTGGATACCAGTTTTATTATACAGAAAAATGTTGTTCTCTCCAACACATTTTGCAGACTAAAATCTGGGCCTATAAATATTAGATCCAGATATTTCTTAACGTAACAAATATAAGCATATGAAAATTCTCTGCTTAGCAAAGAAGCTTATTTTTTTTTGGAGAAATTTATTCCCTAAGACTTCTTTTGAGGAATAAATAAATGCTTTCCTCTGTAGTTCATTTTTATAGATGTAGTATGTTCCATTATCAACACTAAAGGCCCAATGCATGAAATTCATGCAAGAGTAAGCCTTTCTTTTTCCAGCTGCGGGCACCGGTTTCCCTGTGGCACCCGGGACCCAGGCTCCCCTCTGGCCACCGGCACCCAGGACCAGGGCTTTCCTTGCAGCCCCAGCTTCATCAGGAAGGTTGTCCAGACCGGTCTAATTAGCATATTATACTTTTATTAGTATAGATATGCACTTTCAATATACATCATTTTTTCAGTTTTCAGGAAAACTGTTACTTTTAAAAATATTTCTGAAAAATTAAATGGATCAAATATCTATATTCCAACATCTTTCAAAGTGCCATTTAAAAGATTACCTTCTAGAAAAATATTTTTTTCTAGGAAAAAATATTATGTGATCTAATAATACTCCAGTAATGAACTACTTCAACCATTGACTAACTAGAACCTTGCAAATAATATTTCAAACGGTTGTGTCAATATTTCTGGTTCCTGTCGCTACGTTGGTTCTCAGTTACGAAGCCCTGTTTCCTTGTAAAAGGGAGCTGCTTATTCAACGTAGAACTTATTCTGGGAGAAGCCCAGGGTCAGAATTTCTTCAATGAGGCTTTTGTAGTTTGTCTGTGAGTTGGAAATCCATATGATGGCTGACTGTTTGTTAAGAATTCTAAGGAAAGAAGGCCAAGTGAAATCCAGCAATTTTCCATGCTGTAACTTCTGTGTTAAGGAATTCATTTGTACAGGTGAGGACAGATCTTGGGAATCTAGCATTACATGAATCTAGTATGTGTGGGCTGGGGAGACTGGCAAATGTTCAGATTTCCCTACTCTCTCACTCCTGACACATACTGTGTGTTACTCAATGAAACAAGTCCACTTTTGGTAAAAGTTTGTAATCAGAATTGCTGTTTTTGTTTTGTTTAATAAGTCTGATTTATTTTTACTTTCTTAACAATTTTATATTTCATCCAGAATATTAAATATTTCTATTGGACATAAATAAAAATGTGTCTACAGCTCTAAATTTATGCAAAAGAATTCTCTATGAAACCCAAGATCTTAGTTTCCTTATATAATTAAATAACTTAGAGATATTTATCCAATAATACATTTATTTTGAGGTCAATATATGAGCTGTGTTTATACGTCATTGTTCTCCAACTTTGTGCTGTTTATAATGTATCATGCATCTTGTTTTATAGTGAGTAGATAAGTTTATCAGTCTTTTTTTTCTTATTGTTTCTGGGTTACTTATCTTGTACAAAAGAACTTTCATCTAAGATTATAACATATACCTCAACTTTCTTCTAGTGGATTTATGGTCCTGTCTTATCTTCCTGTTTCTGAGGCTTATTTGGACTCTGCTTTCTATCAGTTACCACCAGAACTTAAACAATGCCTCATTATGCAAAAGAGTAAATCTCTCTAGTTACTGACCCTAGATTTATCTTTGCAACTTCTAAACAAATCTACCCTGGATTTTTGTTTATCAGCATAACAGAAACATTCTCAAGGAATTTGAAATTTCAATAATATGTCTCTTTCAAATTATCAAATTAAATATGATTTTATAACTCTGGGTATAACTATGTCACACTTAGAACACAGAAACATTAATATTATCTTTTACTTCCAAACAATACTTTCCAACCAGCTAAATATCATTGTTAGGGACTTAAGAGTATTATATCTTCATTTCCTTCCTCCATCAAACAACTTCCTTCATAAGCTTTGTCCCTCTCAGTTGATCCTTACCATCTATGATCCACTTCCCTTATAGGTGTACAATAAGTGTTGGTTTAACCGACTTATTTTTTGCAATAATCTGTAAACTCCTTTTGAATTGGAATCATATCTTACTTATTTCTTTATATCCTGTGCATTGTATAGAATCTGGCACATACTTATGCTAAAATTGTTCTTGAAGGTATAACATATTCAAGGATTTGGAGACAAATTTGGTTGAATGGATGGATGGACACAAAAATCTATATTTCTAAATTAACCACCCTCCCTCTCTTCTGAGATTGAAGTGTTCATGGGCCAGATTGGTATCTCCACAGACTTGTGCAATCATAACTCACACACTGCAGGTTAAAAACTCTTCCCATAGCTATTCCTTCTTTAGAGTTTCATAATTTTGCTAGTCATTACCATAAACATTTATAAAGAACTTATAAAACTCAACAGTAAAAAACAAACAATCCAATTAGAAAATGTGCAAAGGACCTGAAGAGAAACTTCTCCAAAGATGACATACAAATGGCCAAGATATGCTCAACATCAGTAATCATCAAGCAAATGCAAATTAAAACCACAATAAAACATCACCTCACACCTGTCAGAATAGCTATCTTTAATAAATCAACAAACTGTGTTGGCGAGCATGTGAAGAAAAGGGAGCCCTTATGACTGTTGGTGGGAATGCAGATTGGTACAGCTACTGGGGAAAGCAATATGGAGTTTCCTCCAAAACATTAAAAGTTGAACTTATGACTCAGTGATTTGCTTCTAGACATACACTGAGTGTTCAGATTATTATGATCTCTGAACGCATAATAATCTGGCCACTCAGTGTATATTCTATATAATAAAAGGCTAATATTCAAATTGTCTCATCAACCAGGAGTTTGACCAGCAGGCAGGCAGGCCAACTGCCCATGTCCCCTCCCCCTGGCCAGGCTGGCTGGACCCCATCCATGCACTAATTCATGCACCGGGCCTCTAATACACACACACACACACACACACACACACACACACACACACTTAATGGCCAGATTATTATGCATTAAGAGATCATAATAATCTGGCCACTCAGTGTATATCCAAAGAATCCAGAAACACTAATTTGAAAGAATATATGCACCCTGTATTATTCATTCCAGTATTATTTTAATAGCCAAGATTTGGAAACAGCCCAAGTGCCCATCAGATGAGTAAAAAGAAAAGGAAAAAAAGGAAAAAAAAAAAAAAAGGAGGAAATCCTACCTTTTGCGACAGTATGGTTGTGCCTGAAGAATATTATGCTTGGTGAAATAAGCCAGTCAGAAAAAGACAAGTACCATATTATTTTACTTACATTGAAATCCAATGAACAAAATAACCTAACAAACAAAATAAGAAGAGGTTTATAGATACAGAGAACATACTAACAGCTCTCAGAGGGAAAGTGTTTTGAGGAACTGGATGATAAAGGTAAAAGGATTAAGCAAAAAAAAGAGAAAGCTCAGAGTATGGTGATTATCAGAGGGAAAGGTAGGTGGAGGGAGGTAGAAGAGGGTAAAAAGGGGGTAAATGCTGATGGAAGGAGATTTGACTTAGTTTGGTGAACACATAATATAATATACAGATGCTGTGCTACAGAATCATATGCCTCAAACCTATATAATTTTAAGAACCAGTGACCCCCTAATAAATTCAATATGAAAAAAAAAGTTTGTTTTTTTTTCTGCCTTGCTCTGTGTTAACCTCACTTCTAAACATACTGAAGTGATGTTTACTTAAGTGGCCATCATTTCTGAATAGTCATTCTTTTTCCTCCAATAACCTTCAGAACCCTCCTCTCACCCTGGCAGCTGGGCTCAGCTGAAATACCTCCTCCAACCTGAACTTCTGTCTAATTTTCTTCACGGTAGAGTGACAGCATCTTCTGGTGTCCTGAAACACTATACCTTTGTATAATATTTAGTATACTTCTCTTGTTATCTATATATATAAAAGCCTAATATTCTAAGTGTCCAACTGGCTGGTCAACCATTCGCTCAACCAGTCACTATGATGCATACTGACCACCAGGGGGCAGAGGATCTGAGTGGTAGGTTAGCTTGCTGCTGGCGTCTGGCCAATTGGGACTAGACAAGATGGGCTGGACATGTCCTGGAGCCCTCCCCAGCTTCTAAAATATTTCTGCTAATTAATTTCCTTTCAATGTGCACAAATTTGTGCACCATGTCTCTAGTTATGTAATATATGTCTTATCCACATACTAGCAATACCAGCATGTAACCATCTTTATGACAAAACCTATACTGTATGTTTCCCCAAATTACCAATCATCTTGTTCCATAAGCTATACCATGTTATTTACGAGATCCACTCACATGGGTTATTCTACTATATTTTAAAAATTTCCAATTAAAAATATTTTTCTTTTTTAACATATTTAAAACAAACTGCTAAAATACTGCAAACACTTCCTATAAAATATTTAACTATTTCAAATCTTCTCCTGAACAAGTATCATGTAGTACTGGGCCCAGTCAACAAGGCTGATAAGTTCCGTGCATTTGTCAGTCATCAGGAAGTTAATTTTTAACGTTATGTTTAAATTGCCACTTCACCTCTGTGCCCAGCAAATATTCCCCAGCAGCAGCGCAGTGGGTGAAAGAACTCTGCCATGCTGTCTGAGAAATGGATTTCAGCGGTTCTGCTGCTGCAGCTCTACTGCCTTGGTTCTGGATCCTGTGGGAAGGTCCTGGTGTGGCCCTGTGACATGAGCCATTGGCTCAATCTAAAGGTCATTCTGGAGGCTCTCACAGACAGGGGACATGAGGTGACTGTGTTGGCTTCGCAAGAGTCTCTCATCATTGACTACAGTAAGCCTTCCACACTGAACTTCGAGGTGATCCCTATACCTCAGCAGGGAGATTTTACAAATAGACTAAATGGCTTCTTAGAGTTAGCTACCAAAGTCATGCCAACATTGCCACGCTGGCAGGCAGCAAAAAAACTGCAAGAATTTCTTCTTCAAGTAACTGGATATATGAAATTTCTGTGTGAGGGTGTAGTCTACAACCAATCAATCATGAAGAAACTTCGGGAAACCAAGTACGATGTAATGGTTATAGACCCTGTGATACACTGTGGAGAGCTGGTGGCTGAGTTGCTGGAAGTCCCTTTTGTGTACACGCTGAGGTTCTTTATGGGTGGCACTGTGGAAAAATACTGTGGAAAACTTCCAGCTCCACCTTCCTATGTTCCTGTTATCATGGGAGGACTTACAGACAGAATGACCTTCCTGGAAAGAATTAAAAATGTAATGCTTTCTCTTTTTTTTGACTTCTGGCTTGAGCCATATGACATTCAGTTTTGGGACCAGTTTTACAGTGAAGCATTAGGTAAGAGGTGTGTTTTTCATTCTAAAGTAGTTATTAAAAGAAACTTGGGAAGCTTAAGAATAGTCTAGGAAAATGAAAGGACTATATTTTAAAACTTTAGCTTCTATTTAAAAGTCTATAATTTATATTAATTTATAATAAATCTGTTTTCAGTATTAACGGGGAGGAGGAAGTGAGAAATATTTTGCTACAGTTACTTTTTTCTTTACAGTCATCTAGTCGTTTTGTAAGATACTTTGATATTGAGTAGATTGCTATCAAAAGAAAACAAAATATGAAACATAATAACGTCACTGCAAATCTATACTTGTATTTATATAACATTTATAAAACTAAATATTAAAGTGTTAAGGGAATCACATTTAGATGGTAGATATAAAATTTCTAAGACAATGTTCCACACATGCATTGCCCTTGAAGACCTTCCAGTCAGACAAGATGTGAAGATGGAAGACAGTGATATTCATCATTTTGTCCCTTGTAGGCCTAAGCTAATGTATGTGTTTGTCTTAGTTTATAACAAGAAAGTTTAGAAAGTTAAAACCAATTTAAATATAAAAAGCTTACAAAACAAGTATATAAAAAAGAAATTATTTTTCTATAGCCATACAAAGTATTTGTTTTAAGCTGTTATTACAACAGAATAAAAAAGTTGAAAACATTAAAAATGTACAAACTAAAGCAGGTAAAGTAAGGTAAATGTATTATTAAAGAAAATATTCTCATACATTTAGCATAGGTTAAGTATACAGGCTGATAAAGTCTCCAATAGTGTACGGTAATGCCTCAGGCCTTCACATTCAGTCACCACTGACTCACTGAGCAATTTCCACTCCTGCAAGCTCCTTTAATGATAAGAACCCTAAACAGGTATTCCATCTTTTAATATTTTATGCCATATGAATGCATTACTTTTTCTATGTTTAGATTTATTTAGATGCACAAATACCTGCCATTGTGTTACCTGCCTACAGTATTTGTGCATATAAATAAATTATGGACATATGCTTTACAGGTTTGTACCTTAGGAGCAATAAGTATGCCATGTAGTCTAAGTGTGTAGGAGGCTATACTATATATTGTAGATTTGAGTAAGTATGCTCTATGATATTCACACGATAAATAACCTAACTATACATTTCTCAGAACATATTCCCATCATTAAGAGATACATGACTTTATGTAGAAAGTATAAAAGAATGGAAAAAAAAACCCTCCAAGGAACTAATAAGAAATTATAGCAAGGTTACAGTATATGAGATTAATGTGGGAAACTCAATCACTTTCCTATGCACTAGTAATGAATAATTGGAATTTGAAATTAAAAGCACTATCATTTATAATAGTCCCCTCAAAATAAAATAAAGATCTATTTGAGGAAAATTATAAAACTCTGATGAGCAAAATTAAAACATTAAAAAAGGGACAGATATTTCATGTCCATGGAAAGAGTCAATATTATCAATATGTCAATTTCTCCAAACTTGACCCAAAAATCAGTAAAATTCTGATAAAAATTCCAGCAAGTTATTACATGGATATTAACAAACTGACTCTAAAGTTGAATGGCAAGGCAAAATATTCCAAATAGCCACCACAATATTTAAGGAGAAAAACAAAGTTGGAGGAGATCACTATCCAACTTCAAGACACTATAAAACTAGAGTAATCAACACAGTGTGGTGTTGATTAGCAAAAGAATACCCAAAAAGATCAATGAAACAGAAGAGATCTATGGAATAGAAAAACACACAATACAGTTAATTATTGTCAAAGAAACAAAGGCAATACAATAAACAGTCGTTTTAAAAGCAATGCTGAAACAATTGGATATCCACATGCAAAAATAAATAAATCTAAACACAAATATCTTAAGCTTCACAAAATTTAACTCAAAAGTGTAGTATCCATAGAATTATAAAATTCAAAACTAGAAAACATAGGAGAAAACCTAGATGATGTTGGGTATGGCAAGGACTTTTTAGATACATCAAAGGTAAAATCCATGAAAAACAATGAATAAGCTAGACTTTGTTAAAATTTAAAATTCTATTTTGTAAAAGTCAATGACAACAAAATGAAAAGATAAGACACAAATTGGGAGATAATATTTGCAAAAAAAATGTCTGATAAAGGACTCTCATGCAAAATATTTTTTTAAACTCAACAATAAGAAAATATAAAACCTAATTTTAGAATGGACCAAAGACATTAACAGATACCTCACTAAAGAAGATATACAGTTGGCAAATGCATAAGAATATTAAAATGCTCCATATCATTTTTTTATGAGGCAAATTTAAATGAGATGCCAACTACACATTTTTTTTTTTTAGAATGACCAAAATGTAGAACACAGATAACACCCAAAAGCTGGTGCATTTGGAACAAAGACTCTCATTTTTTTCATGAGCGGAAATGCAAAATTGTACAGCTACTTTAGACAATAGTTAGGAGGTTTCTTACAAAATTAAACATACTTTACCATTCTATGTTGCTCCTTGTATTTATCTAAAGGAGTTGATACCTTATGTTCAAACAAAAACTAGCAAATGTATGGTTATAGCAACTTTATGCATAATTGCCAAAACAAGGGTATACGGGAAATACTTTGACCTTCCAAAAACTTTTTTATAAATATTAATTAACTTATTTATAAGTAAATCCAAATGTATTTTAAAATATTAATTTTTAAACTATACATTAGTTTACTCTCATGCCTTTGGAAAGAAATTAATAACTTAGGGAGCCTGGAAAAGTTGTCTCACAATATCAACCCAGCTAACATGACTTAACTTCTGAGAAACTAGTGACTGTCTTCCACTGAAATTCTCACTGGTACATCTCATCTACATGAGCCGTTTTGCCATAAATTCAGGCTACCTCTAAGAATTCTTCAAAAAATAATTTCAGTAGACTCATATGTATGACTAAAATAATATATTCTTCTGACTAGAGAAGCTAAGTGGTTGATCTTCAACCTATGAACCAGGAGGTCACAGTTCCAGATCGATTCCTGGTCAGAGCACATGCCCGGGTTACAGACTCAATTCCCAATGGTGTGTGTGCAGGAGGCAGCTGATCAATGATTCTCTTTCATCATTAATGTTTCTCTTTCTTCCTCTTCCTCTCTGAAATCAATAAAGATATATTTTAAATATAATAAAAATATATTCAAACAATAACAATATTGACATGATAACTGAAATGTAACAACTCACTTATTAATGATGTTATTTTCACAATTTTCCACTGTGTTCATAACTCATTTTGTGTAATATTGTTTCAGAAGACTGGAAAAAAACCAAGCCATGCTTAGAGAAAGGGAGTTACATTTTATTAAGGGGAAGGCCAGAGAAAAATGTGCCTTTCAAAATCTTCCCCACCCCCCAACATGAAGGAAACCTTTTCTATTTATACTTTTTCTAGCTCTTTTGTCTTCCAAATTTGGAATGCAATTTCTGGGCCTTCTGGGAAAGAAGGCCTACACGCTGGGAAGGGGCCATGAGACCATATCTCAAGGCCTGGTCTAGTGTCAGCACTGACAACTCTGTCTGGGGCATAGTCCATGACCTCTCTAGAATGGGAGTAGTCTTGTTTTTCTTGTTATTTAAGCAAACAAGCATTTGCAGAAGCCAAAATAGCAGGATTAAAATTTCAAACAGCAGTTTTTATATAAGATGGATGCTTCAATATAATGATGGGGGAAAAACTGGTGGTGAATTTTCTTTCTATAATTTTGTTTCATAATTTCTCAGTATGACATAAAATGTCTTATGACATTATTTATGAACTTCATACTTTTGTTCATTTCCATTCTCTTTGCTTTTGATTGGCTTTAGATTTGATACTGTGTATCACTGCTGCAGATATAGAAGTTCAGTGAATACTTTAAGTTATATCTGTCCTAAAATGTGGTCTATAGGTTATGTACAATAATCTTATCTAAGGAGTTGGTAATCAAGGCAGGATTAATTAAAGGGCATAAACATTTTGGCATAGAAGCTGTGAGGCGGTGTTCTGATCTAATTTATACCAACTTCAAGCTGAGTGTCTTTTTGCAATGTTTCTTCATTATCAAATTAGAGCATATGAGTATACAACTTGAGACACATATTCAGACACTACAAAGTAATGAGTAAAGAAGAGGCTAACTAACCTGGGGTGTATATGATCACTAATTTCTATTAGAATCCTCAAGAAAGGAGGATTGTCATCTGAAAGGAGGATTTTCTTTCCTTAGATACAAAACATGTTTTCTGTGTATAAAAATGGTTGAGTTGGTGATTTGCCAATACTCCTCCAACAAATCTAAAATTAATACTTGACTCTGTCCCATTTAAAGACAACAAATTTTCCAAAATTAATACTTAGACTCTGTAGGATTTACTTTACCACAAAATAAATGTGTGATATTGGTAATGTGTAATGTATACTTCACATTCTAAAAAGAGTCATACTGGGTATGAATTACTCAGGGAATTCCTACTATGAAAAAAAGGATGAAGTAGATTGGAATGGTCTCAGGAAGATAAGGTAAACTGATATTGGTGGAATTCTTCAACAATATGAGTGAACAAAAAAGCATAAAAATCTAGGAAGTGGAAATATATTCCTGACAGGAAATTTGAAAACTATTAAGATGTGATTTGGTGCTAATATGATGGGGTTAATGTATCATCTGCCATTTAATTGGAGGAAAACTGAATATAAAATTTATCAGTACTTGGAGTTGTTAAATTATTTGTGAATTTAATTTTTGTGAATTTATTTTATTGATTCTTATTTGATTTAATGAAATTTATTTTATTGAATATATTATTTTACACATTACTGTTCTTTCATTCTCCAAATATCTTTTCCTCCTTTTCTCCCTCTCTTTCATATTACTTTAAATTACCTTTCCTTTTAAAATTTAGACAAAATAAGTAATCTAGAGGGCCTAGATTTCTTTTTTTCTTAATAGCACATTAGAAAAGTAGTGGCACATTTATTTTCCTAACAAACATATATGCTAATAATATCCTCCCAACTTTATATTCTCCAGGAAGACCCACTACGTTATGTGAAACTATGGGGAAAGCAGAAATTTGGCTATTGAGGACATATTGGGATTTTGAATTTCCTCGTCCATACTTACCTAATTTTGAGTTTGTAGGAGGATTGCATTGTAAACCTGCCAAACCCTTGCCTAAGGTATGTCTATTACAATGGAGGTTTTTGTGTACCATATGATAAAAATGCTGATTCCCCTCTAAAGGTCACAGTCTAAATAACAGAGATGTGCTGCTGGGTATCTTCAGTGTGCTACTCAAAATGAACTTTCCAAGTCATAGGGGTCCCTTATGAGTGATATTACTGTTTCGTTTGGACTTTACTTTGATATTTAAGCTGAAGAATGAAGCGATTTAAGGAGCATGTTAAAAATATCAGTGGTTCAATGGCATGGGTACTAGATCGAAGAAACAGGAAACTAAAGACTAGGAGACTGCTGTAGTCTTCCTAATAAGCACAATGGAATTATGAACAGGGACACTTCCTATGGTTGTTTGAGAGATAAATAGGCTTTTGTGAGAACTATTGGGTAGATTCCACAGGATTTGGTCAGTAGAAGTAAATATTGCCAGAAGACATGGCTTCTTGGATAGCAGTGGCCTTTGCTGAAATAAGAAACAATTAATGAAACACTATTTTGAGATGACAATTATGAGTTCAATTTCAAATTCACTTTAAGGAGCCAATTGAATTTTCAGATATAGATTTCTAGAAGTTGCATGAGTAATATAAGGTTTCTGTCCCAGCAGAGAGCATTAGAAATAGATTGGAAGTCATCAACATAAAGTAGAAGTCAAATGTTGGTTTGGTTCTTTAAGACCATGATGTAAGTTTTTTTGTGGTTTTTTTTGTCATTTGTTTTTTGAGTAAAAAACGAAATTATATAACACATTCCAAAGTTATACAAGAATAAATCTAGACTGCCAGAAATGTTGGAAGAAAACAATATTGGGAAACAAAGGAGAATAATAGGTGAGCAGAGTAATAACTATCTTGTATTTAACTATCTTTATCAATAGGGAGTTAGGAAACACTCATTTGCTTGGGTTGTAGGTAAACAAAACAATCTCTGTTGAAGGTTGCAGGTGAAATGGTGTTCCCAGTAGAATTCTTGATTTCTGCTTCGGCTAAGGTGCATATTTAACTTGATTCTGAATATGGTGTTCTTACCAAACAGTTATAGCTTCAGGAAAACTCTATTGAGTATTACAGGAGAGAGTCAATCAATATCTAAATAAGGGACATGACACATTCTGTGGTTTACTACGTAACACTTTGACACACTATTTTGTTTATTACAATTTCATAAAACCAACTCAAATATGTTTTACAAGAGGGAAAAATTTTTCCAATTATTAATATAGATATTTGAGCAACATGAATATCAATCATGGCTTATATCTCTGAAAAAATAATTAAACCAGTCACTGAATAAACAATAAAAAAGCAATGAGAATCAGTAAAAATCAAGAATCCAAAGCAGTTAGCTATGTAAGTCTTAATGTGTTGTGTGTGTGGTTGTGTGTGTGTGATATATATTATTCAATCATATGTTTAGGAAGATGAATCAAAATGGTAAAACACCAATTCTTGGGACTTCGGAGATATTCTCCTAAGGAGCGTGAGCCCCTTTAGTTTAACTAAGCTAAAAATAGCAATCTACTTTTGTGGCATCATCTTTCCCCTGGTAATTTTACTAGCCTTATATTGAGAAACATCAGTGATCACAGATAACCACAAACAATTACAAAGAAAATGCATGATAATCTCTAGAGGATGACATTCACATAGATTACAATGTGCAAATCCGAATCCAATACATTGCAGTGTTCAACCTGAACAGCTGTAAGCAATGAATTCTATTTTGCAGAGGAATTTATATTTTACTTCTGTACTAAGCTCAAGTTAATGGCATGCAGTTAGTGTCACATTCTTATAGAAAGAGAGTGAATCACTGTTTCATAAATTTATCATGATTATAGCAGACGTTTGACTCTGTTGTCACCTTTTAAACAAATTATTATATATCCCTTTTCTTTAAAGTTCTATTTAGCCCTACAAATCAGGGAAAGAATAAATATCAGACAAATATCCTAAACTCCTAACAGAAAGTTAGATGACATCATTAATAATTTATTGACTGTAAACTGGCATGCTGAAAAATGTTAAAGCTTAGTTCTAAACCTCTTTTTAGGGGCTTCCCTCCAAGAAATATTTTTATGAGTTTGCAAACAACTCTGTTGGTTCATAAAATTAAACTTTGGGAGTAACAGTTTCACATACCATGGGAAGATTTGCCTCTTATCATCTATTTATTTGGTACCAGGGGCCCATTGCATGAATTGGTGCACCTTGAAAGGAAGTGTGGGCTGCAAGGCTGTGGTGGGCATAGGGAAGGGTCTCGGCCCATCCTCAGAGGCCCTGCGTGGCCCCTCCTGCCCTAGTCCCCTATCTGCCTGCCGACAGCCCCACTCCCACCACTGCTCACATGCACTGACAGCACTGGACCTGCTCACACTCACTGATGGCACATAGCAATTGGGGCCAATGCCAGCAGAGGGTGGGAGCAGGACCTAAACCATCAGTGGGTGCAAGTGGGGACTGCTGCTCCTATTGCTTCCAGGAGCAGGGGGAGGTTGAGAGGCCCGGAGGGTGGATAGAGCCAGCAGCCGCTGCTCACACCTGCTAATGGTGCTGAGTGATCTGGGCTGGCACTGAGCACTGGCAGCGGCTGCAAGCAGCAGCTTTGGCATTGGCAGGTGCAAGCACCCAGTGGGACCACGGTATGGGGAAAAAATAATTTTCAGTAATCACCAGAGGCTCACCCCGATGACAGTGACCAGCACCCCGCATTGATCTGGCACCCCAGCTCATCTGCTCCACCATCCTGCTGCAGCTGACCACTGCCATGTTCTGCATGCCCTCTGGTGGTCAGCACACCGCATAGCGACTGGTTGTTGTTTGATGGTTAGATTGTTCCACCATTTGGTCTATTTGCATATTAGCCTTTTATTCTATAGGATGACGCACATAGATTACAATGCCTTTAGTTGTAATCACTCATTATATATTTAAGCCATAGTTTTCAGACACATTTTTGTCTCTTAAAGAGACTAGCTGGTTCTATGTGGTAGAATACCTAACCAGTCTAACAGTGTCTCGGACGCTGCTCTTCACCCTGCCTATTTAGAAACTAGAGGCACTGGAAGGCTCCCTAGCAGCTGCTGGCTGCTGGCTAGGTACTCCCTCCCTTCTCCCCACCACCTGGCGCCACCTGTGGCTGCCATCACTGGCCAGGATCTCCTTCCCTTCCCCCAGTGGCCACAACCAGAGGGGGCCTACCCCCTTCCCTTGGCTAGCCCCACCCCCTGGTCAAAGTCCAGACAACTCCCTGTAGAGGAGACCATTTTCATACTATGCTTTTATTATAAGGATGTGTGATTTTCCCCCCTGGTGGTCCCGTACTTTTATAATAGAGAAAACTTTATCTCTACAGGAAATTGAAGAATTTGTCCAAAGTTCAGGTGAACATGGTATTGTAGTGTTCTCTCTGGGGTCAATGGTCAGAAACCTCACGGAAGAAAAAGCCAATCTCATTGCCTCAGGCCTTGCTCAGATTCCACAGAAGGTCAGTACAACCTATGATCCTAGTTAGCAGCCACCTTGCCAATTGGAAAGTGCAGCTAACCAACAGTACTCTTTCCAGGAGAAAGCTGAAACTCATTATATACATTTAGCATAATTGACACCATATTTAAGTACAAATTTATCAAAACATTAAAATGTTGTATTTGGGCCCTTTTGATCATTTGCCTACTGAGCCTTTGTAATACTATGAAAATAGAGTACATCTTTTTGTAAAATTATTTTCAAGGAAATACAATCAATGTTTGCAAACTACCCCTTTTGTACTCCTCTTGAATATCACATAAAATGGACTGCATGATTTTTAAATAAGTCTATAGCTCTAAAGTTCCTTAATTGTGCATTCCACTTATAAAATTAATGCACTGTCTTTCATAGGTTTTATGGAGATACCAAGGAAAGAAGCCAGACACGTTAGCAGCCAATACTCGGATCTATGACTGGATTCCCCAGAATGATCTTCTTGGTAAGATTGAGGGGGGAGGAGGAAAGCTGTACAATTGGATGATGAACAAGTAACTGAAAAAAGCTAAATTCAATCAACATTTAATAATTTAAAAATTTTACATTTTAGAATAGATATAACGAACCAATTGGCCATTGAGAAATACCCGCTTCCTCTGGTTCACAAAGGAGAATCTTCAGTTAAGACTCTCCTGAGTTCTCAAATTTCAAACTCATTTCATATATCACCTCCTTATAGTCTTTCCAGACAATGCAGAAGGAGTGAATTTGCCATTTCCCATGGTCACAGTTTCCTGAGATAGCAATAAATCCTGTGTTCAGCTTCTATAGAAAATACTGCCTTCTTCATTGATCTATCCTATAGTTTTTCTCTATCTTTCTCTGAAATTGTTTCATATAATGAAATCCTCATCTGCTTCTCACCCAACCATCAAACTAGGTCATCCCAAAACAAAAGCTTTTATCACTCATGGTGGAACAAATGGGATCTACGAAAGTATTTATCATGGGGTCCCTATGGTGGGAGTTCCCATGTTTGCTGATCAGCATGATAACATTGCTCACATGAAGGCCAAAGGAGCGGCTGTGGAGGTGAACATGCACACAATGACAAGTGCTGAGTTGCGTGATGCCTTGAAAACAGTCATTTATGAACCTTCGTAAGTACTATAGCCTTGAAAGGCTTACCATTGGTTACATTACCCATCGTATTCAAGAATGTCCAAGGTACCTTGCGTTTGTAATTGGTGTACTTTTAAATAATAGCCATAAGAGGACCAATATAAACACCATCTTATTATTTCATTTCCCAAATTGATGAAGTGATTTGCTAAAATTGTAAAAAATCCTCAGATTTCAAATGTCTTATCAATGTGTTTTGTTTTTTTAATGCTAATGATAAAAATTATCAGATATTTTGAGGCACCTGATGAGGAAATGAATCAGGAACCTTTAGGTACACAGGATGACACCCAAGCAACTAAACCACACCGGACAGGGTTCATCTGCTTACCTTTATAAATATATCAGGTTCTTTATATTATAGATGTTCAGTAAGTATAAAAATAGAAGTAACAATTTGCCAAATATTAATAACTCAAAAATAAACATCATTAACACTAAATGCATACCACCATTAGCATATACATATATACAGCAAGGAGAGATAGAATGCAAAATAACTTTGTAAATATAGATTCTATGAATTTTTAAACAAAACTAAATTTTACCTATTTAGCTAAAGATAAATTAAAATGAATCTATTACCTATATTTAACTGTACATGCATATATTTATATCTTAGGTTTTTTTCCTCTGAAAGATCTCATCAAAGTTAAGAGTTGATATATGTATATATAGTGTTGATTGTATTTTTTATTTTATTTATATTTGTGATAATTTTTAACTATGTGTTTTAAATTTAGTCACTCCCAGCTTAATTCCCACTCTGGAAGTAATCTCATCCCTGATATGTATTACTTAAAATTTTAAGTTGTCAATATTTTTGGTACTTACTTTCTTCACATTTATTTAATAATATATATATATATATTAAGGGAATCAAATTTTTCCCTTAATGAATGAGAGATCCTTTATTCCAAAGTATTTTGCATTAGCTTTTAAATGAATATATCATAAGAAATTTTCTTTCAATAAAGATTCATGGATATTGAACTCTTTGAGATCATGTTCATCAATACTTGCTCACTGCCTTGATATGAGCATCACACCTATCTGAATATACTTTGCTATTACTTTCCTTTCTTCAGAACTATGTTACCTACAGTCTTTAAATGCTGATATGAGTTTTAAGATCTAGCTGATAATTTTCTCTTTTTCTGTGTTTCTTTTCCAGCATGGAAAAATGTAATTAATTTTTTTAATTCAAAAACTTAATTATGATATTAATCTATAAATAATTTTCTACATTTTCTCTGGGTTATAATGATTCCTTTCAACATTCTTAATATAGAAAAACAAAATTTAATTTTTCCTTTCAGAAATTAATTTTTTTATGTTATTTACTGGAATTACTTTTAGTTCCATTTTTAATATCTATTTCAGGGACATCAGATTCCAATGTTCTTTAAGTTAAAGTATTTTCAGTTGTTTTCCATCTTTATTGTTTTCTAACTGTTCTAATCAATTTTTATTTCTCTGAAATTGCCTCAAATTGCCCATAAATTTGTATACTATTCACTTTTTCAACATGAGCATTGCTCACTGTTTCTAACTTCTCTTTTATGTGCTATGTTTAATGATAGTTCAACAGCTCGCCTATATTATTTATCACTTATTTTCATTTTATAATCTATTTTTGATTTCTTATTCATAACTCTTAAATTCTTATTACACGTTTATCTATTAGATATATGTGAATTTCAATATTAAATATCTATCTATAAATGGTAAGAAATTTGAATGATTTGAAAGGATAGGCTTTTATCACCACTGTAGATTATCTTAAATGTATTTAAACAAATGATGTGAAATTTCTGTTTTGACCCTACCTATATTTTAATTTAATTAAAATAGTAGATGATTATTCTTTCTCGTTGTGCACAAAAAAAAAGAACACAGTACCCCTTGCTGCTGGATCTACTATACCACATTCACTACTGAATGACAATGACCTCATTTCTCTTTTCCCAATCCCAACAGTGTCCTGCTTACACTATGGCATCTCTTCAAAAACCACTTACCTTCTGTCCTCTTCATGTTTCCAGAATCAAAGAGAATATACTAATTCTGTCTCAGCCACCAAATGTCAAGTGAAGACACAAACTTCTCACTCAACTACATGTCTACACCCTTTATTGTTTTAGGAGACCATTCAAGATATTAGCTCCATAACACTGATTACTGTGATTCCACAATAGCTAGGGGCTCAAATTCTAGTATGTTATTTTTATTTACCTTGAAAACTCAAATTCCATCTCCTTGCCATTTCTAAAATGACCCTAGTACCTTCATCCAATTTTGATATTGCCAATAGAGACTATTTCCCTTGCATCACAAACACTCAAGTATGTGCAGTGGAGGAATCTCAGACTCTGCAAAAATAACTAATTTATGTTCACTGACAATTTTTTGTTCCTGTCCTTATTAACTAGTCAGACATTAGGATTCATGCTTACAATTTTTAACAGATATTTTCCCACAATATGGGCTAGCCAGAGGAGTCATTAAAAAATCACACTTCAAACAATATTAAATTTCCCTCTTAAAAAAATGAGGCTTATTCCTTTTTTATATGTTTACATTTGACCAAATGTAAAACAATTTGCAATGTGTCAAAATTTTATTTCTTCTATACTCTCCCCTTTACAAATACCATTCAATCAGCAAAGTTCATGTCACCACAAGAATGAAATGTTTCCTCAACACATCTATGGATAACATGTTATGTAAAGGTATCATATACTTACAACCTCAATGAAAACAAAGCTCTAATTTCTGTCTGTCTTTGTCTACCAGTTATAAAGAGAATGCTATGAGGTTATCAAGAATTCACCACGATCAACCTGTAAAACCCTTGGATCGAGCGGTCTTCTGGATCGAGTTTGTCATGCGTCACAAAGGAGCCAAACACCTGCGGCCAGCTGCTCACAACCTCACCTGGTTCCAGTACCACTCTTTGGATGTGATTGGGTTCCTGCTGGCCTGTATGGCAACTGTTATATTTTTGGTCACAAAATGTTGTTTATTTTCTTGTCGAAAATTTGGTAGAACAGGAAAGAAGAAAAAGAGGGAGTAAACCATTCTAAGGGTGGTAAAGGTCTGAATGGGCAATGCTGTTCAGTTTAGCCACAATGACCTTCATGAAAACATATTATCTCCATCATGTCTTCAAATTGTTCATTCCTCTACCTTAGCTTACAGATAAAGCCTAGAATTTGACAATACTGTTATTAGTGAGCATATCCTGTTCTTCTTTTGTCTTTTGCCAGATGACTTTAACCTCTTTCTCTCACTTTCCTAATATAGGGACACTAATAGTTTTATACAGAATCTATACAAAATATTATTTTTATTTTTCGAACCGAAATGGTATGCTGACTAACAATATGCTAAATCCTGGGGAACACACAAAATGAGAGCTAAATATGATGGATGTAGGAAACACAGAATAACAAAATTCATTTATAACATACAAATCAGGGAAACATCATAGAAGATTAGTATATTATAAGAATAGTATTGATTTTTTTTCCTGCTTTCCCAATGTTACTGGAGTCAGAGCATGAAATGATAATAGCTGGAATGGCACAGGCACTAAGATAGTTCTATGACTTTTCACTGAACACATGAATAATCATGGCTCATATTCCACCTTTAGTCAATAAGTATATTGGGTACCTTCTAGTACAAGGGCCTCAAAAAGATCAATTAGTCATATTTTCTCAAGGTCAGTATGTAGCAATATATTAAAGGTAAGCAGATCACTTTTAGAGGGAATAACAATACTAAGTATGGATAATTTAGTAATTTTATAAAATGTTTAATTAACAGTATAACTAATAAAGAAGTCAAATGTCAATTTATTATATTTAAAAATCACTAATGCTCATAATCTACTAGTATAATCACTATAACCAAAGGTTTAATTTTCTCAACAAAACAAACATTTACTTGGAATGTAAGATCATTATATTATGTTTTAGTCTCAATCATCTGCAAATTTAAATTCATCAATTAATTGTTATGCCAAGAAGATATTAGAAGATCTCATTGAACAAAAATGTTATAGTAGATAGTTATCAATGCAAAAACTAATTAAGGCAAATGTTCATATTTGAATTGACTTTGCATTCATTTAACAAATAGATTAAAGATTGAACTTTCTTTACCCTTTATAAACTTAGAGACCTGGTACTTGAAATGTGTACATGTGGGGAGGTGGGGAGGGTAGAAAGTCCCCTCAGCCCAGCCTGCACCCTGGGACTCCTCTCACAATCCAGGACTGCTGGCTCCTAACTGCTTACCTGTCTGCCTGCCTCATTGGCCCTCACTGTCCCCCCTGCTAGCCTGATTGCCCCTAACGGGCCCCCCCCACTGGCCTGGTCATCTCTTACTTCCCTCTCTGCCATCCTGGTCACCCAAAAATGCCCCCCCTCTGCCGTCCTTGTTGCCCCAACTCCCCCCTGCCATCCTGGTCGCCCCACACAGCCTGCTGTTCAGTCGTTTGGTCATCCCTCATTAACCCCCCTGTTGGCTTTGTTGTTCCACACAGCCTGCTGTTCAGTTGTTACTGTGAGGGCATCCTGACCAATTTGCATATTCCCCTTTTATTAGTATAGATTACATGTATAACTAAAGATTTAATTTCAGTGTTTGATAATATAGTGAAGGAGATAAATGACATCCACTGGCCTACTGATAATTTTGAAATACTTGTTCATTTTAACATGGTATATTAAAAATTACTTTCAATTTAAAAATAACTGTATCATGAAAGCATGTAAGTATTCTTGAATATGTTCACTACTGAAAATCCAAATAAATTCTACAATATTTTTGTGAAGGCTAAAATTGCATTTATTATAAGTTGACATTTTTAAAGGTGATTCATATTGATGTATTTTGACTTTATGTTTTGAGAATAACTTTATTTTTGCTCTATGCCCAGTTTATTTCCTGTAATTAGAATGCAGTGGATAGCTAAGAAGCAATGAGAAGAGGGCTGGTCATCCATAGTGCTGAGCTCTACCCAAGTTCAGGCATCTGCTTGGTTTCTGATACAGTCCACCATTGCATGGGAGACTTGCCTGTACTCAATATCCACTGCTCATATGATTCCCTGTCTCTCTTCTCTGATTATCTGAAGATTTTTTTCTTTTCCTGAATAGCATCAGAAGCCAGCTGTCAAAAATTCCTGGATGATACCAACTTCATTAGTTAGTATAACCTCAGCACATAATTAAAAAGAAGAAAAGAACTTTTCCATACCAGTCATTCATAAGAATGTTCAGATGAGGAAACTCTCATCCCTAATAAAGCAGAAACCATGTGCCATATACCAGAGTACTCTGCACAATTCTTAACATTCTCAGTACTCAAAGGTGCTTTAACTTATTTTGTTCATATACACTCCATGTGTTCCTTATCCACTGGCAGCATCTTCTTTGGTCAGGGTACTTTACTTGACAAGATGATCCAAATCTTCATCCATTTTAAATCAATGTGATAATATATTCTGTCTGAATGATTTGTCAGAACTTTACATTAACCTCTATATTGGACATCAGAATATTAAGTAACAATGTACTGCATATGGAGACATAATTTTGCCTACATTTTATCATGTGTCAGCGGCCTAGTTTATCCTTGGTATTTTAGATAAATCACCACAACAGAAAAGCTCAAAATAATCAAGAAACATTCAAATGTCCTAATCTAAGTAAATCATGGCCATGTCTATTGGTGGAATAATTTCTCTTGAAAAATGCAACTTCCAAACTGCCTGACTCCAAGTTGTAATAAAAAATAGAATAAAAAAATTGTCTATGGGGAATGGTGAAGCATACTTGTTAGGGAGCCCATTCTCTTTCAATCCCTTGAACCCATGTATTCAAACTAAAGTACCAAAGGCATCTTATATTAGGCCATGACTTCAAGCATACACTGAATCCTATGATATAGCACTTAAAATACATAGGGGATTATCTCAGCTAAAACCCTGAACAGTTTTCATTAGCTAATGGGGATAATAGCAAATTGTATAGATATTAGATTTTGTTCATTTCTTTGACTAAAAATATGTTTCTTGGTCATGTTGCTATCAATACTAAGATTGTTACTAAGACTTCATACCCATGGTTTATGAGGTTGGCAAAAGTACTACATGACAGTGGGGGTTATTTGTTATTTAAAATTTAAATTCTTCTATGGAGATAATGGATGCATCTTCTAGAATGGAAGGAGACTAATACAATCTTCTACCTGTTGGCTAGCTTGAAACCTAGGGAGTAGTGCCTAGGTTTCAAGTAGTCAAATACATCCTTGTGAGGTGAATTCAATGTTGTGCACTCATGTATAGTTTCTATCCCATTGTCCATTGCTCAATGGGATATGTTTTATGACCAAATTCTGGAAGGTGAAAAAAACAGTGTCATATACAGGATTACTGATCCAGAACACCATATTATTTAAGAAGGTTGTCTGCAGCACTTGGATTCTAGAGGAAATTCCCATTGGATACTAAGATCTTCATAATCTATGCAAATTTCAAAAAAGGTTTGTCTATATAATTCTACTCTAATTTTTTTAGTCTTTAATCTTGCTTCTAATTCTTCCCAAATCTTTGACCAACCAATTAATCCATTGGTCACTGCCCACAAAGTCTGTAGATTTGTAAAGCAAGCCATTCTTCTTATAATTCTGTCAATGTTTATTTTCTATAGCTTAAGGTAGTAATTGCTTCATTTACATAAGATTTTATAACTTTCAAATGAATGAAAAATTTCACTTTTTCATTAACATTTTCAGCTAAAGTCAATTCTTTTCTTTTTCTTTCTTTTTTTTAGAAAACAGCAATATTTAATGTTTCAAATGCAAATGTTAGATAAAACTATCAAATAAAACTATCCTATCTAATAAAATGATAATATGCAAATTAACCATCACTCCATCACAAAGGTGGTGGTGCCCATAGCCACAAGGTGGTGGTGCCCAGTCCTCTCAGCCCCACTGGAGTCCCTCAGTCCTGGGCGGGGGGAGGGAGGGATGGCCACTGAGAGTGGTCAACATGAGCAGCCTGGCAGAATGCTTGCTTTATCACCAGGGTGATGAGGCAAGTGTTCCACACCAGGCTGAGTGGCTCTCTGGGCTGCAGAGAGCCTCTGGGCAGTGGGTGCTGAGTGGCCAAGCCACACAGAGAGCTATTGGTGCATGAATTCGTGTGCGGGGCTACTAGTAAATTTATAAAAGTGAAAACCAAAAAGGCCTTGACCTTTCTGATGTAAAACACTAATCACTGCTGACCCCAGGATAGTCTGAGGCTACACCCCTCTCCCCCATTGCTCCTAGAATGTAGTGCCTGTATTCAGGGACTTGCTCAGCCTCTGGCAGTGGGCTTCTTGTTGCAGAAGCTGAGTGCCAGAGACAAGAAGCAAGAGGGCCATGGTGAGGTTGTGAGGTCAGGGAATCAGAAGCAGTGCAGCAGGCCTCGCCCTTCTGGAGTCTACATTCTAGGTAGCATATATAGAAAGGGCCTGACCTGGTTGGCAGTAGTCAGGGGTGGTCCCCTGCCAGGGCCAGCCTGACAGGTTGAACTGGGTTGAGGTAGGGAGGAAGGAATTGAGAAAAGAAAGAAATACAGGAAAGTGGGGCCTGGAGGACTACAGGTAGCCATCGACCGACTGCAGTAGGTTTATTAACTGCGCAATGCTTTTTAAAAATATATTTTATTGACTTTTTACAGAGAGGAAGAGAGAGAGACAGAGAGTTAGAAACATCGATGAGAGAGAATCATCGACCAGCTGCCTCTTGCACACCCACTACTGGGGATGTGCCCGCAACCAAGGTACATGCCCTTGACTGGAATCGAACCTGGGACCTTTCAGTCCACAGGCCAACGCTCTATCCACTGAGCCAAACCGGTTTTGGCTATGCAATGCTTTTTATACACAAAACACTGAATAGGAGGTCTGTCAAGAGGAATGTATTCTTTGTTCCTCTTAATCTCTAAGGGAGAGACAGAGAAGAAGGACAAATTCTTGATACAGCAAATCTTAGTAAATGGTTACAGATTTCTTGGTAAGCCATGAAAGATTGCTCTCATTCTACTGATAGTAGCCATTCAAACAAGTCTGGGAAAACTGTGTGGGTAGGGAGCCAACCCTGCTAGCCCCCTCAAATGCAAGGACCTTGTCAGCTTACACCCTGTCTCCAACAGTTCTCTGGTGAATGAGCCTGAGTAGGGGAGGTGGCAACTTGTATATATTAATATATCAGGGCAGAACAGGGGAAGGGCAGTCAAGGTAAGTGGCCCCCAAGAGCTGCTCGCAATGTATCAATAGGAACTGCAAGGCTGGGAAAGTCAGACCTCCTGCCCCAGAATCTTTGCACTTGGTCTGGAAAGCTTTTCTCCAAGTGGCCACATATCTGTCCTTTCCTCCTCCAATTCTTTACTTCAGACTCCCTCCTCAGCAAAATGTTCTTTTTGTGGCCCCTTTCTTCACCCAAAATTCCATTTCAGTCATGATAGGTCCTACTAACATGTCACTCCAAGAAGGCAAGAATATTGGGGACTATCTTTTCACTTCCAAAGCTCCAGCTATCTTCCCAGGGCCTGGCACACAGCAGATGCTTAATACATGCTTCCTCAGAAATTCTGCCACTCAGGTTGTCCCTACAGACTTTATCAGCAATACCTACCCGTCCATCTTCGATGCTAAAGCAGACATCACGCTCAACGACAAGTTTGTGAAGCTGCAGGTGCACAAGGGCCAGGCACCTACACTCAGCTGCCTTTCCCCAAGGGGAGATGGGCCAGTGAAGGCTCCAGCGGCTGGGCAAATTATTCTCTAATATCAATATAACAACATCTGCATCCTTTGTGAAGAAATACATGATGTATGGAGTCAGATGAGCACCAAAATTATAGGGTGATCATGTCATAAATTCTATAAATTTTTAATCACTATTTTGCAAATCTTTAATATACTGTATGTGAAAAGTCTCCTTTTCAGATAGTCTTCAGTTAGTAATTTAGGGGCATGGCTTCTCAGTTTAGTGCTATTTCCAGTTTGGATCTGAGAGCAGGTGTGAGAAAGACCCACCTACTCCATCACCATCTTGAAAAACCCTCATTTACTATTTTTAATCCACTTTTCAGGCTATTATAGTCTCATGTTTAAATTATAAGTAAACATTTTTAATCAGTTTCCCTTCTTTTAAACTTTTGCTTTTCTATGAAGTCTATGTTTAGCTGCCAGAATTATTTGCTAAATGAAAATATTGGTTTTGTGATTTCCTTCTTTAAGATTTGAGTAAATAACTTTTGCATATAAATTAAAATTGAAACCATTCTACACTACCTATTGCCTGCTACTTCAATCCAACTTTCCTCTATACCACTAGTTCCCACAACTTTCTCTGCAATCCATATGCACTGGAATGTTTTCCAAATACACATGAACTTTTTTTCATTCCTCTATTCATTGAGAAATCTGTCCTTTTGCCACACTCTGCCTAGATCCTACCAAGGCTTTCATCTCACCTCAGATGTTATCTACCTCACTACCGTTGTTTCCAATTATTTCATAATGTATTGTTTTGTCTCTGGAATCCTGTACTCATCATAAGACTCTTATCAATATACTTCCCATAGATGTCCAAATTGTTTGCTATTTCACATAGGGAAAATGATGTGGAATATGTTTTCACCTAAACCACTTGACACCTTCAAACTCAAAGTGGAATGGGTGTTGGGGTGTGTGTGTGTGTGTGTGTGTGTGTGTGTGTGAGAGAGAGAGAGAGAGAGAGAGAGAGAGAGAGAGAGAGAGAGAGAGAGAGAGAGAGAGAGAGAGAGAGAGAGAGAGAGAGAGAGAGAGAGAGAGAGACAGAGAGAGAGAGAGAGAGAAAGAGAGAGACAGAGAGAGAGAGAGAGTGAGAGACAGAGAGAGAGAGACAGAGACAGAGAGAGAGAGGGACAAAGAGATAGAGAGAAGGATATATTAACTTTAGGTGGTTCCTATTTGTTATTTTCTTTATTTCCAATCTGGACTATGAAAAAAAATTCCCAGATATCTATTTTATTTCTGTTTTATTCCCTCAATAAACATTAACCTTGCATATAATGCAAAAATGTTTCCTCTTAAAGTTAATTTTTAACTTACTGTGGGTTTTTATTGCCATTTGGTCTCTGCACTGGGCAGAAACACCCTAAAACCCCAGCAGAGCAGTGTGTGGCGGAGCTGCTGTCATGTTATCTAAGAAGTGGGCTTTGGCGGTTCTGCTGCTGCAGCTCTGTGGTGCTGGCTGTGGATTCTGTGGAAAGGTTCTGGTATGGCCCGTGGACATGAGCCATTGGCTTAATATAAAGACCATTCTAGAGGAACTCACAAAGAAAGGACATGAGGTAACAGTGCTGACTTTTCCACATACTCAGCTCATAGACTACAGGAAACCTTCTCCACTGAAATTTGAGGTATTACATCCAGAATATCCGAGAGAATTCATGGAGAAAGCACAAAACAAATTTGTGGATGTAATTTTGAATGACTTGCCAAACTTAACGCCCTGGCAATCCACAGTAAGGCTGAATGATGTTTTTATTGAAGTAACTGAAAGTGTAAAAACGCTGTGTGAGAGTGCAGTCTACAATCAGACACTCATGAAGAAGCTCCAAGGAACCAACTACGATGTAATGCTTATAGACCCTGTGATGCCCTGTGGAGAGCTGGTGGCTGAATTGCTTGCAGTCCCTTTTGTGCTCACATTAAGAGTGTCTATGGGAGGCATAAAGGAGAAACACTGTGGGAAACTCCCCGCTCCCCCTTCCTATGTTCCTGTTCAGATGGTGGGACTTACCGACCGAATGACCTTTCTGGAAAGAGTAAAAAATACAATGCTTTCTGTTTTCTTTGACTTCTGGATTCAGGATTATGACATTCATTTTTGGGACCAATTTTACAGTGAGGCATTAGGTAAGACATTTTGCTTTTTATTTCAAACTTGATATCAAAACAATTTAGAAATGTAAGTGAATGAAATATAAGTAAAGGGAAGAAATATTTTAAATATCTATCTTCCATTTAAAACTCTACTAGTAAGAGTAATCAACTGGTTATCAAAACTAAGTGGAAAAGGGAACAAAAAATCTCTAGCCATGGTTACTCTGTCTTTATAATTATCAGATAATTTCTTATAAGAAAACTTGATACTTGTAAGGAATATTTGTCATATTTGGATATTACATAAATATAGAGCATTGAGCTTCCATATTAGAGGAAGTTATAGCTATTCTTGGGGAAGACAGTATAATGTTTATCCAAAGAGCAAGATAACCTACTTGTCTGATACCAGTAATAAGCTAAAATATGATTATGAACAAATGTATTTAATTCATCTGTATCCACTCCAAAAATTTTTTATAATTAGTGATGATTACACTCAATTTTATATCATTTTTACTAGAACAGAATGTCGGCCATTCTTTGTTTGACTTTAGTGTTGAGAGTATTAAAAAGCTGTATTATTCTAGAAGACCTAAACTGAATTTTGCCTTGATGGCTAATCATAAAGTTAGTGGTGTATTTTCCTATTTAAGTTATAATCTAATTCCCTCTACACAACTCCCCCCCCCACCCCAGGAAGACCAACTACATTGTGTGAGACTCTGGGGAAAGCTGAAATTTGGTTAATTCGAACATACTGGGATTTTGAATTTCCTCGTCCATACCTACCTAATTTTGAATTTGTTGGAGGATTACACTGCAAACCTGCCAAACCATTACCTAAGGTAAGACTACAACATTGATGGACTTTGTATACCTTATGATATGATACCTGATTTCCTTTTCTAGCTTAAAGTCTTGGTAAGAAAATGTGATATCGAATATTATTGGATAGGCAACTCTATTTCCATGCTAGAGGGCTCTTGTGAGTTTTTTATAGGTATTTAGGGATTATATTGGGAAATAAGGCTGAAAAAAATGGCATGATTAAAGCACACCTTAAAATATCATTACTTTTACAATATGGATAATTGATAGGAGCAACTGGAAACTGGGGCCATTGAAAATCACTAAGGTCACTGCTGCAGTATTCTTCACAAGTGTGACAAAGTTATGAAAATGGGCATATATTATGATGGTTGAGAGATAAACATGTTTTCATGAGACATGGGGATAAGTTCCACACTATCTTCTGGGTGAGAGAAGAAGTAAGAGTTAAATAAAGAGAAGAAAATGAAGATGACTCTTGGATTTTAATTTTGAATGTTTGTTTGATAGTGATGGCTTCTACTGAAATAGAAAACATAAAATAAAATTTATTTAAGACTAATACAATGAGTTCTATATTGTGACTATTTACTTAAAGGAACAAGCTGAATTTTCAGGTAGAATTTTCTAGAAGTCATTTGGGTAATAGGTGGTCTCAAGCTCAACACACAGCAAAGGAAATATTGGAGGTCACCAGCATAAGTGTTCAAGAAAATAAGAGACCCAATCTTGGCTTGATTCTTTACCAACCTGATGACAGGTTTCTTTTTGAATAAAAAAAGATAATTGTATACCACATTCTTAAGTCTTCAAAGAAAAAATGTAGAATGTCAAGGATGTTAAAACAAAACAGAATTGAGAAACAAATGAGTAATACATAAGCATTATGCAGGTACTGTGTGAATCTATCAATAGTGAGTGGAGAGGAAAGCCCACATTTACTTGTACTGTGAGAATATTTTAAAAATATTTTTATAAAGTTTATAGGGTACATGATGTTCCTAGGAAAATTCTTGATTTATTTTACAGAGGGCTCTTAGAAATGGAAGGCTCCAGCATGGATTGTGAAACTGTGACTGTCAGCGTCTGGCATGGAGCCAGAGCAGGTGCTAGAAAAACAGGCACAGGTTTCAGAAAACCCTCATTCTGAGAATAGTCCCACAGATAATGGTGAGAGGATTATCAAAACTGAGAATATTAATGCAGAAAAAAACATCAAAACAGAAAGTGGATCTGCAGTCTTTGCCAAATGTACCTACCTGGATCAGATTGTTGTGCCTATCTTATTATAGAAAATTGCTGTACTTGCAAAGGAAAGACTACTAAATCCTTTTGAATTTCTAGCATCATATATTTAAAAAAAACAAGTCAGAGTTGGAAGATATAAACTGACTTATTGGGAAGAAGAGAAAAATTTGGTTTATATGATGAAGAAGCAGCTTTAACAGTCATAACTCCCTCAACCCCTTTTTAGAAGTATAAGAAACTTCAAAGTAACAATTTATTTCTAGAGTTGCAGAAGAAAAAGTATTACACTTATTTTTATTTAATCACAATACTTATTTAATTAGTGTATTCTGTGCATTTTTTCTCTGATTATCCTTAAATTTGTTTTTAAATTACCTTCAAAATAAACTGTTAAGACACAAAAGAAAGCAAAAGTGATGATGACAGGCCCGTCAATCAGAACACACACACACACACACACACACACACACACACACACACATTGTATTCAATCTCCGTGTGTTTGGGAAGGTGAATCAAAATAATAGCAAGATAATTTTGGTGCGGTCAAATATGTCTTCCTAATATTAATGATGCTGACATAGTCAACTTTGACATCATCTCTTTTCTGGTCATTTAATAGTCTTTAATTGGGGAATATGTGATTCCAGAGTTGCCACAAAAGCTGTCACAGGAAATACATGATGCATGTCTAGAGGATATTGTTCTCATAGAATATGATCTGACTGGGCCCAAACCCAGAGTTTTCCATGGCCAACTTGCACAGCTCTAAATGGTGAGGCAGTTTAATTTACAGAAGTAGCTCTGTATCAACTCGGTGCTAAGGCTGAAATTAAGAACATGTAGCTAGTGTCCACTGAGTTGGTAGTTTTATAGATCAGGAAGACAGGCAATCACTATCTTCTAAAAGTATTTTATGATTATAGAGCCTTTTTAATATTTTATATCTCTTTTTCCTATACATTACTATTACTATACTGGAGGCCCAATGCATGAAATCTATGCAAGAGTAGGTCTTCCTTCCCCGGGCTGCAGGCACCCCTTACCTCTGGCATCCAGGACCCAGGCTGGTTTCCCTCCAGCCACCTGCTGGCACTTGGGGCCTAGACTGGCTTTGCTCTAGCCAATGGCAGGTACCCAGGACCCCAGCTTTGCTCTGGGCCCTGCTTTGTCTGGAACAATTTCTGGAATGACATCCAGAAGGAGCCTTGTCTAATTAGCATATTAGCCTTTTGTTATTATACATACCACAATTCTAACAAATATCTACTTCAGCAGACTTGAACATGAGAAAATTATCAATGAAGCTATAGGCAGATCAACACAGTAATGATTTATAGATGTAAACTGTCAGATGCCTAATTCAGACCCATTTGGGGGCTTTCTTTTCAGGAATATTGTTATGAGCTTATGAAGAACTCAATTATTAATAAAATTAAACATGGTTAGTAACATGAAAGTCCATCAACCATGAAATGTACTGTATTCTTATCACCTAACCCTCTGATATAAAGGTTTGAATCTATGATTATTCACTAATCAATGATATGTATGTAAGCCAAAGATTTTATTTATCTATTTATTATAATTAATTTTATTGAGGTGAAATTGGTTAATAAATTTATATAACTTTCAAGTGTATAAATCTACAATACATTATCTGTAATTGTATTATATATTTCCTAGTAAAGAGAGTAGGTGGTTCTAAATGTCAAAGATTTTTAAAAAAATATATTTTATTGATTTTTTACAGAGAGGAAGGGAGAGAGACAGAGAGCTAGAAACGTCGATGAGAGAAAAACATCGACCAGCCACCTTTGACTGCAATTGAACCTGGGACCCTTCAGTCCACAGATTGACGCTCTACCACTGAGCCAAACCGGTTTCGGCTAAATGTCAAAGATTTTAAAAAATCTAACCAGGCCTCTGACAATTCCCTTGAATCTTTAATTTAAAGTATAAAAGAGTTTTATTATTTCCTAACATACTATATATCTGTAATACAAAGAATTGTTTCTCTACAGGAAATAGAAGAATTTGTCCAGAGCTCAGGCAAAGATGGTATTGTGGTGCTTTCTCTGGGTTCAGTCATCCAAAATCTCACAGAAGAAAAGGGCAATCTTATTGCCTCAGCTCTTGCCCAGATTCCACAGAAGGTTAGTATAACCTTTAATCCTGCTGGGCTGGTGTCTTTCCCACTGAAAATTGAATCTCATTTTACACTTAACATATCAGGTACCAGCATTCAGTAAAAATTTGTAAAACATTACAATAGTGAGTGTAGGCATATTTAGATCTTGCTTGCTGAGATTTGCTGCTACAATCATTTGTTTTCTATGAAATAGAGATGAAAACATTAAGCACCATTTTTCATGAAATCTTAAGGCCTATTCTAATGATTCCCAAAATAGATCTGAAGTGCATTTATTCCAGGAGCAAGAAAAGGGAGAAGTGAAATGACAAACATAGGTATGAAAGCTGCATTAGAATATCCTCTTTGTATTTGTTTGTATTAGGACTTGATTCATCATAGTTGAGCACAGAAGTAGAAATCTGGATTTATTTAGCATTTTAATTAACATTTTCTAGAATTAAAAGGCCATAGAAATGTTAATATAGTCTAGCAATTTTCATGTCCTAACATGATATTCAATTCATTTTAATGTTATCACCACCACCTTAGATTATAGCTCTTTATATATTGTTATTTATGAAATATGCAACAGCTTTTTTTATTTGTTTATTTGGTTAAAGTCCATAAAATTCTATAAAAATTAACATATAATTTCAAATATGATAATTGCAGAAACCAGACAGAATACTTCACCAAACTTTGGGATATAAGCAAAAGCACTACCTTATTTTACTTTCAAAAAAAGAAGTTGTGGGAGAAAAAAAGAAAGAAATGGAGGATGAAATGATAACCAGTCATCCAAAAAATAAGTAGCTAAAATCTAAAACAATGTTATTTGTAAGAAACACAAATATGAAGATAAAGCTAGGATTGCCAGTGACAAAAATTTATACAGAGATCCTGTGGCCATAAACATTTTATCTCCAAAACTCTGATTCATTAGCCTAGCATGGCATTATTTTCTAATTCTTCACTAGCAATTTCACTCTGGAAAGTTCTTAGTGATAATAGACAAAATGATAGCAGGCAAATACCACAAACTCTTTTAAAAAGGTTGTTATAAGCAGTCCCACTATTTCTTTGTGTTTATAAAGTACACCTCTATACTCTCTCCTCAACTATCACCTAAAATAGAGTATATGCATGATGTATACAAACTGTACAACCTTAAAACATCACTATCCTGTGTTATTACTTGTGAAATATATTCACTGTCTTCCACAGGTTTTATGGAGATACAAAGGGAAGAAACCAGCCAAATTAGGAGCCAACACTCAGCTCTTTGACTGGCTACCCCAGAATGATCTTCTTGGTAAGACTAAGTGGAAGAAGGGGTATATAGTAATTGAAGGACAAGTTGATTAATTGTTTAACAGCTAATATATATATATATATATATATATATATATATATATATATATATATATATATATATATAAAGAGCCAGGGTTGTAACATCCACAATGACCGGAGGCTCAACTGTTCTTCAGGTCTGCACATGTAGCAGGCAAGAGGTAGAGAATGGTGTGGCTGATCAGCTGTGGCAATGGCTGATGGCAAGGCCTGGATAGAAAAGCAGGGTGATCAGACCCCGCTTCTCCCTCCCAGCCTCACCAGCAGGCAAGCCTCTCTCTCTCTCTCTCTCCCAGAGGTCAGCAGTTCAACCTGCGTATTAGAAGCCTGGACCAAATGCCAGGTTGCACGTGCCGTCGGATGAGTGGGATAAACCGCTGACCTCTGGAAGAGAGAGAGAAGCAGGGCTGATCAGCAGTGGCAGCAGCTGCTGGCAAGGCTGGGAGAGAGAAACAGGGTGATCAGACCCTGCCTCTCTCCTGGCCTCACCAGCAGCCAAGCCTCTCTCCCTCTCTCTCTCTCTCTCTCTCTCTCTCTCTCTCTCTCTCTCTCTCTCTCTCTCTCTCTCTCCAAGAGGTCAGCAGTTCAGCTGCTCACCAGCAGCCTGGGGCTGCTGCTGATCAACCCCCCCTCCCCTCTAAGATCAAGTCTGGAGATAGATCCAGAGATGCTGACTGGCATAGAAAATGACTAATCAGAAACAAATCTGGGTGAACTGCAAAGGCAGAACCTAAGGTGGGGGCTGAAAAGGGGTTTTAAGAGCAACAGTTATTTGGTGTAAGGTGTAAGAAAGTGATTCTATTTTTTAATGACCAGTTTGGCAGTATAGTGCATATGGTTGGCTATCAGTACAGATATAGGGATTATGTGTTTTTGTCTGCCAAGAGCATCTTCTCCTGCTGAAAAAGGTTCCTTACCCCCCACTTAGGCAATCCTATCCTATATAACCTATCTATACTAATAAAAGGATGATATGCTAATTAGACCACGTTGATTGTCCAACTTCCTTCTGAACAAAGCCAGGTGGTGGAGGTCGAGGCAAAGGCAGTTAGGGGCAATCAAGCTGGCAGGGGAGGGCAGTTAGGGGCAATCAGGCAGGCAGGCAGAGGCAGTTAGGGGTGATCAGGCAGGAAGAGAGGTTAGGGATGATCAGGCAGGCAGGGGAGGAAGGGAGGGACAGTCAGGCCAGCAAGGGAGCAAGATAAGGGTAATTAGACCAGCAGGGGGGCAAGGTACAGGTGATCAGACCAGCAGGAGAGGAAGGTCAAGGTGATCAGGCTAGCAGGCAGAGGGGTTAGGTGGTGATCTGGTTAGCAAGCAGATGAGTGGTTAGGAGCCAGTAGTCCCGGATTGCTAGAGGGATATCCGACTGCCGGTTTAGGCCCAATCCCACAGGGATGGAGCCTAAACCGGCAGTTGGACATTCCCTGAAGGGTTCCAGGGTGCAGGCCAGGGTGAAGAACCACCTCCTAGCACAAATTTCATGTACCAGGCCTCTAGTAATAACATAAAAACTAATATCAACAAATACTTAACAATAGTAAATATTTTTCATTTTACCTCCAATTCAAAAAGACATCTACATTAATAAAAGAGTAACATGCAAATTGACTATACCTCTGCTATGCCCACAAGCCATGCCCATCAGCCAATTTTAAGTGAGGATGAAAATTAACCCAACCAAGATGGCTGCAGCCACATAGCAAGCAGGAGGCTTGGTTTTCCCTGGCAATGGAGGAAGCTAAGCTTCCTGCCCACTCTGGCTCACCTTGGCCTCTGCTCAAGGCTACAAAGTTTCAATTATAGAAGATATATAAATCCCAGCAAAAATGGCAGCAGTTACGAAGCTGGAGAGAGCAGGAGGTTTGGGTTGCCATCAGCAATGGAGGAAGCCAAGCTTCCTGGCCAGCCCTGTCCTCTGCTCAAAGCTACAAAATTTAAATTATAGAAAATAAATAAATCCAAGATACAAGGGCCTCCACATGGGTTTCCAGGGGGCATGGCTGGCCTGCAAACCACCATAGACTCCTCACCCAGGCCATCCCATGCTGCAAGGGAACCCCCAACCTGATCCAGGACACTCTTTATGGCAAACCAGCTGGCCCGCACCCTTGCACCAGGCCTCTATCCTATTTAATAAAAGAGTAATATGCAAATTGAATGTCACTCCAACATACAAGGTGGCTGCCTCTAGGTGGTCAAAGATGGCTGCCCCCATGTGAACACAAAAAGGCCACCATAAGATGGCCAGCAGGGGAGGGGAGGTGGAAGGGCTCAGGTCTGCAAGGAAGAGCAGTTGGGGGCTATCAGGCCTGCAGGGGAGGGCAGTTAGAGATAATCAGGGTGGCAGGGGAGCAGATAGGCATCAATCAGGCTGGCAGGGGAGTGGTTAGGGGAAGATCAGGCTGACAGAAGTGGTTAGTGGCAATCAGGAAGGCAGGCAGGTGAGCAGTTGGGAGCCATAAGTCCTGGATTGTGAGAGGGATGTCTGACTGTCTAAGGAATCCCAGATTAGAGAGGGTACAGGCTGGGCGGAGGGACACCCTCCCCCCATGTATGAATTTTATGCACCAGGCCTCTAGTAATTAAATATTTGACCATTCATTTTATAGATTCATACTTGCTATGAATTTAGATAAGAGGTTCAGGTAATACAGAGGGAATTAATGCCTCATTTTCCTGGGATAACAATTTTATGTGGTAGCAGTGCCCCACAGGAAATATTGTAGAAAATACGGCCTTCTTCAGTAACTTATCCCATAGCTTCCTCTTCTGTCTCTGAATTTCTGTTCATGTTCAATGCATTACAATAAAAACTGCAGGCCCACTGCACAATATTCATGCAAGAATAGGCCTTCCTTCTCCTGGCTTCACTCCCAGCCGCCAGGGAGCCAGCAAGTCCTCACTCTTCCGCCCAGCAGCCGGCATGTCCCAACTCCTGGGTTGCCCAGAGCCAGCAAGTTTTCACTTCTGTCCAATGCACCACTCCAGTAGTTTTCTCCACCATCCTTCTTTCCCTCATAGCAGGCTTCATGGAGTGGTGTGATTGGCTGAGGGCATAGTGGAGTGATGGCTCTGACTGGCTGTGGGCATAGTGGAGTGATGGCTAATTTGCATATTTCTCTTTTATTAGGTAAGATTTTCACCTGCTTCTCATTCCATCCCCAAACTAGGTCATCCAAAAACCAAAGCTTTTATCACTCATGGTGGAATAAATGGGATCTATGAAGGTATTTATCATGGGATCCCTATGGTGGGAATTCCCATGTTTGCTGATCAGTATGATAACATTGCTCACATGAAGGCCAAAGGAGCGGCTGTGGAGGTGAACATGCACACAATGACAAGTGCTGACTTGCTCAAGGCCGTGAGAACAGTCATTAATGATCCTTTGTAAGTACTACTTCCTTCTAAAAGGATTTCCATTAATTGTATTAAGCACCAGACAAGAAAACATTAGAGATAATATTTACCTTTTAATGGATCTTTTCCCATAATCTTGGACCATTCATGATCTTGGTCTTGGAAATCTTTTGGAAATCACCCTTCAGAAAAATTAAGCTTCAATTAACGACACTTTTATTCTTATTATTTTTTCTATTCCCCTATTTGACCGCATTATGTTAATAATATATTTACCATCTCCCTTCTATACATGTTAAATGCTATACAATGAGCAGCTTTCATGTAGCAATTCTGTGGCCCTTAGATTAATTTTTATAACATGTATCATGTGACAAAAAAACAAAACAAAATTTTATTCATTTCTTTCTCTTTTGCCTTCTTCCTCATAATATGTATCATGTGGCAAACAAAATTAAATTTCATTCATTTATTTCTCTTTTGCCTTCTTCCTTATTTGCCTTCCAGCTATAAAGAGAATGTGATGAGATTATCCAGGATTCACCATGATCAACCTGTAAAGCCTCTAGATAGAGCAGTCTTCTGGATCGAGTATGTCATGCGCCACAAAGGAGCCAAACACCTGCGGCCAGCTGTCCACAACCTCACCTGGGTCCAGTTCCACTCTTTGGATGTGATTGGGTTCCTGCTGGCCTGTGTGGCATCTGCTATATTCTTGATCACAAAATGTTGTTTATTTTCTTGTCGAAAATTTGGTAAAGCAGGAAAGAGAAAAAAGAGAGAATAGATCTTTCCAACTTAAGCAAAGACTTGAATGGACAATCCTGTTTATTCCTGCACCTCCTTCTTGTTTTCAGATTTGGCCTTTAATCAACAAATATTTCTGTGTGCCTTTTATGTACTAGGGACAGTGCTGAGCATGTCTTAAGACATTAAAGATAACCAATGGAATGATTTCCCCCCCAACAAGTGAAGATGTCAATAATGTTTGAAAAGTAAAAAGATTATTTTAAGAAATGTAAAGAATTATATAAAAAATTGTTTTATTAATTTTAATGAGATTTTTAAAGACCAGTGAAATTGATAATCTGAATGTTGAATGTCAATTTATTATATTTTAAAATAACTTGTATTTATAATTTAAGTAATCCTATATAATAAACAGGTAATATGAAAATTGACCCTCACACCATCACACCATAAGAAGCTTGCTGTGCCCTCAAGCAGAGGCAGGGTTCCCATAACACAAGATGGCTGGACCCATAGTGGAGGTGGGGTTCCCGTAATGAACCATATAAGTGATCAGCAGGGACCTGAGGCTGCATGGATCCAGGCTGGGGCAGGGGACCGAAGGAGGAGCCCCCAGACCAGTGAGGCTTGATGGGGGATCCCAGGCCACACCCTCCACCCTGACATCAGGTCAAGTGACCTCAGGCTGTGTCCCCCATACCTGCGCCAGGCCAGGGGACCTGAGGTTGCACTGGGAAACCTAAGGCTGTGCCTCCCTGCCAGGCCATGGGCCAGGGGAATTGAGGCTGTACCCCCAACCCAGAAAGGCTTGATTCGGGCACAGAGGCTGTGACCCCTGCCTGCCTGTGGGGCTTGACAGGGGACACGAGGCTGTGCCCCTACCCGCCACCAAACCAGGGAACCTGAGGCTGCATCCCCCCCTGAAAGAGCTTCATGGGGGTGGGGTTGGCCAGGTCTTGGTCTCTTGTGATTTTGAGGTGCACACAGGTGTTCAGGCACTTGACTCTGGGTCCAACAGTTTGCCCCAGACTCTGACAGAGAAAGTTTTCATATACATTTTACTAATTTTCTTTCATTTCTAACATCTTCTTTTATAGAGAAAGGACAAATAGCATTATTAAAATATTTCCTCTAATTAATTCCCTTTTAATGTGCACAAATTTAATGCACTGGGCCACTAGTAATACTTGTATAATCAAAGAAATTATTTCCTACAAAAAAAAATCCTTTTGTCTGAAGGTAAGATCATTGTAATTTTTTAGTCTCTTTATTCTATAAATTCATTACATATGATTTCATTCATATCCTATCTAATAAAGAGGGAATATGCAAATTGACCATCATGCCATCATAAAATGGTGGTGCCCATAGCAACAAGATGGTGGAACCCAGTTCATCCACCTGCCACCAGAGTCCCACAGTCCCTTCAGCCCAGCTGGGAGAGTGGGGAGCGGCAGGTGAATGGTGTGGCTGGAACTACCATGTGCCCCCAAGCCACCCAGGCCCAGCCAGATGGTAACTGCCCAGCCAATGCCCAAGGTGCTCTGGTGAGCAGAGAAACCTTTGTTAGGTTATATACAACCAACTTATTGTGGATTTAAGAGGAGGTATAAGGGGATCATCTAACTTTGCCATGCTGCTGGCATTAGTATTTCTATTTGCCATACACAGCACTTAAGGTAATATGTTCTAGTCATAATGAATTTAATGCATCCAGGACATTCAGTTGATAACACTAATGTCCTAGATGAACTGAAAAAAATGTAAGTTACAGATTACTTCTTGAATAGGTTATGCTCACATAACCCACATGTGGCATAGTTTCCATATTAATAAAAATTGGCTTAATAAGCTTTTAACAGAATAGACAGTTAATGGTGCATTTTCTTGTTAACCACACTAAAGGGACTATTCCAACTCAGAATAACTCAGTTTCCCTGTGAATAACAATGTTCCTTTCCAAATATAGAAATTTTAATGAAAACCATCCTTAAAAAAAGTGTGGATAATGAAGGGAACAAAGGGAAATGATGAGGCATCCAGAGAAACTAACAACAGTGACTTAGAAGGTATTTGATTATTGTTAATTGAGTTAGTGAATGAATAATGAATACTTCTATTTACTAGGCTGACAGAGGCTACCATAGCAGAAAAAGAAAAAGAAATACTGATTACAACAAATATAAGGTAAGTGAAAAACCTGAAGTGTATAAGTCAGGAACCATAACAAATTTAGTAGATAAAGTAGAAGAGCAATAAATCCTAGGCCATGTGAATAAAACTACTGACACATTTTTATCTGATATCAGATTTTGTTGCTGAACCTGGTATATCTTCTTTTAGGGAAATAGTCAGGGCAGAAACTATATTTCAATATGGGAGATAAGAAAATTAGACAAGACAATAGGGGGGTGAGGGCCTGTCCTGGGAGGCAGGAGCCAGCTGGGGAGTGTCAATGGGAGAAAAGGAAGACATATGTAATATGTAAAACTTTCAACAATAATGAAGTTACAAATTAACAATAAATAATACAAAATGTGTAGACAATTCTCATAAAGTAGCATTCAGGAAGTAAATTGATGGTGAATGGGAAAGGAAGGTAACATGAAGATTGGGGGATGCAGGCGTCAAGATCCATATATGTATTTTATTTCATAACACTGTTAAGTGTGAAATGCTTAGCATAATTTTAAGTACTCTTAATATACGAATTCAAATAATTCTTACAATAATCATTGTTAATATACAAGTTTTACAGATAAGAAAACTCAGGTACAAATGGGTTAAATAATTTTCCTAATGTGATTTATTGGCTAGTGGTTGGGGAAGGATTTTTCCATAAGCAGACAGAGCCAAGAGTAAATATTGTTACAATTAAATTAAATATAGCTCATTTATCAATGTCTGCCTTTTCCTGCAAAAAAGCTCACAAAGAGGAGAGGTTAAAGAGATAGAAAGAAGTAGTACAATAAATAGACTAAGGTCCTGAGGTTGACTGTTTCTATCAGGGGTAGAGGGTAAGATGCTTCATTCATGTAAATGGAGGGGGAAAAAATTATATGTGTAGGAAAGTTTATAACATTTAGGGAGGAAGTAAATAATTTGATTCCTTATAAAATAGGACAGGATATACAATATTCTCTTTCAATTATTCAAGTTTTATGTTGATTAAAATGTTTCCAGCCTGGCTTGCATGGCTCAGTAATTGAGCATTGACCTATAAACCAGGAGGTTGCAGTTTGATTCCTGGTCAGGGCACATGTCTGGATTGTGGACTTGATCCCCAGTATGGGGTGTGCAAGAGGTAGTTGATCAATGATTCTCACTCATCATTGATGTTTCTATCTCTCTACCCCTCTCGATTCTTCCCTGATATCAATATTTTTTTTTTAAATGCTTTCAGTCAAGCTATGCAGCACTTACATATTATCTAGGCTGAACTCACTTTGTTCATCCAATCAACAGCACTTTAAAACCTACCCCAGTTGGAGATCCGTGTCCCTCCAAGGTATGCCTCCAGGCTTTGGGAGTCACTCCCTATTCCCCTTTCTCCATCTTTGCTCATACTGCTCTTTCTCCATATTCAGCCGCCGTCTTTGATGATGAGAGAAGCTGTTTCAGTAAAAGTTACTTCTCATTGTATATGAGAAATCCTAGAACTGAGGGGACTGTTTTGTTTTATAGCTCTAAGAATGAGTATTAAATGGCATATTAAAGTACAGAAAAAGCAATCTTTCTTCCATAATCCTGTATTTTTCCCATTGCTTCCCAAAAATGTCAATGGAATCTCATGTCTCTTCAGGATAATTCTGACATTTTTGTCAAAAAAACAAAAATCATTTTTAAAACTCATAACAGTTTTTCCATCTTTCTAACTGCAGTCCATACTGAGAGCTTGCTTCTTGTCCTTACCTATTTCTTACTACTTTGCCACTGGAAAAGCAAATAAAGTACAGACATTGGCCATAAATTAGCAAATACCATACACTAGAGACTATAAAGTGGAAATCTTTGTGTCTTAATTGGAGTTGCTGACTTGGAAAATAAGTGCCACATATATACTAATAAAAGGGTAATATGCTAATTAGACCGGATATCTTTCAGAAGTCCTTCCAGACAAAAGCCACTGTGGTAGCTGCAGAGGCAAAGGCGGTTAGGGACAATCAGGCCTACAGGGGAGGGCAGTTGGGGGCAATCGGGCCAGCAGGGGAGGGCAGTTGGGAGTGATCAGGCTGGCAGGGGAGGGCAATTGGGAGTTTAGGGGGCAATCTACCTGTTACTGCCTTAAAAATTAAAAAAATCAGTATTTTCCCAGATTGAAAAAAAAAACAACCAACAATATGTTAAAGGTAAACAGATTATTTTAGAATTATTAAAAAAATACAGAAAAATTACTAATTTTGTGAAACTTTTAGTTAACAGTAAATGATTTTCTCTAGTGTAATCTTCATTTAAAAATTAACTGTTTTATTACTATTTTTTTATTTTGTTTATATTTTTAATTTTTATTGTTGAGAATTTTAGAGATGTTCCTTTCTATCCCCCCATTGCCTCCTCTATCCAGTTCCCACCCTAGGCCTTCACCACCTATTGTCTGTGTCCATAGGTATGCATATAAGATCTTTGATTAATCTCTTCCCTCCTCTCACTGTTCCCTCTGAGATTCATCAACTTGTTCTATGTTTCCATGCCTCTGGTTCTATTTTATTCATCAGTTTATTCTGTTCATTAGATTTCTTGTTTATTTATTTTACTTTTTAGATTCAATTGTTGATAGATATGTATTAATTGCCATACTACTGTTCATATATTTATTTTTTTTTTCTTCTTCTTCTTCTTCTTCTTCTTCTTCTTCTTCTTCTTCTTCTTCTTCTTCTTCTTCTTCTTCTTCTTCTTCTTCCTTTCCATTCTCCTCTTCTTCCTCTTCCTCTTCCTCTTTTTCTTCTTTTCCTTAAAGAATACCATTCAACATTTCATGTAATACTAGTTTGGTGTTGATAAACTCCTTTAGTTTTTCTTGTCTGTGAAGATCTTTATCTGACTTTCAGTCCTAAATGAGAGCTTTTCTGGCTAGAGTAATCTTAGTTGCAGGACCTTACTATTCATCACTCTGAGTATTTCTTGCCACTCCCTTCTGGCCTGCAAAGGTTCTGTTGAGAAATCAGCTAACAGTCACATGGGCACTATCTTGTAGGTAATTAACTGCATTTTTTTTTTCTGCTTTTAAGATTATTTCTTTGTATTTAACTCTTGGCATTTTAGTTATGCTGTGTCTTGGTATGGACCTCTTTGGGTACCTCTTGTTTGAGACTTTCTGTGCTTCCTGGACTTGTAAGTCTATTTCTTTGACCAGGAAGGGGAAGTTTTCAGTCATTATTTCTTCAAAGATATTTTCAGTATCTTGCTTATGCTCTTCTGCTTCTGGAATCCCTATAATGTGAATGTTGTTATTCTTGAAGTTGTCTCAGAGGCTCCTTATACTATATTCACATTTTTTTATTCTTTTTTCTTTTTGTTCTTCTAGTTGGGTGTTTTTTCTTCCTCATATTCCAAATCATTGATTTGATTCTCAGAATCCTCTACTCTATTGTTTAATCCCTGTAAATTTTTCTCTATTTCAGTTAGTATATGCTTAATTTCTGACTGGTCCTTTTTCATGTCCTTGAAAGTCTCACTAAGTCCTTTGAAACTTACATTTAGTCCCTAGAACTTTATAATCGTTGTTTTGAATTCTGTATTCAGTAGTTTGCTTGTTTCCATTTCATATAATTCTTCTTCTTCTTCTTCTTTTTTTTTTTTGAGATTACTTCCATTCATATATTGTGATATGTATCTTTGTCTCCACATTTTGGATTTTTCTATTTGTTTCTATGTAATAGGTAGAGTTGCTATGTCTCTTGGATTGGTAGAGTGGCCTTGTGTAGTAGGTGTCCTGTAGGGCCCAGTCATTAATGCCTCCCAGTCACCTGAGATGGCCACTCTAGGTGTGCCCCTGTGTGGGTTATGAGAAAAGTCTTATTGTAGTTGATCTTTGATTGCTGTTGGCATCACTGGGAAGAATTGACCTTTAGGTCAGCTGCAACTACAGTAGCCACTTCTTTGGAGCAGAACTTGCTTCAGTGGGGCTTTGGTGTCACTGAGTCTGCTGCTTGAGTGTGTTGCTTATGGATGTGTAGAGTCTGGTGGGGTCTAAAGATGTCCACCAGGTGCACTTCCCCTGGGGATTTTGGGAGGTACAAAGTCAGCCATTTCCTGGGGCCACTAGGCTGGAGCTACAGGGCTACACACACTTTCCATAGTCAGAATATATTGTTCAACTAGTCAAACTCATTTTAGCCAAGAGAGGTGTTTCCTTATCACCATCTCTCATATATATAAAACATTTTTGATATGTCACTATTGTAAAAAAAAAAAAAAAAATTTAAACCTAAGAAAAACATTCCTTTCAAATGGGACCTAATAATCCTTAGTAGAAATTTTATAATTACTTTTTATAACTAATAGGGATTAAAAGGTTAATTTAAGATTATAGGGGAGGAGAGAAAAATGGTGGCTGAAGAGGTAGCAGTGTCATGCACCTCATCCTAGGGTCAGGCCAGAAAAGCAACTAAATCAGAGAACATCAGCCCTGAATTAAAAAATTAGACACAGCTGAGGAGACAATTTTAATAATGAATTTAAGAGGACACCTAGGAACACCTCTTGTGAGCCATAATTTGCATGGAACCACCATCATGCCCTGGCAGTGAATGTTGCAGTACCTCTCAGCAGGCTCCCAGACATCTCCAGAGAGCACGCATGCCATCAGAGTTAGCTCCTGCACCAGGCCTCCCCACCAGCCCCAGCACTGGGACCTGCTGCCAGGGCAACCCAGAGCAATCCAAAGAGTGCCACAGGGCAGCTTTGATTGTGCAACCCAGAGCAACCCATGCCCACTCCACCCCAGCTACCAGGAAAGTCCTGCCAGGACCATCCATAGCAACCCAACACACAACTTACTCCAAGACTGAGTGACCTAGGGCAATATTCCTCCACACTGAGGATGGATGAACTGTAGTAACACAGTTAAGTGTCTCACTATGGGCTATACAAAAGGAGGGACTGTGTGACTCAGAGCAACCTGTACCTGCTTCTCCCCAGATTCTTAGACTGTCCTGCAGAGGCTATACCTGGAGCAACCAATACACTCCTCACTATGGGCCATATAAAATCAGCACCAGGGCGACCCGAAGCAAGACAGTGTGCCCAGCCAGGGACCACAGGACCACTCTGCAAATATGTTGCCAGGGGGACCTATAATGACACCCTGCCACAGGTGCTGGGATACATAGTGAACTGCATGCCCAGAGGGCTCTGGGTCCTCACAGGGAGTCTCATATCTGAGGGACTGTGCATTTGCACCCATAAACCAGAAGCAGACAACTGATAGTCCAAATCAGTGGAAGAAGGGGCTACAACTCAGAGCAGAGACAATAAGTTCATGAAACTCAAAACAGACCCAGCCTCTGAGATAACAATTTCCAGACCATTGTTCTGATAAAGTCTTCAACCTCTCAAATCCCAAGCTGGATGCTCAGGGCCAGAAAGAGACAGCAAAAATGAGGAGACAAAGAAAACAACCCCCCAAGGAAAGAAAAGGAGGAATCAGCCAGAAAAGGAGCTAAATTAAACAGAGTCATACAGCTGAAACCGGTTTGGCTCAGTGGATAGAGCATCGGTCTGCCTACTGAAAGGTCCCAGGTTTGTTCTGGTCAAGGGCATGTACATTGGTTGTGGGCACATTCCCAATGAGAGGTGTGCAGGAGGCAGCTGGTAGATGTTTCTCTCTCATCGATATTTCTAACTCTCTATCCCTCTCTCTTCCTCTGTAAAAAATCAATAAAATATATTAAAAATAAATAAATAAATAAACAGGGTCATACAATATGTCAGAAAAGCAGTTGAGAGTAAGGGCCATACAGTTCATTAACTGGATGGGTGAGAAAATCAACAACTTATGTAAGAATCAAGAGGAAATAAAAACTTACATAGCTACAATAAAAATATGATAGAAGGTTTCAACAATAGCCTAGAACCATGGTTGGCAAGCTGAGGCTCATGAGCCATATCAGCTCTTTGGCCCCTTGAATGTGGCTCTTCCACAAAATACCATGGCCTGGGCAAGTCTATTTTGAAGAAGTGGTGTTAGAAGTTTAAGTTTAAAAAAAATTTGGCTCCCAAAAGAAATTTCAATTGTTGTACTATTAATATTTGGCTCTGTTGACTAATGAGTTTGCCAACCACTGATCTAGACAAAAAAAAATCAGCAAAGAACAGCAATCCTAAATGACTCACTAGATCAAGTGAACTTACATAATATCTTCAGAACATTTCACCACAAAGCTACAGAATAAACATTTTTGTCAAGTGTACATGGGACATTTTCACCACATATTGGGACACAGGCAAAGTCTCTTAAAATTCAAGAAGATTGAAATCATATCAAGCATCTTCAAAAATCACAAAGGCATAACAGAAATCAACTACAATAAAAACAATTAAAAAATTCAACCACTTGAAGACTACATAGCATATTATTAAACAATGATTGGGGTTCCAAAGAGAACAAAGAGGAAATAAACATCCTGAAAACAAATGACAATGAAAACAAAACAATCCAAAATGTGAGACACAATGAAAGCAGTCCTGAAAGGAAAGTTCATAGCATTACAGGCCTACCTCAAAAACAAACAAAAAAACGCACAAAACAAAACTGGTAATAAATTATTTAATTCTACAACTTAAAGAATTAGAAACACAGCTACAAGAAAAGCTCAGAGTGAGCACAAGAAAGGAATAACAACAATCAGAGCAGAAATAAATGACTTAGAGACCAAAAATAAAAAATAAAAAATTTCAAAATATCAATGAAACCAACACCTGATTCTTTGAAAGGATTAACAAGATTGATGAAGCTCTAGCCAGGCACACCAAGAAAAAAAGAGAGATGACCCAAATAAATAAAATCAGAAATAAAAGAGGCACCACTGAAATATAAATAATTATAAACAGATACTGTGAACAACTCAATTCCAACAAAGCAGTCAACTTACAAGAAATGGAAATATTCCTAGAAAAATACCACCTTCTAAAACTCAACATAAAAGCCTTATATGACAAACCTATAGCCAACATCATACTTGCCCTGGCAGATCTTTCATATGGCCTAGAGTGAGAATTACAGGCCAATAACTCTGAATATAGATGCTAAAATCCTCAACAAAATCCTAGCAAATTAGATCCAGCATTATATTATACATCATAACCAAGTGAGATTTAGTCCAGGGATTCAAACATGTTACAATATTTGCAAATTAATAAACGTGATATATTTTATACACAAATTGAGAGACAAAAATCACATAATTATATCAATGGATTCAGAAAAAGCATTTGACAAAATCCAACACCATTTCTTTATAAAAACTCTCAGCAAAGAAGGAATAGAGGGTTTATACCTCAACATAATAAAACCCTTATATGACAAACCTATAGCCAGCATCGTACTCAATGGGAAAAACTAAAATTATTTCCTTTAAGAACCAGAACAAGACAGGGATACCCAATCTCACTACTTGTGTTCGACATTTACTGTAAGTGCTAGCCATAGTGATCAGACAAGAAGAATAAATAAAAGGCATCCAAATTAGAAAACAAGAAATAAAACTGTCATTATTTGCAGATGACATGATATTGTGCACAGAAAACCCTAAAAAAATCCATAAAAAGTACTAGATTTAACAAATGAATTTGGCAATGTAGCACGATACAAAATTAACACCCCGAAATCTATCACCTTCTTATGCACCAATAATGAACTTACAGAAAGAGAAAAAACAAACAAACAAAAATCCCATTTACCAATTCAACAAAACAAAAATTAATTTTACTTAAATAAGGAGGTAAAAGACATGTACTCAGAAAACAACAGCACATTGAAAAAGAAGATAGAGGAAAACATAAATAAATGGAAGAATATACCATGTTCGTGGATTGGTAGAATCAGTATCATTAAAATGTCCATACTACCCAAAACAATCTACAGATTTAATGCAATCCCTATTAAAATACCAATATTTTTCACAGGCCTAGTAAAAATACTCTCCAAAATTCAAATGGAACAACAACAACAAAAGACCCTGAATGACCACTGTAATCCTGAGAAAGAAAAACAAAGTTGGAGGAGTTGCAATATTAGACCTCAAGCTGTATTACAAAGCTACTGTTCTCAAAACTGCCTGGTACTAGCAAAAAAACACTTATATAGACCAATGGAACAGAACAGAGAACCCAGAAATCGACCAAGTCATTATTCTTAATTATTATTTGACAAAGGAAGCAAGAGTGTTGGGAAAACTGGACAGATACATGTAAAAAAAAAAAAAAAAAATCTAGACCACCAACTTACACCATACACAAAAATAAAGGGAAATGGATTAAGGACTAAACATAACCATAAAAATCTTAGAAGAATACTTAGGCAGCAAAAGAGCAGATATTTGTCCTAGCAGTATCTTTACTGATACAGCTCCTAGACCTAGGGCAATGGAAACTAAGGAGAAAATAAATAAATGGGACTAGATCAAAATAAAAAATAAAAACTTCTGCACAGCAAAAGAAACCATCAACAAAACACCAAGAAAGCTCACTGCATGGGAGAAAATATTTGCCAATGTTATATCCAAGGGCCTAATCTCCAAAATTTATTGGGGACTGATACATCTTAAAGGAAGATAAACAATCCAATCAAAAAATGGGCAAAGGAATTACTAGTAAATAGACTAGTGAACATTCAGAAGACTAAGAGACATATGAAAATATGCTCAAAATTACTAATTATCTGAGTTATGCAAATTAAAATGACAATGGGATACCATCTCACACCTTTCAGAAGGGCAAATGCTGGCCAAAATATGGGGGGGTGGGGGTGGCGGGGAAAGGAAACCACATACACTGTTGGTGGGAATGCAGACTGGTACAGCCACTGAGGAGAACAGTATGGAGTTTCTCAAAAAATTAAAAAAGGAACTCCCATTGGACCCAGTGATCCCACTTCTAGGAATATATCCCAATAAATCAGAAACACCAATCAGAAAGGACATATGCACCTCTATGTTCATAGCAGCTCAATTTCAATCACTAAGATTTGGAACCAGCTTAAGTGCCCATCAGCAGATGAGTGGATTAAAAGAATGTGCTAAGCGAAATAAAGCCAGTCAGAGAAAGATGAATATCACATGATCTCACTCAATTATGTTTTATATTAAACAACATAAACTGATGAACAAAAATAGATCCAGAGACAGGGAAGCATCAAACAGATCATCAGACTTCAGAGAGAAGGCAATGGGAAGGGGTGTAAGAGATCAACCAAAGGATTTGTATGCATGCATATAAGCATAATCAATGGATGCAAGATACTAGGAGGGTGAGGGTTGTGGGGAGGGGTGTGTGGCCAGGGAGAGGTCAATGGGCTATAAAGAAACATATGTAGTAATACTTTAAATAATAAAGAATTTAAAAAAAACAAGATAAAGATTATTATATAGAGATTATATAGAAAAATATTATATATACACACACATACATACAGGAGAAGGAGAAGTGGTTTGAATCAAGACCAAAGTCCTAAAAATAAATTAGCTAAAAATTAACCAGGAATTACAGGTCATAGAAAATAAACTCTTAATTGAGGCATTCAAGGTAATGAAGAGGAAAAAAAAAAAAAAGGCATCAAATGGCAAACAAAGTTGAAAGCTGGTTGGTGAGTGAAATGAGAGGGTGAGTAGGTCTGTACAGAATAATATTAAACAAGTGATCCAAAGACCAAAGTTTTTAAGATAATAGTGCTAATAATTAATCAGAAGTGATAGTTCATAAAAAATAAGATCTTAGAAGAGATACCATAGTAAAGGGCATGCAAGGTAAGGTGAAGAAAACTAGGCAACAACTGTCAAACAATCAAAGTACAAAGCTGGAGAGCAAGTAAAAATTGGAGGGTGGGTAGGTATGTGGCAAATGAACAACTAAGCAAATAATCCAAGAGCAAAATTATTAGTGGATCCGATAAAATTAATCAGTAATCATAGGTCATAGAATGAGATACTATAGTAAGTACATGCACTTGAATGTGGGGAAATGGGGGCATCAAAGGACAAAGGAGTAGGTGGTTAGGCAGGTACATCTGCGGGAATACAGAACAAAACAAATAATTCAAAGTAACAAAGAAGCTTAGAAAACATTCTAGGTAAATAATGCTACCAATAGACTTCTCTATCCTGACTTTCCATAATTTTCTCATCACAGAATAGCTCATTTATTCTAAGTGCAATCTGACAAAGAAGATCCCTTGATCTAATTACATTTAAGAGACAATTTTCAGCTTTTTGCTGGTAAGCCTCCCTTACCCCCTTTTCCACATGTTTGGCAATATTTATATTTGCTTTTTCAAGTATTGCTAATTTTTTTGGAGATCAGATACACAAATTTAGGTATGGAAAAACACTCGATGGACTGAATCATGGGATAGTTCCTTGGGCTCCCATTCTTTCCAGGAAGCTATCAAGCTGCCTTCTGTCCCTTTCTCTATGTCTAAAATAAATAAAAACATATTTTAAAAATACTAAATAAATAAATAAATAAACAAACAAACATTGACCCAGTGACCTAGGATTCCTTAGGATTTCATCCCATTCAGAAGTGACAATTTCACCCTGACCAATTTAGCTCATTGTTTGGAGCATCAGCCTGTGGACTGAAGAGTCACAGGTTCAATTCCAATTAAAAGGCAAGTACCTCAGTTGGAGGTTCAGTCCCCAACCCTGGTCAGGGCACATATGGGAGGCAAGAAGTTGATGTGTCTTTCTCACTTCAATGTTTCTCTCTCTCTTTTTTGTAAGATTATATGGAAAAACACCACTCCTTTACTTTGAAATTTCAGTGACTCACATTGCCTACAAAATAAATATATGCAATTGTATATAATAAAAGGCTAATATGCAAATTGACCAAACAGAGGAAAGACTGGTCCCTATTATGTTCACTGTTCACCAGTTTGCAGATGCTCAACGCGGGAGCTGCCCCCTGGTAGTCAGTGTGCTCTCACAGGGTGAGCTCTGCTCAGCCAGCTGCTAGGCTCACAGTGGGTGAGCTCAGTGGTGGTGGCAGAAGCCTCTCCCACCTCCATGGCAGTTGGACATCCCCCAAGGGTTCCTGGACTGTGAGAGGGTGTAGGCCAGGCTGAGGACCCTCCCCTCCAAGTGCACAAATTTTGTGCACCTGCCCTCTTGTAGAATATAAAACACTTAGTGCTCAACACATCTACCATTTGTTCTTTATTTCCAAAACCCATGAGATACTGCATATATTACCAGAATGAATTACTCTCTGTACTCTTAAGAGAGAATGTTTTTCACCTACATGATTTTGAACAGGGTGTTGTTAGAATCTTGATTCACTCCCAAACTTATTTACTGGACAAAACAACTCTATACTAACATCACCTCTTATATAATTCTTTCTTTTATCCTCAAACAGACTTCTTTTTAAAAGTCACAAGCAACCCTAACTAGTCTTGCTCAGAGCATCAGCTTGGGGACTCAAGAGTCCCACTTTTGATTTCAGTCAAGGGCATCTACCTTGGTTGTAAGCACAATTCAGTGGGATGTGCAAGAGGCAGCTGATCAATGTTTCTCTCTCATCGATGTTTCTAACTCTCTATTCCTTTCCTACCTCTCTGTAAAAAATCAATAATATATATATATTTTTAAAGTCACAAACATTCATATGATCCCAGGAGCACAGTAATCCTATGAAGAAAATATTGTCTTCTTGATTGGCTTATGCTGTCTATTTCTAACAATGAAATTCGGGATTCATTTTTAGATCACACCCATACCAAACCTTTTATCCTTCATGGCGGTGTCATTGTTCACATGGAGGCCAAAGGACCAGCTGTTAGATTGGACTTGAACACAATGTCAAGTACAGATTTGCTGAATGCATTGAAGACTGTCATTAATGATCCTTCATGACTACATTTTATATATATATATATATATATATATATATATATATATATATATATATATAGTAATCCTATGTAATAAAAGCCTAAAATGCAAATTGTCCCCTTGACGGGGAGTTCCACTGGAATATGACCAGAGGGCAGGGCTGGCAGTGGCAGCAGCAAACAGCATGGGAAAGGGAGTCCTCCTGGCCAGTGGTGGCAATTGCAACAGGCGGTCAGGGAAAGGGAGGTGCTCCAGGCTGCAGCCAACAGCCAACAGCCACTAGGAACCCTGCCTGTGCAGGAATGTTGTGTACATAGTTATATATAGTTGCTCTTTTCAACAGTGATTATGACTTGTGTCCAGTTATAAAGAAACTAACTTTGAAATAATAAAAATAATAATCAATTTGAAATTCACTTTAACATTCAGCAAGACAGTTATTTCAAATTTGCAGTTTAATCCTTTAGCTTTAATGGGTAACAAATTAGTACAATTTCCTATGCAAATAAATTTTAAGGTTACAAACAGCTTTAGTAAGAAGCACAAACTTTTTGAAGTGTAATTAAATCTATAGAAACACTGATAAACATGAAAGCAATACCAGAAAATATTTCAATTCAATACTTAAAAATTTTGAAACTATAAAAATAGTTTTTAAATTATTTTAATGAATATTATTTTAATAGAGTATATAGTGATACATGATCTACTTAACATAAAATTCATCTCTTTAAAGTATAAAATTCCCATATATTCAGCGACATTACAGAGTTATAAAAGTCTCACTATATCCTCATAATCTTATTTTAGAACATGCCTATCACCCCAAGAAGAAATTTCATACCCCTTAAAATGCACTTTCCATGCCCCTTCATTCTCCTAGGCAAAATAAATTGATGGATGGACAGGTTAACTGGGAAGTCACTAACCCCTCAGTGTTTAATATTATTGATGCCATGATTTATATCTCTTTGTGTTGTGTGTCACCTAATTACTTATTGTATTTTGAGTTGAGTTACATACCTTTTATGCACTTTACCTTTTTAGTAGTTTTTAAAAAGTCTAATATGATGTTTTTATTAATACTTGGCTTTACTTGTGGAGTTTTTATTCCTTTCTCATATTTTCTTATTTCTGGTTATAGCCTTTCCTTTTCTACTTAAAGGAGAAATAAAACAGAAGACTTGCAAATACAAGGTCATTGATAGTGCTTATGATCATAAAACAGATATTAAAGTGACTTGCTTATCATCTATATTTACTTTTTCCATACAAATCGTCTGACTGTTCATAAAATATATTTACTTTGGGTGTGTGGGTTACATTTTAACTTCCTGATTGATTTAACTTTGGACATAAGCGTGAGCCGTGGGAAAGGGATCAGTGATTTGAAAACATCCTGTGTGCCTCCAGGATGCCTAGGAAGTGGATTTCAGTTCTGCTGCTGCTACAGCTGAGTTGCCACTTCAGCCCTGGGAGCTGTGGGAAGGTGCTGGTGTGGCCCACAGAATACAGCCATTGGATCAACATGAAGACAATCCTGGATGCACTTGTGCAGAGAGGTCATGAAGTGACTGTTCTGACATCTTCAGCTTCGATTCTTGTTGATCCCAATAAACCATCTGCTATTCAATTTGAGATTTTTCCTGCATCTTTAACAAAAGATGATTTTGAGGATCTTTCCATGCGGATTATCTCTAAATGGTTATATGGGAGAAAAGATACATTTTTTACTTATTTTTCATTAATGCAAGATATGTTTTGGGAATATTATGATTGCATTCAAACACTTTGTAAAGATGTAGTTTTGAACAAGAAACTTATGACCAAACTACAGGAATCAAGGTTTGATGTAGTTCTTGCAGATGCCATTGGACCCTGTGGTGAGCTGCTGGCTGAGCTACTTAAAATTCCTTTTGTGTACAGTCTCCGCTTCTCTCCTGGCTATAACATTGAAAAGTTCAGTGGAGGACTTCCATTCCCTCCATCCTACGTACCTGTTATCTTGTCAGAATTAAGTGATCACATGACATTCATGGAGCGAGTAAAAAATATGATTTACATGCTTTATTTTGACTTCTGGTTCCAAACATATAATCTGAAGAAGTGGGATCAGTTTTATAGTGATGTTCTAGGTAAGTCATGTTTTAATTGGTAGCTTGAAATCCTAACTTTGCTAATACCATGGGAGGAGAGTTTGTAGAAATATAAAGTCAGAGGAAATAACTTTTATAAGTAAAATGACTAAATAATAATATATAATGATCTTTCAATCTCACAAATATTATAGTAATATTTAAATTATAAGGCCATTTTTAACCCTGTGATCTATTATTAGTACAGGAGATTTCAGGAAGTCAAAAATCACAAAAGAAAGCCATTATATCAATCCTTTGTCTATTTATTTATACATTATTTATTATTATTTTTTTCTGGGTAAAGTGTTTTATTCTCTCTTTGTTATTTCTTAAACATAATGTCAAAATATTGTCCATCCTGCACTTACTGTTAGAGAACTTTTAAGTTCACAGCAATATTGAGTAAGATTTCCCATATAACCCTTGCCTGCACCCAAGGAATACATGTCTTATAATTGTTGAACCTAGACTGGCACATCATTATCATCCAAACACCACAGTTCATGTTGGAATTCACTCACGGTGTTACATAATCCATGGGTTTTAACAAATTTATAATGACACGTATTTTACAGAGTAGTTTCACTACCCTAAAAATTCTCTGTGTTTTACTTATTTCCAAAATACCTACTTTACTATAATTTCTCAACTTTAAAAAAGGCATTAAAATTTGACTAAATATCTTTCTCAAAGCAGAAAAGCACATTGATAAGCTACTTTATTTCTAGCACAGCTGCCCATTTAGCTTTGAGATAATTGTTTCCACTTGTTTCTCTTCAGTTTCTTTATTTTTAAAATTAAACTGTTTGACATGTTACCTAAAAAACTATTTCACAATGGGGTGATGGAATGGCTCCAAAAATGACTTAAGAACCTACAATTCAAAGTATCTAAAAACTACATATTAATTCACTCAGTGCTTACACTCCCCTTTAAAGATTGAAAATCACTTTGTAGTGTGGACAATCAAGTTATTAGTCTGTGCTTGTAAAAACTGTGCCTTTTCATTATACAAAAAATTAGCCAAAATTAAAGGAAGCACATCTATTTTCATATCTTATGAAAACTTTCCAGCTGTTATTTGCAAATATTATTCTTAAATCCTAAGGAAAAAAAGAGGGAATATGCTAATTGAGCGTCACACCCTCAAAGATGATGTCACCCACAGCCACAAGGTGGCTGTGCCCAGTCCCCTCAGCCCCACTGGGGTAGCAGGCATACGTCAAGGCCGGGCCTGGGCCTGCAGATCTTTGCACCTGCCTCCAGAGTCCTCCAATCCCCTCAAGGTCCCAGCCACCTAGGGTCAGCCAAAGGAGCAGGAAAGCCTCATATGGCAGCTGCCTAGCTGCCCAAGGCTGGCCTGAGGCACAGGCAAGCCTCAAATGGTGGCTACCCAGCCACCCAGGGCCGCCCAAGTCTAAGATAACCAGGGCTTGCTGAGTCTTGTGCTGCTGGCAGTGGCAGCAGCAGTGGCGTGATGGGGCATTGCCTTCCCCTGATCACTGAGTCACTTCCCACCCCTGAGGGCTCCTGGACTGTGAGAGTGGGAAGGCTGAGCTGAGGGATTCCCCCCTCCTTTATCACCTATATGAGTATGCGTACATTTACACCATACACATAAATATTTATATTATCAAACCACAGACACTTTAAAGCATTTGGGCTACTTATCCCCAGCACCTTTCAGAAAATGTCCCAGTATAGTACTTACATTAAAATGCTCTCATTTCCTCTGCCTTCTGTTTGCTTCCCCTTCAGGAAGACCCACTACATTATATGAGACGATGGAGAAAGCTGAAATATGGCTCATTCGAACCTATTGGGATTTTGAATTTCCTCGCCCAGTCTTACCACATTTTCATTTTGTTGGAGGACTCCACTGCAAGCCTGCCAAACCCCTGCCTAAGGTAAACCTATTCCCCTTTGTTTTCTTTTGAGGATGTTCACTAGTATTCTGCCTTAGAAGGAAGACAATGCCTCAACAATATGAATTGTGTTCCACCAATATTGGCAGCAAAACCTAACATTTACTTGCTCTCATTTCAGGATTTAAAAAATTACCCATTTTAGACCTGGTTTGACATCCTAGAATAAAAAGTAATTGCACAGCCTAATAAAGCAGGTGTTTTCTGACATTCACCAATTCTGCACAGAATCTCAGGAAAGTCCCCTGGGGGAACATAGTTATCGACATCACAGCTGACTGATAACATGAGCACAAAGAAACTGAACACTGCACATCTAATAAGACCCAATATTTAATATACCAATTTCACCTGAAAATTACTCATAGTACAAAATTGCAAAATGATTGTCAGCATGTAGGATATTCCTTATGCAGGAAAGCAAGAATCTAACATACTTTAAATTGATATAATATTTTAAGACATAATTACAAAACAAACCTCCTTTACTGAATTATTTTGTTATCTCCTAAGACATCCTATTTGTCTACCACTTGATTGACAGCAACATAAAACAGATTTCTTATTTAAGGGTTAACCCAATTTCTATTTATACTTAAAAGTGTTTAGCCACATGTGATAACTGTCACAAGGTCTAAAGCCTAAGGTAAAATTTTTAGAATTTCTATTCAATTTAACCCTATTGTTTTTGCTTTATTGACACGTTATTAACATATATTTTTATAAGATATTTATAGGGTACACTAGAGGCCCAAAGCACAAAATTGGTGCAAGAGTAGGCCTCCCTCCCCCTGGCTGCTGGCACCGGCTTCCCTCTGCACCCAGGACGTGGGTTTTCCTCTGGCCACAGGCATGCATATGGAATCCGGACTTCCCTAGCAGCCCTAACTTAGCCTGGAAGGACATTTGATCTAATTAACATATTATGCTTATACTAAAGGCCCAGAGCACAAAATTTATGCACAGGGTGTGTGTGTGTGTGTGTGTCCATCAGCCCAGTCTGCACCCTCTCCAATCTGGGACTCTTCAAATGATGTTCAACTGCCCATTTAGACCCAATCTCACCAGGCTTAAAGGGCAATCAGACATCCATCTCACAATCTAGGACTATTGCCTCCCAACTGCTCACTGCCTGCCTTCCTGATTGCCCATAACCACTTCTGCCTGCCAGGCTAATCACCCCTTAACCACTCCCCTGCCAGCCTGATCAAGGCCTAACTGCCCTCTCCTGCAGGCCTGGTTTCCCCCATCTGGCCTCCCCTGCAAGCCTGGTTGCTCCTAACTGCCGTCCCTTGCTGTCCTGGATATTCAGACCTTTCATCTCATACCTAGAAGTTTATAATCATATACCAACATCTCCCTATTTACTTCACCCACACCCAAATTCTGGCAACAAATTTTCTACTATTTTTTTAATATTTGCCTTTTTTTTTTTAAGACTTCCTATATAAGTAATAGCATGTGCCTTTTCTCTTTCTCTGTCTGGCTTATTTAGCTTAGCATACTGCACACATGGTCCATTGATATGGATCATATATGCAATATTTCCTTCTTTCTCATGGCTGAATACCGTATTTTTCGGACCATAAGATGCACTTTTTTTCCCCCAGAAGTGGGGGGAAAAGTCCCTGAGTCTTATGGTCCAAATATAGCCTACACATATACTTTAAAAAAAAAGGTTTTTTACTTGCCCGGCTCTGTGTGGTCTCTGTGTGCTTGCCTGGCTCTAAAATGGTTCTAAATGCTGTTGTTTACAGGGTTGATTACATGTGTTTATGACTGTGATGTTGGGTTTTAATGCACATAAAATATTTTAGGACACTATTTGTTTCAGAATCTTTTTTTCTTCATTTCCCTTCTCTAAAAACTGGTGTGTCTTATGGTCCGGAGCGTCTTATGGTCCGAAAAATACGGTAATATTGACACTGTGTGTGTGTGTGTGTTTGTGCGCGCACGCTGTTATATCTTACTCATCTTTTAAGGAAACACTAAAGCTATTTCCATATCTTGTCATTGTGAATAATTCTGCAATAAACATGGAAGTACAGATATCTTTTCAAAATCCTGTTTTAATTTCATTGGATACAGTAACTGGGATTGCTGGATCATATGATAGTTCTATTTTGAATTTTTTTTTGAGAAGACTCCACACTCTTTTCTGTAATGGCTGTAACAATTTCCTTTCCTACCAAAACTGTACATGTCCCCCTTTCCCCACCAAATTCATTATCTCCTGTCTTTTTTATGATAGGCATTCTACCAGGTGTTAGGTAGTATATCACTGTGGTTTTAATTTGCTTTTCCTTGATGATTAGTGATGCTGAACCCCTTTCCATTACCTGTAGTCTTTTTGTATATCTTTGGAAAATGACTCTTCAGAGCTCTTACAATTTTTGACTGAAATATGTGAGTTCTCTACATATTTTAGATATTAACTCCTTATTAGATATGATTTCCAAATATTTTATCCCATTCTGTAGTTGCATTTAATTTTGTTGATGCTTTTCTTTATTGTCCAGAAGTTTTTAGTTTGAGGTGCTCCCACCAGTTATTTTCACTTCTGCTTTCCATGTTATTGGTGTGTACCCAAAAAAGAAATCATGGTCAAAACAAATACCAAGAATTTTTTTTTCTTTTTCTTTTTTAATATATCTTTATTGTTCAGATTATTGCAGTTGTTGCTCCCCCCCCCCCTTAGCTCTCCTCCACTTGGTTCCCATCCCACCCCATATCTTACCGCCCCCCTCCACACACACTCGGTATTCATCCATAAGTGTATGATTTTTGTCCAGTCTCTTCCTGAATCCCCCACTACCACTTCCCCTGAGAATTGTCAGTCCACTCCCTTTATATGTCCTTGATTCTATTATATTCACCAGTTTATATTGTTCATCAGATTTTGTATTCACTTGCTTTTTAGATTCACTTGTTTATAGTTTTGTATTTGTTGTCACTTCCTTGTTCATAATTTTTATCTTTACATTTTTCTTCTTCCTCCTCTTTTAAAGAATACCCTTAAAAATTTCACATAATACTGGTTTGGCAGTGATGAACTCATTTAGCTTTTTCTTATCTGTTAAGCTCTTTATTTGACTTGTAATTCTAAATTATAGCTTTGCTGGGTAGAGTAATCTTGGTTGTAGGTTCTTGCTATACATCACTTTGAATATTTCTTGCCATTCCCTTCTGGCCTGTATGGTTTCTATTGAGAAATCAGCTGACAGTTGTATGGGTACTCCCTTGTAGGTAACTGTTTTAGTTTTGTTTGTTTGTTTGTTTTGTTTTGTTTTTTTCCTTGCTGCTTTTAATATTCTCTCTTTGTCTTTTGCCCTTGGTATTTTAATTATGATGTGTCTTGGTGTGGTCCTCTTTGGATTCCTTTTGTTTGGAGTTCTCTGTGCTTTCTGCAATTGTTGGTCTATTTCTTTTACCAGGTGGGGAAAGTTTTCTGTCATTAATTCTTCAAATAGATTTTCAATATCTCACTTTTCCTCTGGCACCCCATAATTCGGATGTTGGTACAATTGATGTTGTCTCTGAGGCTCTTTATACTATCTTCATATTTTTGGATTCTTTTTGCTTTTTGTTTTTCTGGTTGGGTGTTTTTTGCTTCTTTATATTTCAAGTCTTTGACTTGATACTTGGGATCCTTTAGTCTGCTCTTGGATCTCTATATATTATTCTTTATTTCAGTCAGTGTATGCTTAATTTCTAATAAGTCCTTTTTCATATCCTTGAGGGTCTCACTATATTTCTCAGAGGTTTCTAGAAGATTCTTGATAACCTTATAACTATGATTTTTGAACTCTAAATCCAGTAGTTTTCTTTCCTCTATTTCTTTGACTTGTGACTTGTTTCTTTGTCTCTGGACTTTGGCTGCTTCCCTGAGTTGAAAGAGTGGCTTTGTGAGCTAGGTGTCCTATAGGGCCCAGTGGCTCAGCCTCCCTAATTACCATAGATGGAAACTCTTGGTGTACCTCTTTGTGGGCTGTGTTCACAGTCTTCTTGTAGTTAAGCCTTGATTGCTGTTGGTACACTGGTTGGAAATGACCTCCAGGTCAATTGGCTATGAGAACCAGTTGTGTCTACAATGTGAGAACTTATGTGCTGGAAACACCCTTATGGGGAAGGACTTGTTGTGGAACTCACTGAGTCTGCCCCCTGAGTGTTTCTTTTATGGATGTGAAGAGTTTTAATCGTGATGGTCTCACTCTGACCACTGGGTACACTGGCTCTTGGTTCTCCAAGGAGGTGTAAAGTCAGAGGCTGCTTGAAACTACCCAGCAGGAGCTACAGGGAGATCTACAGATTTCTCTTCTTTATTTGGGGTTTGGAGGTTCCCAGATGAGGGACAGCTGCGAAGCAGTGCAAGTTACTCTGGAGCCTTGGGCCTTCTTTTGGAATGTCTTGCGCTCTCTGATTTAGCTGAAGTTTGTTAGGTTTTAGATTGCAGTAGGCCTGTCCATTCATATGCAAAAGCCTCTGTGCACAGCTTGAGTGGAGTTGTAAATTGAGTGAGGCAAGGTCTCAAGGAATCACCAGGCAGAGCAAACAGAAATGGCTGACCTTCAGCCCTACCCCAAAGAGGTCCCCAGGTCTCTGAGTCCTGTGGCACCATGCAGGAACAATAATCACTGCAAGCATCTCTGAGAGAAAACTGCCCTCAAATTCTGGCCTGATAATAGACAGTCCAGTTTCCTCAGCATGAGTCTGGGTCCCCAGAGTCTCGCCCTTGTAGGTAACTAACTAGAGTACAGAGCAGTATCTCTCTCCCAATTGAAAAAGACAACAGCATACCCAGTTGCCAGCCCATTTCCATGGGCACCTCTGTACATCCACACTTCGGCACTTCTGCACCTCTTACCGGATACAGTGTGCTTTTCTCTTTCCTTCTAGTTGTAGAATTTCCACTCAGCCAGCCTTCCCATGATTGTGGATGGTATTCATTTTGTCTTTTAGTTGTAGTTTTGATATAGTTGTGGGTAGCAGCAAGTTCAGGTGTTTACCTATGCCGCCATCTTGGTTGTTAATCTCAGATTTTTTTCTTGATAGTTTATTGACAGTGTATAAATATACAATTGAGTTTTGTATGTTGATTTTGAATCCTGGAACTCTTAATTTTTTTAAATTAATTTTAAAAGCTATTAATGGAGTATTTGGTGTTATCTATATATATTTTCATGACATCAGTAAATAAGGACCATTTTATTTCTTCTTTTCCAATTTGTGTAATTTTTATTTCATTTTGTTGCCTAACTGCTCTGACTAGAGCTCCAGGTAATATTTTGAATAAAACTAGCAAGCATGGGCATCCTTATCTTTTTGACTATTCTTAGTGGAAGAGCTTTCTGTTTTTCTTTATCAAGTATTTTAGCTCTGGGCTTGTCATAGATGGTCTTTATTTGGTTGTAGTCTTTCCCTCTATTTTCATGTTGTTGAAAGCTTTCATAATGATTGGATGTTTAAATTTTGTCAAATGCTATCTATATTTCTTCAGGTCTGTTAATGTTTGCTTTTTATTTAGGTGCTCCTATGTTTGGTGTATAAATATTTACAAATGTAATATCATCTTATTGGATTGACCTTTTAATCATTATAGTTCACTTTGTCTGTTGTGACCATTAGCTTAAAGAGTATTTTGCTAAGTATAAGCAGTAAATAACTGTATACTTGTAAGTATACAGTTATTTCCATTTTCATGAAATATCTTTTCCATCCCTTCACTTTCAATCTGTATTGTGTCCTTAAATCAGAAGTGAGTCTCTTATAGGTAGCACACATTGGGGTCATATTTTCCTTTATTTTTATGGACTCAATCACCTTATATTTGGATTGTAGAATCTAACTATGTACATTTAAAGTAAAATCAATAGATAAGTATTGGATTACTATCAATATTTTTAACTTTTTTCTTACTGTTTTGTATTTTTTGGTCCTTTATTCTCTTACTCTGATCCTTTGTGATTTGATAATTTTTACAATGATATGCTTAAATTCTTACTATTTTTCTTCTTATGTATCAACTATAGGTTATTAGTTTGTAATTGTCATAAGATTTACAGGAAAAGTCCTAAAGGATGCATGAAAGCTGCCAGCTGTGAGTTTGACATGTTTGACCTAACTGTAGGCTGATTAGAGGCTGGATAGTATATAGTTAGGGTCCTTCCAAGAAGAAATTGGGACATGTTTTATCTGATACTTCTGTACTGCTATAGCCTCTGAAGGGGCTCTTGCACCATTAATAAATTTGGTTGCTGTAGTCTGTGGGATTTATGAATATAATTCTCATTGGCTATCAAAGCCAATAGATCTATATATCCATTGGGTGGCAAGGACAAAGTGGGCTGCCAGATGTGTATATAAGCTCCTTGCAGGGATATATTTGTAATTAGGGGTGAGCTCAAGGGTGAGGCCTCATGAGGTGTCTGCTGGCTTCCCCTGACTCTAGGGTAGTGGTTCTCAACCTTTATAATGCCACAACCCTTTAATACAGTTCCTCATGTTGTGGTGACTTCCAACCATAAAATTATTTTTGTTGCTATTTCATAACTATAATTTTGCTACTGTTAATGAATCATAATGTAAATATCTGTGTTTTCTGATGGCCTTAGGTGACCATGCTAGCAGTTCTCAACCTGTGGGTCACCCTCAGGTTGAGTAACCACTAGCAGGGTAGCCAAAGACCATCGGTGTATTGGCTCTATTTCATTTCTTGGTGATTATATATATATATTGCAAGAAATCAATTGTCCTTCCAAGACAATGGAAATATTGAGTCTGTTGAAAAAAAATCAACTACTGAAAACAAAGGAGATTCTCACCAAAAAATAAAAGGATTACCATATGGTCTGACAATTCCACTTCTTGGTATATATCCAAAAGAATTAAAATCATAATCTCAATAAAATATCTGCACATCCATATTCATAGCAGCACTGTTCAAACTCCAAAGAGGAAGCAACCCAAGAGCCCATGGATAGACAAATCAATAAACAAAATTCAGTATTATCATACAATGATATTTTACTCAACCTTAAAATGAAAGTAAATTCTAATAAATGCTATAACATGGATGAAACCTGAGAATATCATGTTAAATAAAGAGAGTCACTGACAAAAAGCAAATACTGTATGATTCCACTTACATTATATATTCAGACTGGTCTAGTAAATAGAAATGGAAAATAGAATCATGATTACTAGGGACCAGTGAAATAGTTACTGCATAATGGGTACAGTTGCAGTATTGCAAGATGAAGTTCGATAGTTTGGTTGTGCAATAATGTGAATATATGTATTACTGAATTGTACACTTAGGAACTATTATATTAAGATGGTAAATATTATGTTATGTATATGTTAGCACAATTTGTAAAAAAAAAAAGGAATACTCATAACTCCAGATAATACTTGATTTCTCTCAGTTGTTTGAAAGCATTCCTTTCAATGGCATTTGATATGTTATTACTCTTTTGTGATGGAGCAATTTTTTCTTTACAGGAGATGGAAGAGTTTGTCCAGAGCTCTGGAAAACATGGTATTGTCGTGTTTTCTTTGGGATCAATCATCTCAAATATATCAGAAGAAAGAGCCAATGTGATTGCATCAGCCCTTGCCCAGATTCCACAAAAGGTTATACTAAATATCTTAATAGTGCACAGCTATATATGTGCTAATTACATAAATTCCTGTGTGATATGTAAGCCATTATGATAGCTCCTATTTATCTCAGCTATGAATTCAAACCAAAAGATACAAGGCAGGTGCTAAAATAGAAGAAAAGTTATGTTTAACAGTAACTTTGGCATTAACATTGTGATCAGAATGGAATATATTTAACAGGTATAATGTCAAGTTTGGTGTTACAGTGATATTGCAGGAGGATACCAAAATCACCAAACTCTGCTCTCTCACTGGCTCCATCTTATTGCAGGATCCCTGAAGACACAGTGCACACTGCATGTTATTAGAAAGGAATAAAATTCTAACAATAATATTAAGTAGGAATTGATGACCTACTGAAAGAATGCCATTTTATGTTTTCTAAGTAATCCAGGTCACTCTTACTTCCCTAATTTTTGTTATAGGCCTATTCAGTGTGATTTCTGGGTGCTGTTCAGAGAAAGAATAGCCAGGATTCACTAACCTGGGTCCAGGTTCCCAAGCCAGACACATCTAGAGAAAGAAAAGCTGTCACAATCTGGTTGACTGAGTCCTATAAAAGTGGAGGAAGATAAATTAGAAATGGGGAGGAGACAGTGGATCCACCATTAAGATGACTGTGTGCTTTATCAAATATGGCTCCCAAAAACCTCTGCTTCTAACCCATCAGAATAATAACTTCTCCTGGTTGAGGAAGGGGTAGGGACTATATGAGGAGTCCAGGAGAAGTAAGCTCAGTATGGAAAAGTTCAGATGCCCCCTTCTCCATAAAACAGAGTAGTAAGATATTGTTCAATATCTTATTTACACTTGCAGTCTTTGGGTATTTATGAACTACTTTTTCGTTTCCTAACTGATGTAATTTCTGCTTATAGCCTGTGCTAATTTTTGCTAAACATCTCCTGCTACTTTAACACCCATGTAACAAATAAATGTTAAGCACTATAATGTAAATTATAATCCAGTTTATGAAAAATGCTGATATTTATGAGAATTAAAAAATCAGAATCTAGTTTGTTCCTAGATATAAAAATTGCTTGGCTACAGGCCCTATTGTAATCAGTGCTGTCCATGCTATATAGTGTGTCACTGAAGTTTTAACACTTAGTTGAAAAAACTTTGGCATCATCACAATTTTGGATTTTTTTTCAATAACTCTACTGTAATAAAGTGCCTACATGTTCTTCTTTGTTGCATTTAAATTTTTTTTTAGTCTTAGATAAATCTTTGGTTCATGGGGTTCAAAAAGCTGTAGTACAGTGAAATACTACTCTGCCATAAAAAGAAGAAAAACTTTACTTTGGGGACAGCAAGGATGTACCTGAAGAGTATTATGCTATGTGAAACAAGCCAGTAAGAAGACAAATACCGTATTATTTCACTCATATGTGGAATCTAAATGAACAAACAAAAAAGTTAACAGACTCACAGATAGCAACTGACAGCTCTCAGGGTAGAAGTAAGGAGGCTGGTGGCGAAGAGGGAAATGGTGGGATTGAGGGGGGAAAAAGGGAAAAAGAGAAAAACTCATGGACACAGACAACAGTGTGGTGATTTCAGAGGGGATGGGGATGAAGAGAGGTGCGGGAGGGTATAGAGTGGATAAGTGGTGATGGGCAGAAACTTGACTTTGGGTGATGAACACACAATACAGTGTACTGATGATGTGTTGTAGAATTGTACACATAAAATCTGTATAATTTGTTAATCAGTATCACCCAATAAATTCAATAAAAAAATAAAAAATATTAAAAAATTAATTAGTGACTTTAAATCAAACAAAAAGTGAAAAAAGTTAAATTTTTATGTAAAAATTAACTTATGAGACAAGTAGATATAAGAAAACTCCCTTCTGTAATACTTAAAAATATAGGTTAATATTGCATTGCAAAATGAGAGAAATTATAAATAAACTAGAGGCCTGATGCATAAACTCCTGCAAGGAGATTGGGGGCGGGGCGGGGTGGGGGTGGGGAGGCTCAGCCTAGCCTGTGCCCTCTCACAGTCTGGAGCCCTTGGGGTATGGCACACTGCTTGCTTAGGGCCGCTCCTCTTGCAATCCTGGACTCCTTGCTCTTTACTGCCTGCCTATGTGCTGCTCCTTACCGCTCAGCTTGCTGATCCTTAGCAAGGCTATGGGGGTGGGAGCGGCTCCACCACCACCGCTGGCGCTGTCAGCCATAATTCTTGCTTCTTGCTGAGCAGTGCTCCCCCTGTGGGGGTGCACTGATCACCAAGGAGCAGCTCCTGCATTGAGTGTCTTTCCTGTAGTGGTGAGTGCACATCATAGCGACCAGGTGTTCTGCCGGTTGTTCCAACGTTTGCATATTATGGTTTTATTATATAGGATGTGTAGTAAATATCTACTTTTTTGCACTAGAATTATGATTAGACCTAAATTTTTTAAAATACATTTTTATTGATTTTAGAGAGGAAGGAAGTGGGAGAGAGAGATAGAAACATCAATGATGAGAGAGAATCATTGATTGGCTCCCTTCCACATACCCACAACCCTGGCATGTGCCCTGGCCAACAATTAAACTGTGACCTCTTGGTTCATGGGCCAATGCTCAACCACTGAGCCATGTTGGCCAGGGCTAAAATTTTTTAAATACTTAAACTCATTCTTGATGATCTCATTTCTATACCTGTATGTATTGAACATCATGATTGCATTCATACTTGATTGAATGTAAAAGTAAACACATAAAAAGTGGGTATTACTGTCATACCAGTGTTATAATAGCTCTTTGTGTTAATCTCTTGTCCTTATTACTTATCTGTCTATGAAGGGCTTAATCTAGATTATCACTTAATTGCTTTGTAATATGAGCATGCTATACCTTTAGTTCAACTCATGGAATGAAATATTTTCTTTGCTTTAACAGGTTCTATGGAGATTTGATGGCAAGAAACCAGATACCTTGGGGCCAAATACTCGGCTCTATAAGTGGATCCCCCAGAATGACCTTCTTGGTGAGACTGAAAACCAAACACCAAAATAACAAAAACTCCAAAAATAGTGATAATACTTCAAAAAGAAAAAAATTTACTGAACATTTATTTTAGAAAAACTCAAAAATAATCCTTAATGTTGATACATTTGCCAGTCCTGAGGGAAAAGGATAACATATAAAAGCTAACATTTTATTATAGACCATCTCCTCCCTTATGTTTGAAATCAAAAATCTTTACTTCAGATATAACTACTTCTCATGAAGAATTTTTCAATAACTACCACTCTGCCTCCTACTTCTCCCTTCTTATTTCTATTTTTTCCACTTCTGTATGGGTACTGACATTAAAAAATAAGAACACTTCTTTTATTACCAGTGACTCCATTTTTCAATGGAGAAATAGTCATAATCTTCCTGAAGTGACAACACATTTCACGATAAAATGTGGTCTGTTCTTTTTCTGATTCCAGAGTCACCACACTCACATTTCCTGCTTCCTGGACATCCCACATGTAATACTTGATGACTTCACTATTTCTTTAAGAGAATATTTTCAAACATGCTACCTCCTTTTATTTATTTATTGACTTATTTATTTTTTCTGAAAATGCTATTTTTTATTCATAATGCTCTCTTCCTTCTTTTTTTTCAAATTTATCTTTATTGTTCAAAGCAATACAGAAGTCGTCCCTTTTCCCCATTGACCCCTTCTACCAAGCACCTGCTCCTCACAGAATGTTCTCCTTCAACTTGTCATTTTTCAAGTCACAATGCCATACCATGTCTATTTACCTCTTCAGCAATTACAGCTATTCTTTCTATGAGATCTAAAATACATTTTTCTTTCTTTTTTATTAAATTATCTGTGTACATACCTGCATTTTCATGTGTATAATAATCTGTCATCTAGAATATAGTGTCTGAGTGCTCTTCTTGCCCAACTCTCATTTCATTTCTAAGTCTTATAATTAATAATTTACTGAAATTCACCTAATCCTAGGTCATCCAAAAACCAAAGCCTTTATAACTCACGGTGGAACCAATGGCATCTATGAGGCAATCTCCCATGGGATCCCTATGGTGGGCCTTCCTATGTTTGCGGATCAACCTGATAACATTGCTCACATGAAGACCAAGGGAGCAGCTATCAGAATGGACTTCAACACCATGTCTACTGCAGATTTACTCAATGCATTGAAGACAGTCATTAATGACCCATCGTGAGTACCACAATTTTAATAGTATTTATAGATTCTTTTGTCTATGATGAGTACAAGTTTCATCTGCTACTGAGAGATTAATTTTAAAATTATTAATTTTAAATCAATCTTAAATCTGTTTTTATTTCCAACCATAAATTAATTTCAAAGTTGCATTTAACCTGATTGAACAGGTAATCAATTACTACAACAATTTTCTACACAAATGTATACAAAGTAATATTGTTCACTACAAGGATACGTGTTTTTTGTGTGTGTGTGTCTGTGTTTTTTAAATATGATAGAACCCATAGAATTAAGGAACGAAGAACACAAGAAGTTGCATAAAATATTTCAATTTAGTGCCAAACATTCCTGAAACTATAAATTAAGGACAGAAAAAGGGGTTCCATGTTATCAGAAAATTCCAATTTAAGTCCAAACTACCTATGAAGAAGTAAATTTAATGAATGGTACTATTTTGAATTATATTCATGACATTTTCAAAAACCTTTCATGGGCATGATATGCTTAGGTAAGTTAACTTCCTTTCAGTGTTGGTATCTTTGGGTTTCTCCTTTAGATATAAAGAGAATGCAATGAGATTGTCAAGAATTCATCATGACCAGCCTATGAAACCTCTGGAGCGAGCAGTCTTCTGGATCGAGTTTGTCATGCGCCACAAAGGAGCCAAACACCTGCGGCCAGCCTCCCATGACCTCAGCTGGTGCCAGTACCACTCTCTGGATGTGATAGGGTTCCTGCTGGCCTGTGTGGCAACTGCTACATTTGTCATCACAAAATGTTGTCTTTTTTGTTACCAGAAGTTTGCTAAACCAGGAAAGAAGAAAAAAAGGGAGTAGTTTCTGAGGCCTGAAGCTGACACTCCTGAAGCTGATATGCCTCCTTCATTTTATTCTGTACAATGAAGTTGTAACATGAGGATTCCTACTTTTTGTGACAAAAACGACTTTTCACAATTTAGCTTCACAAATCAAACTTTGTTTTCAACTGATTTTCTGTCTGTTTAAGAGTTAAAAACATTCATACCGAAGAGGAAAAAACTGGGCAAAAATAAAATAATAAAACAATGTGGGTATATATTAAATTTTATTATATTAATTTTAAAGTTATACCAAAAATTAAGCTTAATTATGTTTCCAACATTAGGCATAAACACAAGAACATTAAATGTGATATTTATCTTTCTCTAACTGACTTATTTCACAATATCAGTATTACTGTGCAAATACTCAGAATATTTTTAATTTATTCTGGTATAAAATTCTGTATTTTTATCTTTTGCTAAAGAAACCATTCAATAGAATTATGTGAAATGATTCATCCTTCCATTTCCTTTTAAGAGATCACTAATGCTCCTATTTTTTTGGGGGGAGGGGGGAAGGAGAAGGTTGTTATCCTATCTAATAAAAGAGTAATATGCAAATTAACCATCACTCAGGCCTGCTGGGGTGAGCAGTTGGGGGGAATTAAGCTTGTAGGGGGGACGTTTAGGGGTAACCAGGCCTGCAGGGGAGGGCAGTTAGGGGCAAACAGGCTGGCAGGGGAGCAGTTAGGCATCAATCAGGCAGGCAGGGGAGTGGTTAGGAGGCAATCAGGAAGGCAGGCAGGCGAGCAGCTGGGAACCAGCAGTCCTTGATTGTGAGAGGAATGTCAACTGTCTGGACAGTCGGACATCCCTCTCGGGGGTCCCACATTGGAGAGGGTACAGCCTGGGCTGAGGGACACCCCCCCACCCTGTGTATGAATTTCATACACCAGGCCTTTAATATATATATATTATTTAATATATATTATATATTATATATATAAAATATATATATATTTGTTGTTGAAAGTATTATAGATGCCCTCCTCCCCCTTTTTAACCGTCATCTTTTTAACCGTCATTTACCCACTCCTTCCTACTCCTGCACCCTCTACTCCTTGGATTTACTGTATATCCAGCCTCAGTATCATTTGTTACCTAAGAATGTAGCAGGTCATTTGCCCTCATCCAGTTTATTTCCCATTAAAGTGTATGTGGAGCCATAGCTGGGCTAGGTGGGCTCAGTGGTCAGAGTGTAACTCTGCAGACTGAAGTGTTGTGGGTTTGATTCGAGTCAAGGGCATGTACCTTGGTTGTGGGTTCTTGTACTAGAGGCAAACAGTCTATGTGTCTCTGTCTCTCTCTCTCCCTTTTCCACTCTCTCTAAAATTATCAATGGAAAAAAATATCTTTGGGTGAGGATTGACAACAACAACAAAAATAAAAATAAAGTGTATTCTAACTTAGAAATATAACAACAGCTAGTTGCTCCCTAATATAAAATTGAGCAGTTTATGATAGACTTTGGTTTTAGTAACTAATTCTCTTTACATCACAGCCCCCTAAAACGATTCAACTGGTTGCTTTTTTTCCTCTTGCAGCCTTTGATAATGGATATATGGACTCAATTGCAGGTTTGATAATGTAGAACCCATACTCTAAAGCACATGTGTCAAACACAAGGCCCGCGGGCCAAATCTGTCCCGCCAGGCCTTGCAATGTGGCCCGCACCGCGCTGTCATCACTGCGCTCCGCTGCGTTTCCATCACAATGACAGTTTATGACTGTTCAGTAAACCATTCAGCCCGCGATTTAGGCTGGATTTTAGATTTTGGCCCCTTCTCTGATTGAGTTCGACACCCCTACTCTAAAGGGACTTATTGACTGTTCGTATAGTGTGTGTCTGTACATATATATATATATGCACTTCTTGCAAAATAAGGCACAACATCACTTAGCTATTTACAAACACATGTATACCCAAGGAAAACTTGTTCAGTCATAACTTGCACATGAATATTAAAAATCATTATTCATAGTGACCAAAATTGGGGGCAAAGGATGTTTATCAACTAATGCAAGAAAAAAAAATGTGATATGTCTTTATTATGAAATATCTGGAAAATAAAAAGCATACATGCTGTAACATGAATAAATCTTTAAATTATTTTGCTAAGTGAAAGAAGCCAATCACGAAAGGCCACCTATGACATTATTCAGTTTATTCACATTATTCACATTGCAAGGCCCACGGGCCAAATCCGTCCGCCAGGCCTTGCAATGTGGCCGGCACCGCGCTGTCATCACTGCACTCCGCTGCGTTTCCATCACAATGACAGTTTATGACTGTTCAGTAAACCATTCGGCCTGCGATTTAGGCTGGATTTTAGATTTTGGCCCCTTCTCTGATTGAGTTCAACACCCCTAGTTTAGAGAGTAAGATATTAGGGATTTCCAAGTGAAGGGTAAAGGTTTCACTGGGGTAGGAAAATGCTCTTCACATGATCATCATGGTGGAAGCAATATTCTGTGAAAACAGTATGAACTATTGAAATGTACATTTTATATGAATCAATTGTATGACTGGTAAATTATATGTTCACAAAGTTTTATTTTAAGAAATTAAAATATCAGAGGAGAAAATGGCAGCTAAATGGGCAGCATGTCACCCACCTTATCCCAGGGCCAGATGGGAAATACTGCAAAAGTAGAGAACATTCACCTGCAATTACCAACTGAGGTCCAGCTAAGGAAGAGATTTATAATACATCAAAGAAGGACAGAAAGCAAACTAGTAGGAAGGGCCAGGTCAGGAGAGGAGCTGACCCAGCTCCCACGGGCAGTAGGCCAAGAGAGGACGGAATGCTGGGCCACAGGAGGGTCCGTTTCCTCTGAAGACAGAGGCCCAGAACCCAGCCTCGGCACCAGAGATGAGACCTGTGGCCCATGTAACATCCAGCTGTGAAGGTCTACTGGTGACTGTGGAGTCCAGCAGATTGGAGCTGGTTGGAGAGAAAGTCACAATTTACTTTTTTCTAAACCCAGTGCTTATGAGTTTTCATTTACAACTACTCACCTGAGGCTTTGGTGCAGGAGGGAGGTACAGACTTGAGGTGCCTATAGAGAGGCTGGTGGGGGAAGCAGTGCAGGGAGACATGGAACAGCAGTAGTCAGGAATCCTACATTTGGTCATTTGTATGCATCCAAACCTAAATGGCCCTTTTTCCAAAGAGAGCCACCTGCTCCCAGTAGCCACAGGGCAACAATGACAAGTGCCGAGGATGTGGAGAAAAGTGGACCCTAATATACGCTGGTGGGAATGTCAGCTAGTGCAGCTATTATGGAAAAGAGTATGGATTTTCCTAAGAAAAAAAAATATGGAGCTACCATTTGACCCAGTGATTCCGTTTTGAGGAATATATCCTAAGAAAACGAAATACCAATAAGAAAGAATGTATGTATCCCTATGTTCCTAGCAGCACAATTTACAATACCTAAGATCTGGAAAGAGCCCAAGTGCACATCAGCAGATGAGTGGATGAAAAAAAAAAAAAAATCACCATTTGAGACAGAATGAAGGGAGCTAGAGAGTATCCTGCTAAGTGAAATAAGTCAGTCAGAGAAACAGAAATATCACATCATCTCATTCATAGATGGAATCTAAGTAAGAAAATAAACTGATGAGTAGAGTGGATCCAGAGACATGGAAACATGGAACAGATAGTGGAATCTTAGAGGGAAGGTGGGAGTATGTGAGTGGGTGGGAGGTAATTAACCAAAAACCTTGTATGCATATATGAATGGCCCATGGACCTAGAAAATGAGGTGGTGAAGGATTGAGGTGAAAGTTGGGGGTGGGCTAGTTGGTGCCAATGGGGAAAAAGGGCATATATGTAATATTTTCAACAATAATAAATTATTTTAAAAAACACATTAGCATGCTTAAAAAATGGGCAAAGGAACTAAACACTTCTCCAAAGTAGACATACAGGCCAAGAGATATTTGAACAAATGCTCAAAGTCACTAATCATCTGAGAGATGCAAATTATAAGAGCAATTAGGAATCACCTCACCTGTCAGAATGGCTATCATTAACAAATCTACAAATGACATGTTGGCAAGGATGTGGGAAAAAAAGGGAACCCTCTTGAACTGCTGGTGGGAATGCAGACTGATGGATGCAACCACTGTGGAAAACATTATGAAGAGTCCTCAAAAAATCAAAAACGAACCTCCATTTGACCCAGTGATCCCACTTCTAGGAATATATCCTACTACACCAGAAACACCAATCAGAAAGAATATATACACCCCTATATTCATAGCAGCACAATTAACAATAGTTAAGATTTAGAAACAGCCCAAGGCCCATTAGTTGATGAGTAGATAACAAAACCTGTGGTACATTTACACAATGGAATACTACATGGCAGTAAACATGAAAGAACTCTTTCCATTTGCAACAGCATGGATGGACCTGGAGAGTATTATGCTAATTGAGATAAGCCGGTTTGGCTCAGTGGATCGAGTGTTGGTCGAAAGGTCCCAGGTTCGATTCCGGTCAAGGGCATGTATCTTGGTTGCGGGTACATCCCAGCAGGGGGTGTGCAGGAGGCAGCTGGTCAATGTTTCTCTCTCATCGACATTTCTAGCTCTCTATCCCTCTTCCTTCTCTATGGAAAATCAATAAAATATATTGTTTTAAAAAAGATAAGTATCATATGAGCTATGTATATGTAGAATCTAATGAACAAAATAAACTGATGAACAAAATAGATGCAGAGATAAAACCATGAAAGGAATGATGAATGTCAGAGGAAAGGTGGGGTAGTTAGTGTGTGTTGGAGAGTAGAGATTAATAGGGGAATTGACATGCATATACGCATAACCCATGAACACAGACAGTAGTGTGTCAAAGGTTTGGGAGAGGCAGGTATGGGAGAAGGTGATCAATGGGGGGGGGGGGGGACCTCAAGCAAACACCAGTAATACTTTCAGCAATAAAGATAAATTTAAAAAATAAATAAACAAAATAAAAACTCTGGAACTGTCATCCAGTTAATTCTTTGTCAGCTGTGTAATAGCTTATCTCCCTTTCTTCACAGAAGTGAGTACAGAGAAAATTACCTCTAACTTCCTATAATAATGACATTCATCTATAATAAATTATAAAACACAGGAAAACTGCAAAGTTGATGCAGCAGGATGACACCACTTTTAGATACTACACAGATTTGTATTAAAAATAAGGTCATTACTTTGTAATGTTCTGACTTGCCATAAAATTATCTGACTGTTCATCAAAGGTATTTACTTTGTAATGTTCTGACTTGCCATAAAATTCTCTGATTATTCATCAAATGTATTTTCTGTGGGTGTATAGGTTACATTTTAACTTCCTGGTTGATAGCCTTTTGTACTTAAGCGTAAGCCTTGGGAACGGGATCGTCCATTTGAAAAGAAGCCTCCGTGGGAACTGGATCGGCCATTTGAAAAGAAGCCTGTGTGCCTCCAGGATGCCTAGGAAGTGGATTTCAGTTCTGCTGCTGCTCCAGCTGAGTTGCCACTTCAGCCCTGGGAGCTGTGGGAAGGTGCTGGTGTGGCCCACAGAATACAGCCATTGGATCAACATGAAGACAATCCTGGATGCACTTGTGCAGAGAGGTCATGAAGTGACTGTTCTGACATCCTCAGCTTCGATTCTTGTTGATCCCAATAAGCCATCTGCTATTCAATTTGAGATTTATCCTACGTCTTTAACAAAAGATGATTTTGAGGATCTTTTCACACGGATTATCTCTAAGTGGACATATATGCCAAAATATGCATTTTTTACTTATTTTTCACTAATGCAAGATATCATTTGGGAATATAATGACTGTATTCAAACACTCTGTAAAGAAGTAGTTTTGAATAAGAAACTTATGACCAAACTACAGGAATCAAGGTTTGATGTCGTTCTTGCAGATGCCGCTGGACCTTGTGGTGAGCTGCTGGCTGAGCTACTTAAAGTACCTTTTGTGTACAGTCTCCGTTTCTCTGTTGGCTATACAATTGAAAGGTACAGTGGAGGACTTCCATTCCCTCCATCCTACGTACCTGTTATCTTGTCAGAATTAAGTGATCACATGACATTCATGGAGCGAGTAAAAAATATGATTTACGTACTTTATTTTGATTTCTGGTTCCAAACATTTACTGAGAAGTGGGATCAGCTTTGCAGCAAAGCACTAGGTAAGTCATGTCCTTACTTGGTATCATGATAACCTAACTTTGTTAGTGCTCTAAAAGGTGGGTTAGTATAAGTATTAATTCAGAGAAATGTGTCTTTAATAAGTAAATAATAAAATAACATTATAAACTGATCTTTCATTCTCACAAATATTATGGAAATGCTTATATTATAAGGTCATTGAGGAATTGCTTCCTCTAATATAGTTTAGTTTGATTTAAAAACTAAACTAATTTGCCACAGTACCTGAAGGGTTCTTTCACACACAGGACAGAGAGTGCTCTGTTCCAGACTCAGTAACCTATAATGTGAGTTTTCTAATGACTTCACATTCCTTCACTGATCTGCTTAAACACTAAACTTTTGTTGATGGGTGTACATGTAAGTCAGTAAACTTCATTTTGTGAAAACTCTCCCTTCATTAAAGACAAAATGAGTCAAAATTAAGAGTGAGCACATTTATTACCTTACTTTATGAAAATATTCCAGACGTTATTTGTAAATGTTTTTAGTAATACACAAGTATTATTAGGCTCCAAAATTGAACCAAATGCAATTATAGTGCCAGAAATTGTGCCATACTCTCAAAACCTTATTTTTGGGGGGAAATCTAGGATAACAGGAATAGCTTGCTAAATTGTAAAAACTAGATTAAATAATATAGGGAAAAGTGTTTCCATGTATATGGTAGATTTAATTGATTGAGGAATTAAAATCGTTGTTTACATTTGCATCTATTACTTCTACAGCTGTATAGAGTAAGCAAGTACATGTTTAATTCTATAGTGGCTTAGGTTTAACCATTTTCTATGCTTGTGAATGTCCTGATGTAATGTTAGAGAAGAAAATCTGTTAAATTGTATGTATATTGCTAATACTTATGAAAATCATGATATAAAACATCCTATCTAATAAAGAGGGAATATGCTAATTGAACCTCATGCTGTCACAAAGATGTTGGTGCCCACAGCCAATATGGAGGGAATATGCTAATTGACTACCCCTCCCTCAAATATGGTAATGCCTAGTCCCCTCAGCCTCACCAGGGTGCCCAGGCAGGCCCAGCTGCCTCCAGAGTCCCCAAGTCCACCAGCCCCCCAGCCGCCCAGGGCCAGCCTGAGGCACAGGCAAGCCTCGATGGCAGCTCCCCAGCTGCCCAGGGCCACCCAAGCCTTACGTAACCAGGTGGATCGAGGTTTGCACTGCCAGCAATGGCAGCAGCAGAGATGAGATGAGGTGTTACCTTCCCCGGATTGCCGGGTTGCCTCCTAGCCCCTGAGGGCTCTGGACTGTGAAAGGGAGCAGGCCAAGCTGAGGAACACCCCCCCAGTGCATGAATTTTCATTTATCAGGCCTCTAGTGTATATTATATAAATCCTAGAGCCCTGGTGAACCAATTTGTGCATGGTTATGGTCCCTTGGCATGGTCAGAGGTTAGGACTTATCAGGGCAAACTGGCTGGGGAGAGGGACCAAAGGAGGTTGACTATGGGATCAGACTAACCACTCAGCCAACCAAGGGGATGAACTGTGGTATGTTGGCCAACCATAGGAGGTTGGATAAGGGACATCACTGACCACCAGGGCGCAGGTCCAGCATTGAGTGCCTGCCCCATTGTGGTCAGTGCACATTATAGGGACGAGTTAACTATTTTTTCAGTTGACCAACAGGTCATAATTGTCACTTGGGCTTTTATATGGAGAGATGCTTGAACTATTAAACCACAGATATTTTAAACATCTTTAACTGCATTATCCAAGCTTTTTTTTTTTTAAGAAGAAAACAAAATGGTATACTCACATTGCAATATTCTTATTTTCCCAGCTTTTATTTTCTTCTTCCCTTTCAGGAAGACCCACTACATTATTTGAGTTAATGGGGAAAGCTGATATATGGCTTATTCGAACCTACTGGGATTTTGAGTTTCCTCGCCCACTCTTGCCAAATTTTGTATTTGTTGGAGGCCTCCACTGCAAACCTGCTAAGCCTCTGCCTAAGGTAAAACTATTCTTGTTTGTTCTTCTTTGCATTTTCAGGAAGAATGATTCTGTGTTCTTCATTCATAAAATCTGATCGCACTGAGTGACATATGGGAATATGGGTAAAGTGACCTGCCAATTGGAAACTCATATATTTTATACTATTTCAAAAAATTGAATGTCACTATCATTGCAAAATAAAGAACTATATTGAGGAGGCTTTGGAAATAGGGGTAGGTAAATTAAGGCCTTCATTATTCAACACATAAAAAATGTAAGCCATTAATTCAAAAACTAATTTTAAAGAGACTAGCACAGTGCAAGGATAAGGGGGGAGATATATAGAAGAGTCGTGTAGACATAGTTTTTGCTCCCCACAGCAGTGGTTTTACCTAGAAAGAGATCATATTAGCAAGTGATAAAAATAGTGTGAAAAGTATTATAATAAAACAAAAGGCATAATGCTACAATAAGGCTGGAGAGCATCCTATGGGAGTGGATCATAATACCTCAGGAGTGGTAATAACAATCTGGTGTAAGTGAGCATGAGACATCCCTTGTTATTGTCCTCCTTCAACAATAAAAATTTATTTATCCACGAACAAAAGTGCCAAAGTAAAATGACCTGGAAAGAGTCTTGCCCACATACACAGCAGATAATAGGCAGAAAGACTCCAGTACTGGCTGTGGCACCTATAGGATATTGTGACTTGTTCCAGCCCCTCTTAGCTGCAGTCCAGGAGTACTTACCTGGTTTGGGCAGTCATCTCTGGAGGAGAGAGCTTTTGTAGAAATCCAGATTTCAAAAGGAGAAGTTACAGCACTCTGTTGGAGAGAGAGAAAAAAATAGACAAATTTGAATGCATTGGTGTGTGTGAGAGGAAAGCTTGATTTTGCCAGCATCATTCCTCTTCCAAAGCAGCTCAGTGTAAGGCCAAAAGAAGGCCTGACCATGCCCAGGATTTCTTTCACAGGGATAGAGAGCTTGTGAGTGGATGCCAAGCTGCCTCTGGTTTGCAGGATGCTTCCAAAGAGCTCATTTCTCTCTCACAGCATCCAGAATATTGAATTAGAAGCTCAGTGACTGGCGAGAGGGAGCAGATCTTGAAAAGAAGATTAGTAAAGAGCATGTAAAGAGACATGGTTCCTCCTGAATGCATTCTGTACTCCATCAGGAATGCTGACCTCAAAGCATTCAGTAAACCTTTCTTACAGATTCCCCATTCTGGCATGTGGGCACCAACAGTGCCCTACATTCCAACCCAGACCTTCTCCCTCTGGCGAGCTCAATGTAAATGCTGCAAAAGGCAGCAGCAAGAGCAAGATTTGATAAAAGGCTAGGAAGAAAGAGCAGAATACAGACAAGGGTTTGCAGACAGGAAAGAACCATACCCTTGAGCTGTAGCACCACCTTCAGGAAAAGAAAGAGGAGGCACTCAGTATCTGTCCTGGTGCTTTATATGGAGGGAGGGCAAACAGGCTCAAGAATTCTTCCACAAGAGGGAGCATGAAGCACAGAGAAGGCATATCATATAAGATCTGAAAAAGCCTTGTCTACAGCAGTACTGATAAAAGGTATTTCTACCCTGAAAGTGGCTGCTAATTCAAATACAAAAACAGCAATGCAGTGGCTGCTAATTCAAATAAAAAAACAAAAACAGCAATGCAAAATTCCAAAAGAACATGAAAAATCAAGGAAACATTGTACAACAATCCTCAAACAAACAAATACAGACATGGAGATATATGATTCACCCAATAAAAAAGTCAAAATAGCTGTGTTAAGAAAACTTGGTGATCTACAAGACAACAGAATCTTGTGTACTGTTGGTGGGGATGTAAAATCAGTACAACGACTATGAAAAACAGTATGGAGGTTTATTAAGAAGTTAAATAGAGCTTCCATATGATCCACAAATCCACTTCTGGGTATACTTCTAAAAGTAAGAAAAATAAGATATCAAAAATATTTCCATAATTCCATCATTATAAATAAGAGTCTATAAATGTAAACAACTTATGTGAAATACACACATACACACACACACACACACAGATACATGCACATACACACTAAATATTCAATCTTAATAATGGAGCAAATCCTACCATTTAGGCCAACATAAATGTTTATGTTAAGTGACATCAGGCACACTGAAAAATACAAATAATATAGGATATCATTTGTATATGAAATCTAAAAATGGTAAACCGACTAGATACAGTAGTAAAATGGTGATTACCATGGGCTGGTGAAAGAGAGATTAGTGGGTTAGAACTTGGTGAGTTGTACCTCTCCCACTGTGGGGCAGGTGCTCCCTGGGAGATTCAGCGAGGTGGGATTGGAGGTGCCTGTGAATGCCAATGTTTACATTCTCTTTCCACTGATAGCATGGGCAGGAATTCAATTCATGTGCTGCAACTCACCTGCAAGGCCACCATAGAATGCCCTAGGCCACTCACCCCACACTCATCCCCAGGCTCCAACAGACAAACTTCATTGCATTGCTGCAGCCATATGCCACTGGCTGCTACAAATCCAGCCAATCAGCTTACCAGGGTGCCCCAGAGCTGAATACCCTGAGAAAATTGGCCCATGTTTGGCTCCACTGTGGCTAGCCTGCATAGCAAGAATCCTCTGGTACCTTAAGCAACCACTTCAATTCCAGTAAACCAGCAGAATTCACACAGCACACAGACTACACAAAGATCATTCTTACACAAACCCAATCCATCAGGTTCAGGAGAGGTGTTTCATTTAAATCCTAGAAATAAACACAGAAAGTAAACAAATGAGGAAATACGAAAGACTGGTAGTCAAAGCAAATTGGTCTAATACATACAAACAAATACAAAGAGACAACAAATATAGGGAGATAAAGGAACAGGCCCCAAATGAAAGAATAGAAGAAATCTCCAGAAAAAGAGCTATACAAGAAACATACAACCTTCAGTGAATGAACCAGGAAGAAGCATAAAAACTGAACATATCAATTACTAGCAAGGAAATTGAAATAATAATTTTTTTATAAAAGCTCCCAACAAACAAAAGTTCAGGACCAGATGATTTCACAAATAAATTCTACAGATCATTTAATTCTGCCAAGCATTTAGTACCTATCCTAATCAACATATTCCAGAGGTATTGAAAAGAAAATAATATTCCCAAACTCATTCTATGAAAGTGGTCAACAGTATCCTGATAGCAAAACCAGACAAATACAATACAAAAAAATCACAAGACAATAAATATCTCTGATAAAAATAGACGTGAATATTTTCAACAAAATATTAGCAAGATGAATTCAACAATATGTAAAGGATTATACAACATGCTCAAGTGAAATGTATTCTAGCAAGCAAGATGGTTCCATATCCACACAAAAAAATCAATGTGGTAGACAACATCAACAAAACCAAAGATAAAACTCATATGGTCATTCCAATAGTTACAGTCAAACATATATGACAAATCCAGCATCCATTCCTGACAAAAACTCTCAATAAAAGCCATAGGTAATATTGTATTTAATGATGAAAAGCGAAAAGCTTTTCTTCTACAATCAAAAACAACACAGTGATGCCCACTATTGCTCAACCTCTAATTTATATAGTATTGTAAGTCCTAGCTACAGGAATCACAAACGAAATAGAAATAAAGGGCATTTATATTGGAAATGAAGAAGTAAAACTGTCACCATTTGCAGATGACATGATACTGTATATAGAGAACCCTAAGTATTCCACACAAAAAAACTACTAGAACTGATAAATAGATTAAGTAAAATAACAGTATAAAAATTAATATCCAGATATCAGTCAACAAATAATAGTGTTTTCAAGAAGGTAGAGAAAAGGGAATTCCTGTGCATGGAGCAAGTTTGTAAATTGGTGGAGCCACTATAGAAAACAGTGTGGAGATTCCTCAAAAAATTAAAAATAGAATAGTACACAACCCAGCAATTACACTTATGTTATCAGAGGTAAACAAAAACACTAATTTGAAAAGATATATACATCCCATGTTCATTAACTACAATAGCCAAGATATGGAAGCAACCTTAGAGTCCATCAATAGATAAATGGGTAAAATCCATGTGGTCTATACATACTATGAAAAATTACTCACAAATATTAAAGGATCACATCTTGCTAAATGTAACAACATGGAAGGACCTAGGGGGGTATTATGTTAAGTTAAATAAATCAGGCAGAAAAGGACAAATACTATATGATTTTACTTATATGTGTAACTTAAAAAAAAACAGAAACAGACATTTAGACTTATAGATACAAATTATATACTAATTTGGCCCAGTGCACAAATTCATGCACAATGAAAGGAGATTAATTAGAAGAAATATTTTAATATTACTACTCACCCTTTTTTTTCTATGTTAGAAGTGTCAATCAAATTCATGATCAACATTGACACATAGAACAGCAATCATGTGATTGGCACCAGCAAGAGTTTTAGATGCATTACCAATGCATGAGTCAAGTTAGCTTTTAATATATAGAGAGAATAAGCTTTCTGAATTAGATCTGCTATCTAATGTAGCTAAACCTTTCCAGCTCAGTGAAGCACCCCAACTTCTCCTTCAGGTAATTGTCAGAAACACAGCAGTAAATATCAACATGAAGCAGATTATTATTGTAGATAACGCAGGAATGAAAAAAGGTAAAATATGTAACTGCAGCAGTGTTTGACTATATTCTGTGCAGTTAGAAAACCTGAAGTCATTTTCAAGTTCCACCATTTCTTACTTCTTTTCAGTTGGGTCATGTTTCTAAGCTTTCTAAATCTATTTTTTCTGGCTAATGAAAAGAAAACAGGATTCCACAGAATCTCCTATCTACATACTCCTGAACTTCTGTGAGGATGAAATGAGATGAGGCACGTATGTAATGTTCCCACCTGGCTATAAAGCACCTCATGTTCCTGAGCAGAAGACTATAAGGAGCCTAGTGGCTAGGGAGAGGAAGCCGGGTGTTGCTACATGACCTCATTACCCAGACAATTGGACTCTTAGCATATTAGCCTTTTATATTGAGAAATGATTGCCAGAGGGAAGGGGATTGGGAATGGGGGGAAAGGGGAAGAGGACATACTTCTAGTTATAAAATAAATGAATCCCAGGAATTTAATGTACAGCATAAGGAATATAATCAATAATACTTATCATAACTTTGTGCAGTGAGATGGTTACTAGACTTATCACATAGTAAAGAATATAAATATCAAATTACTGCATTGCACACCTGACACAAATATAATATAGTATGCCAACCATACTTCAATAAAAGCTTTTAATGATTTAGAGGGGAAGCTTGGGAGAATCTGGCAAAAAAAACAAAAGTTAAGATGAGCTATAAATTATAATAGAGATGAGATAAAAAAGATATAAAATCATTCTAATTATAATGAACTTTTTCTTAGTATTCATAGTCAAAGATATAAAATACTAATGAATGTACTTAAATAATTCTACAGAAAATTCTGACAATCATAAACAAAAGTAATTAGTAGAACTACAATAAAAAATAAAGTGAGTTAAGATCCTGTTGTGTAGCCTCATTATAAGAATATGTATTATTAATTAACTAGAGTCCTGGTGCACAAAATTCATGCACAAGGGTGTGTGTGTGTCCCTCAGCCCAGCCTGTACCCTCTACAATCTGGGATCCTTCTTACAATCCAGGACTGCTGGCTCCCAACCTCTTGCCTGTCTGATTGCCCCTAACCGCTTCTGCCTGACAGCCTGATCACTCCTTAACCACTCCCCTTCCAGCCTGATTGACACCTAACTGCTCCATTGCCATCCCTATTGCCACTCACTGCTCTCCCCTGCCTTCCTAGTCACCTTTAACTGCCCTCTCTTGCCGGCCTGATTGCCCCTAACTGTACTCCCCTACTGGCCTAATCACCCCTAACAGCTCTCCCCTGCCAGACTGATTGTCCCTAACTGTCCTTTCCTGCTGGACTGGTATCCCCCAACTGCTCTCCCCTGAAGGATTTGTCTCCCTTAACTTTCCTTTCCCATAAGCCTGATCACTCCCAAATGCCCTCTCTTGCAGGCCTAGGCCCTCCCAACTGCTCTTCCTTGCTGACTTGATCACTCACAACTGCCCTCTGCTGGCCATCTTGTGAGGGCAATCTGGTGTCCACATGGGTACAGCCAACTTTGACCACATGGGGGTGCTCAATGTTGGAATGATGGTCAATTTGTATAGTACCTCTTTATTATATAAAATAACATTATAAGTGAAGAATCTCTAAAAGCATTTCCTCTTCAATACTGACTACTGGCTCTAATTTATTTTTTCCTTACACGTGTGTGTGTGAGCATGCATATACATGCGAGCGTGTGCACACACACACACAAACATACACTAGCAAAAGAATATGTAATAAGGGAATTTAAGTTTATCAATTGTATATTCTAAGGAACTGAGGAATTAAGTATCTTCAAAGCAGCCACTGATAATAAGAGAATGGAGGTTCCTCAAAAAAAAAAAAAAAAAAAAACAATTATCATTTGATCCAGCAATAGAGCTTCTGATTATATTCCAAAACAGTGACATTAGAATCATATTCATAACACTTTTCACAAGAGCCAAAAGATAAAAATCAACTCAAGAGCATTCCAATCTAATAAAAGAGTAATATGCAAACTGACCGTACCTCCAACACACCCACCAGCCAATCAGGAGCAAATATGAATATAAATCCAAACAAGATGGCTGAGGTAATGGAGAATAGGAAGGAGGCTTGGGTTTCCCCGGCAGTGGAGGAAGCACAGCTTTCCAACACACATCATAGCCATTGCCGCCCCAGGCTTCTGCTTAAGGTTAAAACGTTTCAATTATAGAAGGTAAATAAATCTCAACAGAAATGGCTGTGGCCACCAAGCAAGCAGAAGGCTTGGCTCTGCTCCAGGCTACAAAGTTTCAACTGTAGAAGATACATAAATCCCAGATACCAGGGCCTCTGCTTGGGTTGTCTGGGGGCGGTGGCTGGCCTGAAAAACTACCACAGGACCCTTGCCCAGGCTACCCCAAGCCCCAAGGGAACACCCACTCTGATCCAGGACACCCTTCAGGGCAAACTAGCTGGCGCCCACCTATGCACCAGGCCTCTATCCTATCTAATAAAAGAGTAATATGCAAATTGATCACTCCAACACGTAAAATGGCTGCCCCAATGTGGTCAAAGATCCTGCCCTCATGTGGACACAAGATGACCACCACAAGATGGCTAGCAGAGGAGGGAAGTTGAGAGGGGACAGACCTGCAAGGAAGGGCAGTTGGGGGGTCAAGGCCTATAGGAGAGAGCAGTTGGAGGGGACCAGGCCTGCAAGGGAGGACAGTTGGGGTGATTAGACCATCAGGGGAGGGCAGTTAGGGGCGACCAGGCTGGCAAGAAAGCAGTTAGGCATCAATCAGGCGGTCAGGGGAGTGAGTGGTTAGAGGGTGATCAGGCTGGCAGGCAGAAATGATTATGGGGCAATTAGGAAGGCAGGCAGTTGAGCAGTTATGAGCAGGAGTCCTGGATTGTGAGAGGGATGACTGAGTGCACGTTTAGGCCCGATACTGTTGGGATCAAACGGGCATTCAGACATCCTTCAAGGGGTCCCAGATTGGAGAGGATGCAGGTTGGACTGAGGGACAACCCTCCCCCCCAATGCACAAATTTTGAGCACTGGGCCTCTAGTGTGTAATATGCAAAGTGTCTAATATGCAAAGTGTCTCCTTGGGAATTTGGAAGTTCGATCACTCACTATGATGAGTGCTGAACACCAGGAGACAGCACAAAATGAAGGAAGGCCCCAGCTGGCACCAGAAAAAAAAACCTGGCCAGCAGCTGAAAGGCCAGATTATCCCTGATTGCCAGCCAGGCCTAGGGAACCTACCCATGCATGCATTTAGTGCACTGGGCCTCTAGGTGATAGATAAAACAATAAACAATCAATACACACAATAATATAATATGTGTTATGTGCTGTGAGTCAGCTCTGACCCTGAGGACCTCATGAATTAATGATGTCCACAAAATCCTACTTTTAAAAGCCCTCTCAACTCTTTTTAGACTCATGCCTATGGCTTCTTTATGGAGTCACTCCATCTCATATTTGATCATCTTCCTTCCTGGTGCCTTCTATTTTTCCCCTCATTATCTTTTTCAAAGAACCCTGCCTTCTCATGATGTCCCTGAAAAATGAAAGTATCAGTTTTGTGATTTTTACCTCCTGAAATATTTCAGGATTAATTATGCTCTATGGGCCACTTGTTGTCTTTCTGGTGGCTCAGTAATGTCGACAAACATTACTAAGTCTTAAAATTTAAGGAAATTCTAACACGTGCTATAACTTAGATGAACTTAAAGACATTTTGCTAAGTGTAAAAGGACACACACAAAAAGTCAAATACTGCATGATTCCACTTACATATAAGGGATTTAGACTAGTCGAATTCATAGAAACATAAAGAAGAATGATAGTTGTCAGGGACTTTTAAAATGGGAAATGGAGAATTACAGTTTAAGAAATATATAGTAAAAATTTTCAAGATGAAAAAGTTCTGGAGATGGATTATACAACAATAGAATATATATACTATTGAATTATACACTTGAAATAGTTAAGATGAAAAGTATATTATGTGTATTTTTTTTTCAACCACACTTAAACATGTTTATTGTGAGCATGTAAATAACACTGCTTGAACTCAAAACTCTGGTAGAAATTGAGGTTTCTGATGACCATAGAAATAGAATAACAGCATTTTTTTAAATGCCCCTTTTTTCAATACAGCAAGGCACTACCAAGGCATTTCAAGGTTTATTGAGAGGTAGAAGCAGTATGTGGTATGATAGATCTTGCATACTTTACTCAACATAATTAATTGATAATAAAACATTATATTCATGATCTTTTATATTTTGTACTTTTATATTAAATTTGCTACTTTTCTTTAAAAACAGGAAGCCTTTTCAAGCATTTATGATGCACAATAGAAATTAAAAAAATATATAATAGTTGAACAAAAGGGAAAAGTAATAAGTGTTATGTTATAGAAATGTGTTAAATAGTTTGTAATAGAACAAGAGCACACACATAAGAGATTAATAATACTATTGTTCTAAAACCTTGACTATTTTTTATGCTCAAAAAAATTTCCACAACCATGGTAGGCAAACTTAGTTTTGTGTACACAGCTAAGAAACCTAGATAAGTTATAATTGTATCTATTATACTGATTAGTACAGTTGTACATACCTACATTTATTATCATATACAACATGATTAACTTGCCAATTGGCAGTAATTTTCTTTTTTTTCTTTTCTTTTCTTTTTATTTTTCTTTTATTAAATTATCTGTGTACATATTTTAACATTGCTCCCCCTCCCATACATACCCTTCCTCCCCAGAATTTTGTGTCCATTGTTTGTACTTATATGCATGTATACAAGTCCTTCGGTTGATCTATTATCTCCTCCAGATCTCCCTACCCTCCCCGCTGTAATTTGACAGTCTGCTTGTTGCTTTACTGTCTTTATATCTATCTTTTGGTTCACAGTTTATAATGTTCTTTATTATCCATAAATGAGTGAGGTCATATGGTATTTCTCTTTCATTGACTGGTTTATTTCACATAGCATGATGTTCTCCAATTCTATCCAGGTTGGTGCAAATGATGTGAATTCCTTCTTTTTTATGGCAGCATAGTATTCCATTGTGTAGATGCACCATGGTATTTTGATCCAATCATCTGCTGACGGGCACCTAGGCTGATTCCAGATTCTAGCTATTGTAGATTGTGCTGCTATGAACATAGGGGTGCATATATCCTTTCTGATGGGTGTTTCTAGTTTCTTGGGATATATTCCTAGGAGTGGGATTACTGGGTCAAATGGGAGTTCCATTTTCAGTTTTTTGAGGAAACTCCATACTGTTCTCCACAGTGGTTGCACCAGTCTGCATTCCCACCAGCAGTGCATGGGGGTTCCTTTTTCTCCACAACCTCGCCAACAATTGTCGTTTGTTAATTTGTTGATGTTGGCTACTCTGACAGATGTGAGATGGTACCACATTGTTGTTTTGATTTGCATCTCTTGGTAATTAGTGACTTTGAGCATGTTTTCATGCGCCTCTTGGCCTTCCTTCTGTCTTCTTTTGAAAATATTCCATTTAGGTCCACTGCCCATTTTTTAATTGGATCATTCATTTTCCTTTTATTTAGTTGTATAAGCTGTCTATAGACGTTAGAGATTAAACCTTTATCAGTGATAACATTTGAAAATATGTTCTCCCATACAGTGGGCTTTCCTGTTGTTGTGTTGATGGTTTCTTTTGCTGGAAAAAAAAAAAAAAAAAAAAAAAAAAAAAAAAAAAAAAAAAAAAAAAAAAGTCTTTTATTTTGATGTAGTCCCATTTGTATATTTTCTCTTTAGTTTCCATTGCCCTAGGGGCAGTATAAGTGAAGAAGTTCTTTTGGCATATGTCTGAGATTTTGCTTCCTGTGGATGACTCTAGTATTTTTATGATTTTCCGTCTTATGTTTAAATCCTGTATCCATTTTGAGTTATTTTTGTGTATAGTGTAAGTTGGTAATATAGGTTCATTCTTTTGCATGTATCTGTCCAATTTTCCCAACACCATTTATTGAAGAGACTGTCTTGACTCCATTGTATATTTGTGCCTCCTTTGTCAAATATTATTTGAGCATAGTGATTTGGGTTGATATCTGGGTTCTTGATTCTATTCCATTGATCTATATGTCTGTTCTTGTGCCAGTACCAGGCTGTTTTGAGAACAGTGGCTTTGTAATACAGTTTGAAGTCTGGTATTGAGATCCCTCCTACTTTACTCTTCTTTCTCAGGATTGCTGTGGCTATTTGGGGTCTTTTATTGTTCCAAATGGACTTTTGGAGAGTTCTTTCTAGGTCAGTGAAATATGCCATTGGTATTTTAATGGGGAGTGCATTGAACCTATAGATTGCTTTAGGAAGTATGGACATTTTGATGATGTTGATTCTACCAATTCATGAACATGGTATGTTCTTCAATCTGTTTACATCTTCCTCTATCTTTTTTTTTCAGTGTCGTGTAGTTTTCCGCATATAGGTCCTTTACTTCCTTAGTTAAATTTATTCCTAGGTATCTTCATTTTTTTGGTGCCATGGTAAATGGAATTGCTTTTTTAGTCTCTGTTTCTGTAAGTTCACTGTTGGTGTACAGAAATGTCATAGATTTCTTGGCGTTAATTTTGTATCCTGCTACATTGCCAAATTCATTTATTAAGTCAATTAGTTTTTTTTAAGTGTATTTTGTTGATTTTCTACAGAGAGGAAGGGAGAGAGATAGAGAGCTAGAAACGTCGATGAGAGAGAAACATTGACCAGCTGACTCCTGCACACCCCCTACCGGGGATGTGCCCACAACCAATGTACATGCCCTTGACCAGAATCGAACCTGGGACCTTTCAGTCCACAGACCGAAGTTCTATCCACTGAGCCAAACCGGTTTCAGCATCACTTAGTTTTTTAATGGATTAAAATAACAAGAACTATACTAATAACTTCTTATGATACTTAATTTTCTCTTTGGCTATTTGTAGCAAAACTTTAGTGTTCACTATGCTACTTTTGTAATGGAAAAAAAATTTTCCTTCCCAGGAAATGGAAGAGTTTGCCCAGAGCTCTGGAGAAAATGGTATTGTGGTGTTTTCACTGGGGTCAATGGTCACTAACATGACAGAAGAAAGAGCCAATGTGATTGCATCAGCGCTTGCCCAGCTTCCACAAAAGGTTAGATAAACTACCTTAGAGCAGAAAACTAATGAGTGTGTTAAACTCTGTAAAGGGTCTGATTAAGAAATGTCTACATGGAAGGTAAAGTATTAGGATAGCTTTTATGATCCTAGATATCAATTTTAAAAACAAAATACACATGCCAGGTGCTAAAGTAGTACAGAGGGTGTTTTTGATGGATGATAACTTTGGCATTTGCATTCTGGTCACAAAGAAGTATATTTCAAAAGTATAGTGTGAAATTTGGTTTGATAATAGTATTATAGGACAGTAACAGATATCACCAAATCCTATTCCTTCATTTCCTTGCAGCATTCTAGAGTACTGTACACACTACAGATGTTCTCAGAATGGACTTAGATTTTAACATTAAATGGGGAATGATAACAGTCTAAAATTTAGACTTGCCTGGTAATCCAGGCCTCTCCTACTTTCCCTGAATTTTGGATTAGGTATATTCAGTGTTGCAAGGTGATATTCAGAGTAAGGATATTCAGGGCTCACCAAGTTGCAACAAAGTATCTAAGCCAGCCACCATGAGAGAAAAAACAAAAAACAAAAACATCCTGTAAAAGGAAAAAGAACCTTCCTGATGACCTGTGCCCTGCTAAATTCTAAAGCAGGAACACATAAAAGCAAGGGTGGAGGTGGGTTCAGCCCTCCAGATGACCCAGTGCTGTATACTATGTGGCTCCTAAACAACCCATCAGAATAATGACTTCTGATGAAGAAGGAGGAGAAAGAGGAAAAAGATGATGATGATGATGATGATGATGATGATGAAGAGGAGGAAGAGGAGGAGGAGGAGATAAAGGAGAGGAGGAGGAAAAGAGAGATGAACTGGTGGGGGAGGAAGATGAGGAGGAGAACATGGAGGGGGGGAGAGGAGATGAAGGGAGAGGAGGATGAAGAGGGATATAAGTAGGAGGAGGAAGAAGATGAGAAGGAGATAAAAGAGTCAACCAAAAGCAAGCCTAGTGTGGGACAGTTTCAGATGCTCCTCCTTCCCATAAATTATGGTAGTGAATTATGCTAATATATAAAATATATTTGAAGTATCCTGGTAATAGTGAATTACTTTTAGTTTCCTAACTTATGTAGCTTCCTCCCTATCACCTATGCAAATTTGCTGAGAACTGGAAGTAACTTTAACACTCACATAGAAAAGAAATGTTAACCACTTACAAACTAGAATCCAGCTTACTGGTGGACTTACAAATTGCTTGGCTATTTATAATTCATTAACCATATTAATCAATGCTGTCAGTGCATTGTAGCATGTTTTGAAATATTCACAGTCAAATTAATTAAATTTATCATCATCATTATATATAATCTTTTCAACAGGTAAACTATTATTTATAAAGTGCCAATGGCTTTTCTACATTTTAAGAAAATTTCCCATCCTAGTTAAAGTGATAATACTGGATTTGGGTAAAAGTTACCACTTAAAAGTGGTGATTAATAAATAGAAAACTAAAAGAAGGTAAATATATTAATTAAGCAAGTATTATTTATTATTCTTAATAATCTATTAAATATCAGAATGATTTGATTCTAACAAATAGCTGATTGCATTGATTTTGCAAAGCAAATGATGTAAAACTCAAAGATAATTTATGAAATTAGTGAATATAAGTAAACCACTTCCCCATCATTCAAAAATAAACAAACAGGTTAACATTAAATCTAGATGATGAGAGCTAGAATAATAAATAAAATAAATGTGTAGACTATTAATTAGCTGTGTTTTGTACTACAATTATATGATTACCTAAAAAAATTTATATGCTTGTATTGGTGATTCTCAATTTCATTGATCTAACCCCAAAGTGTGAAACATCCTGACTGCATTGATACCTGACTGAATATAAAAATAAGTAACCCACAATATGAGTACCTATATCTCTTATAACAATAGGTTTAATTGGTTCTCATTATCAACATGTCTTGTCCTCATTTCTTTACCTGTAATATATCAGTGGTTTAACTAGATGTATCTTAACCTATTTAGAATTCTAAAATGATATAGCTCTGCAGTTTGACTCAAGTAATACATTACTTTCTTTACCCTAACAGGTTATATGGAGATATGATGGCAAAAAACCAGATACCTTAGGGCCAAACACTCGGCTCTATAAATGGATCCCCCAGAATGACCTTCTTGGTAAGATTCTGGAAAACCCTGAAATCAGAATCAAGTCAACCAGAATGATAAAACAGTTCACTAGGATAGAAATGTATTGCACATTTCTTCTTGAAAACCTCAAAAATAAAAATGAACTTCCCAATATTTCTTTCCCAGTCTTAGGGGGAAAGGATAAGCTATAACAGTTGGCATCTTATTTTACACAGCCACTTCCTTATGGCCATAATCAAAAGATCTTTATTTCAAGTGTAATTCCTCTCAGAGGGAATATCTCAACATTTTCCCATTTGTCAGTCTGCCTCCTAATTCTCTCCTTACACCAATGGTTTAACCCACAGTAAGGGTGTACAAGTGTCCCTGAAAAATATCACAGTAAGGGTTTACAAGTGCCCCTGAAAAATACCAGTGACTCTCTATTATCCATTGGGGAAAAAATTAATATCTCTTTCTGAAGAAATAACATATTTCATTATAATTTACTAGAGGATTGTTGCAAGAAATTCTTGCACAATGGACGGTTCCCTCAGCCCAGCCTGAACCATCTCCATTTGGGTAAACATTGAGTGATGTCCAACTGCCAGCAGGGACATCAATTGGCCTAAACCGGCAGTTGGACATCCCTCTCACAATCTGGAACCTGCCTGCCTGTTCACCTGACTGCCTGCCTAATCACCCCTAACTGCCTCTGCCTGCCAGCCTGATTACCCCTAACTGCCCTCCCCTACTGGCCTAGTTGCCCTCAACTGCCCTCTCCTGCTGGCCTGATCTCACCCTCAAAGGCCCTCCCCTGCCAGCCCGATCTCACCCCCAACTGCCCTCCTCTGCTGCCAATTTGATTCTGATTTGTTGGTTTCTATGCCAGTCAGCTTCAAAAGCTCTGTGTGCTAGGCAGCCATTGGCTCTCCATAGCACCCAGATTTGGTTGTGATTGGTCAGTTTCTATGCCAGTCAGCGTCTCTCACCCTATCAATGGGGCACAATGAGAAAGGCAGTGCTGATCAACAACCCCAGTAGAGGCCTAGAAAGAAAAGGAGATGCAGCTGCTATTCAGACTAGGAGAGAAAGAGAGAGACAAGTGCTGATCAAAAGCTGCTTCAGAGGCAATGGATCAGTCCCTGCTTCTCTCTTCAGGTGTCTCTCTGGCCCTGATTTGCAGAACCCACAGCAGTCAGTACAAGGACACTGCACCTGCAGTGGAAGTAGTCAGCACTGGGTTGCCACACTTCCAGTTGGTCAAGCCTCAGTGTTTACTGATCATTACAACTCCGGGTTTTTATTATTAGGATAGCTTTCCTTCCTCTGATTCCTGTGCCACCGCCATGCCACTGTCTGCTACACACCACACTCTGACTTCACTGTTTTATAAAGAGAATATATTTCAACATGCACCACCACTTTTTTTTGGCATACACTTTTTACAATCCAGAATATTCTCTTTCCATTTGTCTACTGGCAACCTGTATTCATTTCAAGTCAAAAGAAACACACTAATCTTCTAGGTAAGCCTTCACTGTCTCTCCAGTAGACTTAGGTACCACTTCCTATGAGTTCTGAAAGATACTTTAATACAGTTTGAATTGTAGAGCAATCTGTTACTAAATATAATGCCTCTCTCTGCCTTTATTGCACAACTATCATTTCCAAGATTTATAGCTCATAATTTTCTGAAATTCACCCAATCCTAGGTCATCCAAAAACCAAAGCCTTTATAACTCATGGTGGAACCAATGGCATCTATGAGGCGATCTCCCATGGGATCCCTATGGTGGGCCTCCCTTTGTTTGCGGATCAACCTGATAACATTGCTCACATGAAGACCAAGGGAGCAGCTGTCAGATTGGACTATAACACTATTTCAAGTGCAGATTTGCTCAATGCATTGAAGACTGTCATTAGTGACCCTTCGTAAGTATTACATGATTTTTGTAAATAGTATTTATACACTAGTGGCCTGGTGTACAAAATTTGTGCAGGGGTGGGAGGTCCCTCAGCCCTGTCTGCACCCTCTCCAATCTGGGATCCCATGTGGGATCAGGCCTAAACCAGCAGTCGGACATCCCTCTTGAAATCCTGGACTGCTGGCTGCTAACTGCTCACCTGCCTGCCTGCTGGATTGCCCCAACTACTCTGCCTACTGACCTGCTCACCCAATTGCCACCACACTGGCCTTCTCATCCCCAACTGCCCCCCACCCCCGGCCTGCCTTCTCATCCCTAACTGCCCCCCCTGCCTCACCCCCATTGCCAGCATGCTTGCCCCTAACTGCCCCCCCTGCCTGCCTGCTCACCCTCAACTTGTCCCCCCTGCTGACTTGCTCACCCCCCCCCCCCACCAGCCTAATTGCTCCCAACTTCCCTCACCTCCTGGCCTGATTGCCCCTAACCTCCTCTGCCTCGGCCCCACCACCATGGCTTTATCTGGAAAGAGGTCCGGAAGGTCTCCTGGAAGGTCTCTTGTCTAATTAGCATATTACACTTTTATTAGTATAGATTGGCTATGACATACTCATAACTATAACATACCTACCAGTATTACTCTAGGACACATGTGTCAAACACAAGGCCCGCGGGCCAAATCCGTCCCGCCAGGCCTTGCAATGTGGCCCGCACCGCGCTGTCATCACTGCACTCCGCTGCGTTTCCATCACAATGACAGTTTATGACTGTTCAGTAAACCATTCGGCCCGCGATTTAGGCTGGATTTTAGATTTTGGCCCCTTCTCTAATTGAGTTCGACACCCCTACTCTAGGAGAATACGTACTTTATGCAATAGGAAGGCATCTAATACATTACATTGTATTTGTTGTAAGTAGTAGGAAATACTGTACTTGTAGCAATAGTATATACATTCTATGACTTCCTTTCCTCACTTGGGAATGGTTCCCCAGTTCTTTGAACATTTCCTGGCCCCTGATGTATTTGGAAAGAAAATATCTCTGAGTTTGGAGAAATTAAATTACAATCATGACTCTAATTCTACTGCCTCCTATACTTCCAGCCAGATAACAGGAAAACCATACCCAGGCCAGTGCCTCGTATGGCTGGGGTCCAGAGTGAGGGCCCACAGTCCAGCACTGGGCAGATGACAGTGACTGGAGGCAACTCAGGTCCGTCCTGCTGTCAGCCTGGAAACCAGGGCCCTCTGTTCCCAGCCCCTCCCAAGCCCCTAACAGGGTCCTGAAGCTGTGCCCCCGAATCTTTCTACCCTTTCCTGGCTGGGGACCAGGACACAGTCATGGCATCCCATTTTCATTAAAATGCTCAACCATGCTCGCTCCATTGGTGTCTGCAGGCTACAGAGGGGCAGACAGTGATCCTGGAGGCGCTCTCCGCCTCCAACAGAGCTCAGCCATGATGGTCCGGGATGAGAGAGCCCCGACAGGCCCCGTGGCTACAACTTAGAACTGCTGCCTTAACCGGGGACCTGGCACTGGGTGGGCAGCAGTGGAACTCCCTCCCCAGTCTATGCTGGAGTGGGTCACTGAGGTTTCAGAACCAAACTCTAAGGGCCTCCTTAAGCAGTATGGGCCCTGAGCCCGCCGGCTCTCCCTAGATCCTACCAAGGCTTGCTTCTCACCCTTGCTTCTCACTCTTGATTCTCACTCTTGTGTCTCACTCTTGCTGAAAACCTTCTCAGTCCACTTGTCATAGTAATCTCTGGTGGGGCTGAGGGGACTGGGCGCTGCCAGCTTTATGGTGGTGTGACAGTCAATTTTCATATTCCATTTTTCTATGATAGGATGGATTATTTGTCAATAATGTATCTTAGTTTCATCTCATTTTTAAGAGGCTAATTTTGACATTACTGACATAAGTTAACCCATCTTAAATCTACTTTTATTTTTGACCACACATTTACTTCAAAGTTGCATTTTAACCAGATGTATTTAATGGGGATCCATCTAGTGCAACAATTTTCTATCCAATAATATAAAGTTATGTAGATAATTATAAGGACACATTTTTTAAAAACATGTTAAAATACATAAAAGAGTGATAACTATAAGGAAAAATGATAAATTTTTTACCTAAATAAATTCAATACCTAAAATCTCTGAAACTATAAATATAATAACATTCAAAAACATTTTATTATAATCATTTAAACAGATTTTATGAAATATTATTCATATACCATAAATACCATATTAAAAATTGCATAATTCAAATATATGTAGTATGCTTACAAAGCTAGGAAACTATCAACATAATATAAACATAGGGTATTTTTGTCATCCCAAAAAGACATATCATATGCCTGATCAGTCACTTCTCATCTCTCTCACCCAAGCAAACATTGATCAACTTTCTATCTCTATAGATAGGTCATTCTGAACATTTCATAACATATCATATAATATATGATCCTTTGGAACTGGTTTCTTTCACACGGCATAATGTTTTTGTGTATATTTTTAAAATATATTTTTATTCATTTCAGAAAAGAAAGAAGAAGGAGCGAGAGATAGAAACATCAATAATGAGTACCAACCATTGATCGGCTGCCTTTTGCACACCCCACAATGGGGATCAGAGCCAGCAACACAGGCATGTGCCCTGACTCAGAATCGAATGGTGACCTCTTGGTTCATGGGTCAAGGTACATGGGTTGTTCATACTGTACAACCACTTAGCCATTTTGGCCTGTCAATAAACATATTATTTAATTTAAAAAAAAATGCAACTCTGAATGGGAATGATTGGCTTACTAGTAAGCAAATTAACTTACTTTCAATGTTGGTATCTTTGTGTTTCTTCTTTAGATATAAGGAGAATGCTATGAAATTATCAAGAATTCATCATGACCAGCCAGTAAAGCCTCTAGATCAAGCAGTCTTCTGGATCGAGTTTGTCATGCGCCACAAAGGAGCCAAACACCTGCGGCCAGCCTCCCATGACCTCAGCTGGTTCCAGTACCACTCTTTGGATGTGATAGGGTTCCTGCTGGCCTGTGTGGCAACGGCTACATTTGTCATCACAAAATGTGTTCTGTTTTGTTGCCGGAAGCTTTTTAAAACAGGAAAGAAGAATAAAAGAGAGTAGTTGTTTCAGAGGCCTGAAGCTCATATGCCTGGTAGATAGGACTTTATTCCAGCAGGAAGTTGCGATGTAAGGGTCACTGCCTCCTGTGACAACCTTACTTTTCACAACTTAGCTTCTCAGGTCAAAATTTTTTTTCAAGTGACTATCTAATTAAGAGTTGTAAATATGTCATGCCAAACATAAAAATTTATAAAAATCAAAACAAAAATAAAGCTATATGAATATATTTTTAAATTTGTTATTCTAATTGTAAAGTTATACCAAAAATTAGCTTAACTGTGTTTGAAATAATACACATGAACACAAGAATATTTAGTAGTCTATTCCCATATTAATATTAGTTTGCAAATACTCAGAATATTTTAATATTATCTTGGTGCAAAATTCAATAGTTATATCTTTTGCTAAAGAAACTATTCAAAATTAGAATTGTGCAAAATGATTTGTCCTCCTACTTCATTTTGGGAGACCACCGATGCTCCTTTGTTTTATTGTGCATCCAGCATCAGCATCACATCTTATCTAAAGACATGGAAGTCATTGCTTTCATCCAGTTTAAGTTAATTTACCTTCAAAATTTATGTGGATTGAGAAATACAACAACAGCTAATTGCTTCTTATTGTGAACTGAGCTATTTATGAAAGACTTTGGTTTTAGTAGCTAATTCTCCTTACCTCACAGCCCCCTAAAAAGATTCACCTGGTAGTTTTCACTCTCCTTTTAGTCTTTGATAATGGGTATATGTTTCCAAGTATAAGTTTGATAATCTAGAATCCATACTCTAAAGGGACTTACTGAATTTTCCTTCTCTCCAAATATGTATGTACATATATATGCCCACTTCTTATAAAACCAGGCACAGAATCACTTAGCTACTTACAGACATGGTGAACAAGTCAAGGTGTTATTTGAAGGTAGTTTGAAATAATAATTATTCCATACTAGGGTATCAGGGCATAAATTCATGCATCTTGAAAGAAACTGTTGGCTGTGAGGCTGCAGTGAGCTCAGGGGCGGTTCTTGGCCCATCCTCCATACCCCACCCAGCACCCCAGTCTCCTCTCTGCCAGCAGCCCCACTCTTGCCACCCTGCTCCCACATGCTGATGGCACTGCGTGATTGGGGCCTGCATCAGCAGCAGGTGTGAGTGAGGCCAGTTATGTAAGCATGTGCGAGTGGCAGACCTTGTGCCAGTAGCGGTTGCGAGCTTGGCCATCTTTGGCAACAGGTGTGAAAGATGACTGCCAGCCCTGATCATCCCTCAGGACCACGGGGAGGTGGAGAAGCCCTGAGCGGTGATCTGGGCTGGCAGCTGCTGGAACCCACTGAGGGCACCAACCAATCAAGGCTAGCATGCTGCACCAGCAGCGGGTGCAAGCACTGGGCAGGCCTGCAGCACTGTTGAGCTTCTGTTGTTGAGCCTCTGTCCCTTTGTTGACAGTGTTTGTCACAGCGACCAGTTGACCAGTCACTTAGGCTTTTATATACATGTATGTTGTGGTTTTTTTTAACGTTTTTATTTATTCTAGGGAGAGACAAAGGAGAAGGATAGAGAGACAGAAACATCATTCAGCTGCCTCCTGCACACCCCCTACTGGGGATCGAGCATGGGAGGAAACAATTTTTAATAACCTCCAGAGGCTTGCCTTGATGATAGCAACCACCACCTTGCCTTGGTCTGGTGCCCCCATTCCCCTACTCCACCATCCCAACACGGCCAATGCCTGCCATGTTCCACGTGTGGCCACTGGTGGTCAGCACACATCATACTGACCAGTTGTTCAGTTGCTTGGCATATTTGCATATTAGCCTTTTATTATATAGGACTAGAGGCCCAGTGCATAAAATTCGCACTTGGGGGAGGGGTCCTTTAGCCTGGCCTGCAACCTCTCCAATCTGGGACCCCTTGAGGGATGTCTGAATACCTCTCACCTACAATCTGTGACCCTGGTTCCTAACTACTCACCTGCCAGCCTGCCTGATTGCCCCTAACATCTCTGCCTGCCTGCCTGATCACCCCTAACCTCCTCTGCCTACCTGCTTGATTGCCCCTAATTGGATCTACCTGCTGCCCTCATCATCCCTAACTGCTCTCTCCTGCCAGCCTGTTCACCCCTAACCACTCTACTTGCCTTCTTGATTGCCCTCAACTGTCTCTGCCTTGGCCCCCGCCACTGTGGGGCTTTGTCTGGAAGGAGGTCCAGAATGATGTCCAGAATGTCGTTCAGCTGTCTGGTCTAATTAGCATATTACACTTTTATTAGTATAATTTAAGGTGGTAACAGTTTAATTTACATAAAATTATATAACTTCCAAATGAATAAAAAAAATTGAAAAAAATCTCAGTTTTCATTGACTTATTTTTGGTAATGCTTTTTCAGTTAAAATTAATTATTTTCTAATATCAATAGAACAACATCTGCATCTTTTGTTAAGTACAAACATGATATATGGTGTCAGATGGGCACTAGAATTATAGGGGTGATTACATCATAAATTCTATAAATGTCTAATCATTATTTTGTAAATCTTTGATATACTATATGTAAAAAGTCTCCTCTTCAAATAGTTCTCAGTTAGTAATTCAGAATAATTGTTTTCTTAATTTAGTGTTATTTCCAATTTGGTTCTGAGAGGAGGTGTGAGAAAGATACACCTACCCCAACATAATGTTGAAAAACCCATATTTACTATTTTTAATCCATGTTTAAGTCTGTTATAGTCTCATGTTTAAGTTATCAATACACATTTTTAATCAGTTTCCCTTCTTTTAAACTCTAGCTTTTGTATGTATTCTATGATTAACTGTTAGAATTATTTGCTAAAAGGAAAATTTGATCTTGTGATGTCCCTTTAAAATTTGAGTAAATAACTTTTGCCTATAAATTAAAATTGAAACCATTCTACAATACCTATCGTCTCCTACCTCAGTCTAACTTTTTTCTATAACCTACTTCCCACAACTTTCTCGGCAACCCATACGCACTGAAATGTTTTCCAAATACACATGAACTTTTTTTCATTCCTCTATTCATTGAGAAATCTGTCCTTTTGCCACACTCTGCCTAGATCCCACCAAGGCTTTCATCTCACGCAGATGTTATCTATCTCACTACCGTTGTTTCCAATTACCCAATATTTCATAATGGATTGTTTTGTCTCTGGAATTCTGAACACCCTGTACTCGTCATAAGACTCTTATCAAAATACTTCCCATAGGTGTCCAAATTGTTTGCTATTTCACATAGGGAAATGATGTGGTATATGTTTTCACCTAAACCACTTGCCATCTTCAGACACAGTGGAATGGTGGTGTTGTTATTGTTTTGTGTGTGTGTGTGTGTGTGTGTGTGTGTGTGTGTGTGAAGAGGGAGAGAGAGAGAGAGAGAGAGAGAGAGAGAGAGAGAGAGATTAACTTCAGGTGGTTCCTATATATTATTTTCCTTATTTCCAATCTAGAGTTTAAAAAAATTTCCCCAGATATTCATTTTTATCCCCCTAATAAGCATTAGCCTTCAATATAATGCAAAAACGTTTCTTTTAAAGTTAATTTTTAACTTACTATGTGTTTTTATTGCCATTTGGTCTCTGCACTGGGCAGAAACACCCTAAAACCCCAGCAGAGCAGTGTGTGGCGGAGCTGCTGTCATGTTATCTAAGAAGTGGGCTTTGGCGGTTCTGCTGCTGCAGCTCTGTGGTGCTGGCTGTGGATTCTGTGGAAAGGTTCTGGTATGGCCCGTGGACATGAGCCATTGGCTTAATATAAAGACCATTCTAGAGGAACTCACAAAGAAAGGACATGAGGTAACAGTGCTGACTTTTCCACATACTCAGCTCATAGACTACAGGAAACCTTCCCCACTGAACTTCGTGGTATTACATCCGGAATTTCCAAAAGAATTAATGGAGAAAGCACAAAACAAATTTGTGGATGTAATTTTGAATGACTTGCCAAACTTAACACCCTGGCAATCCACAGTAAGACTGAATGATGTTTTTATTGAACTAACTGGAACTCTGAAAACCCTTTGTGAGAATGCAGTCTACAATCAGACTCTCATGAAGAAGCTCCAGGGAACCAACTACAATGTAATGCTTATAGACCCTGTGATGCCCTGTGGAGAGCTGGTGGCTGAATTGCTTGCAGTCCCTTTTGTGCTCACATTAAGAGTGTCTATGGGAGGCATGAAGGAGAAACACTGTGGGAAACTTCCCACTCCCAATTCCTATGTTCCTGTTCAGATGGTGGGACTTACCGACCGAATGACCTTTCTGGAAAGAGTAAAAAATACAATGCTTTCTCATTTCTTTGACTTATGGATCCGGGATTATGACATTCATTTTTGGGACCAGTTTTACAGTGAGGCATTAGGTAAGACATTTTGCTTTTTATTTCAAACTTATCAAAAAAATTTAGAAATGTAAGTGAATGAAATCTAAGTAAATGAAAGAAATACATTTTAAAATCTCTGTCTTCCATTTAAAACTCTACCAGTAACAGTAATCAACTGGTTATCAAAATAAGTGGAAATGGGAACAAAAAATCTCTTGCCGTGGTTACTCTGTCTTTATAATCATCAAACCACTTATCATAAGAAAACTTGATATTTGTTAGGAATGTTTGTCATATTACATAAATACAGTACATTGAGTTTCCATATTAGAGGAAGTGATAGCTATTCTTGGTGAAGACAGTATAATATTTATCTTAAAAGCAAGATAGCCAATACCAGTTTGGCTCAGTGGATAGAGTGTCGGCCTGTGGACTGAGGGGTCTCAGGTTCGATTCCGGTCAGGAGCACGTGCCTTGGTTTCAGGGTGTGCAGGAGGCAGCTGATCGATGATTGTCACTCATTGATGTTTCTAGCTTTCTGTCCCTCTCTCTTCTTCTCTGAAAAAAAAAAAAATCAATAAAGTATTTTTTTTTAAATTTTAAAAGAGCAAGATAACCTACTTTTCTGATACCAGCAGTAAGCTAAAATATGATTATTAACAAATATATTATATTTAATTCACCTGTATCCACTCCCAAATTTTTTTTTATAATTAGTGATGATTACTCTCAATCTTCTACCATTTTTACTAGAACAAGGTGTCAACCATTCTTTTTTTTGTCTTTATTATTGAGAGTATTACAAATGTTTCACCCTTTATTCCCTCCTTGCTCCCAACTACCCAGTTCCCTCTACACCTAGGCCTTCACCATATTAGGTTCTGTGTTCATGGACAATGCATACCCTATATTATAAAAGGTTAATATGCAAATTGTTCCCTCAGGAGTTTGACTGACTGGGAGTCTGACCACTCACTATGACATGCACCGATCACCAGGATGGGCATGCGATGAAGAAAGGCCCCTGCAGGCAGCCAGAAACTGGGGGAAGGAAGTCCCCAGCCAGCAGCCTGAAGGCCCTGATCAGCCCTGAGAGCTGGCCAGGGCTAGGGACCCTGCCCGTGCATGAATACACATAAGTTGTTTGGTTAAACTCTTCCCACCGCCTCACTCCCCCCTTCCCTGTAAGACTCCTCAGACTGTTCCATGTTTCCATTCATTTGGTTGTATTTTACTCATAAGTGTATTGTGTCCATGAGTTTCCACATAGAGGTGACACCATGTGATATTTGTCTTCCTCTGACTGACTTATTTCGCTTAGCATAATCATTTCCAGTCCATCTGTACTGTCTCATATGGTAATAGATCCTCCTATTCCATAGCTGTATATTATTCCACTGTGTAGATGTACCATAGCATTTTTATCCATTCATCTACCAATGGGCACTTGAGCTGTTTACATACTCGGTAGCCAGGCCTCTCCACATGCTCCCCTCTGTGCCACTGCCTTTACTCCCACAGCTCCTCTGAGTCTCAGTGTGCTTTTCTCTTTCCTTTTGATAGTTGTAGAACTTCCACTCATCCAGCCTTCCTGTGGTTCTGGACGATATCTGTTTTGTCTTTTAGTTATAGTTTTGAAATCGTTGTGAGAGGCAGCAGTTCGGTTGTTTACCTATGCCGCCATCTTGGTTTCTCCCCTGAATTTTTTTCTTTTCTTTCTTTCTTTCTTTCTTTCTTTTTTTTTTTTTTTTAAATTTCTCTTTCTTATAGATCATTATTGTTGTATAAAAATACCATTGAGCCTGGCAAGTGCAGCTCACTGGTGGAGCATTAACCTATAAAGCACGAACTCACAGTTCTATACCCAGTCAGAGCACAAGCCCAGGTTGCAGGTCCATCCCACAGAAGTGGGTATGCAGGAGGTTATCAATGATTCTCTTTCATCATTGATGTTTCTCTCTCTCTCAACCCCTCTTCCTTCTCTGAAATCAATATAGTTGCTAGAACTTCTAGTACTATATTGAAGAGTCGTTAAAGCAGATATCTCCATCTTATATTTATTCTTAAGGGAAATGGTTTTAGTTTTTGCCAACTGAATATGATATTGGCTGTACATTTGTCATACATGGCCTTTATTATGTCAAGGCATGATTCCTCTATTCACACTTTGCTGAGAGTTTTTATCAAAATTGTGTTAGAGGTTTTCCAAACACTTTTTCTGCATTTATTGATATAATCATGTCTTTTTTTTCTTTAAATTTGTTTATGTAATGTATAATGTTTGTTGATTTGTAAATTTTGTACAACCTTGAATTCTGGCATAAATCCCACTTGGTCATGGTGTATGATCTTTTTAATATGCTGGTTAGTCTTATTTGCTATTATTTCATTGAGTATTTATACAAGTTCATTATGGCTGGCTGTGAAAAAGATTCCTAGGATACTTTATATTTGGGGGGAGAATGCTACACAAAAACTGAAAAAATAATTAGGAAATCCTAAAAGATTTTGTATCTTGAGAAGTTAAAGAGAACCAATAATTAATAGGTTGATATATACCTATTGAACCTATTTTTAATATTTTCCTTTTGTGCTTAAAATGCTTTTATTTGCAATTTCATACACTTAGCTGAGATCTGAGTCAGTCAACTCAGACAGGCTTCTACTTCAACTATCTTTGAGAAGCACAGATAAGAACAAACAAACAAAAGATCATATCTCGCACTAAATATATGATCTGATCTAATTCACAGAATATCAAATTGGTTCACAGAACTAATGTTCAAGGAAACCAACTTTTAAAAAAACCTTTGAGCACAGCTGATGTGGCTCAGTGGTTGAGCATCAATCTATGAGCCAGTTTGGTTTTGGGTATGGGCCTGTGCCTGGTTTCAGGCTAGATCCCCAGTGTGAGGCATGTAGGGGGAGCCAATCAATGATTTTCTCATCATTGTTGTTCATTCTCTCTCACTTTCTCTCTACTCCTCTTTGAAATCAATAAGATAAATATATATATATATATATATATATATATATATATATATCCTTTTATATAACCATGATTTAAACTCAAATGTAATGAATTTCTATAATTAATTACCTCTATAATCATTATGCATGCTGGACCACACTACTTATAGGCCCTATAAATACAGGGGGAGGAAATAAAAAAAAATCTTTGCTCAAAACTACCCTCAGTGGTAAATAAAAACTATAATATGTCACTGCCACATTTTTTAAAATATATTTTATTGATTTTTTACAGAGAGGAAGGGAGAGAATAGAGAGTTAGAAACATCAATGAGAGAGTATCAATCAGCTGCCTCTTGCACACACCCCACTGGGGATGTGCCTGCAACCAAGGTACATGCCCTTGACCAGAATCGAACCCGGGACCCTTCAGTCAGCAGGCTGACACTCTATCCACTGAGCCAAACTGGTTTCGACCACTGCCACGTTTTGGCATGATAAGATTATGAATAAAGACCTATGAAAAGCCTCAACTTGAGGGAAAGGACTGAAGCATTATATAAGAAGGAGAAAAAGAGCTTCAATCAAACAAAAATTGTACTAAGAATGTATCAAGCAATAAGTCTTTAAAATTAAAAACCATCCCACTTAACTCACTTAAACTAACAGATTCATTTAATAATAATATCTACTTTGTACTTAAATTTAACACATTAGTCTAACCCACAAAACATACATATATTTAGAATTATCCATTTTTATTATATAACTCAATTTTATGTAAATTATATAACTAAAAAAGGGGGTACTTGCCTATTTTATTTCAGTTTTATGTCCATAATTCCTCATATGTAACATTTCAAATACAATTTGTGAAATTATTTACAGTTTGTTTTATATTAAATTCATTTTCATTCTCTTTCCATTTATTCCTTCTGTACCCATTATTGTGAATCATTACTTTAAATGTAGAATTTTCCTAATTGCTTTAAGTTGTTTTTCTAAAATGAAACTAAGGCCATATAAACTTAACCACTTAAGCAGAAAAATGATTAATTTAAATAAGATGATGACTAATAAAAATATCACCTTTGGGTTTGTAATCAAGGTAGGATATGAGTCTCAAAAAAGGTAGACATCCAGAAGGTAAAAATACATTAATTCAGAAGCAAAGGAATGGAATTCTAATCTAATCTCTGGCAATTTCAAACTGAATATCTTTAGTCAAAGCTTCTTCCTTATCAAATTTCATCTTTTGGACTAAATAATCTCACATTAAAAAAGTAATGACTATAAAATGAGGCTTTCCTCCCTGGGTTTATGTCACCATCAACTTTAATTAAAATCCTAAAGTGAAAAGGATTCTCACCTGTTTTTGTCTCCTTCCTCTCAGTTATAAAACATGCATTTTTCATAAACAGAAATTAATGACTTGGTTATTTGCAATTAGTCATTCTTCTGCATAAAAACCTAAAATTAATACCCTAAATATCCTTTAAAACACATCAGTAAGGGAGCTGTAAAATAAGACAGCAGTAAAAAGGTGTGTGACTTTATACCTCACTAACATCACTGCATAAATCCTCTAAACAAAAAATCAGCAAAGAAACATCAATCCTATATGACTTAGCAGATCAGATGAAATTAATTGATATCTTCAGAATACTTCACCTCAAAGCCACAGAATATACATTATTGGAAGTGCACATAGGTCATTTTCAAAGATAGTCCACATATTGGGACACAGGCAAAGTCTCTTCAAATTCAAGAGGATAGAAATCATATAAAGTGAAAAGGATTCTCACCTGTTTTTTCCCCTTCCTCTCAGTTATAAAACATGTATTTTTTATAAACAAAAATTAATGACTTGGTTGTTTGCAATTATTCATTCTTCTGGATAAAAATCTAAATTAATGCCTTAAATACCCTTCAAAACACATCAGTAAGGCAGCAGTAACGACAGCAGTAAAAAGGTTTGTGATGACTATAGTATGTATTTATGTATCACATATTCCAAAAAGAGGGTCATCATGATTATGAATTACTCATGGGGTTCTTACTAATAAAATAGTGTTCCATGAATTAAAGTGAGGAAATATAACTCAGAAGAATGAGGTCGATTGATATTGATGGGATTCTATAACAATATGAGTAATCCTGAAATTAAAACATGCTGGAGAGAATATGGACATATTCCTGACTAGAAAACTAGAAACCATTGAGGGGTGGTTGGTGCAGATATTGTGGAACTAATCTATTAGCTGCCATTCAGTTGGAGAGAAAAAAAAAAGCAAAAAATTAATTAGCAGTTTAGAGTTGTGTTTAAATGTTAGCTTTCTTATATTTTGTAAAAATAAACTTACAAATAATCTATTTTTTTCTTTTTTTACTTTCTCTTGTCTTGCTTTCAACTTTACTTATTTTTCTCTTTCTTTTTTTATTCAATTTTATTGTATTAATGCCCCTTTTCATTTCACATCTAAAAGCCATATTATTCTAGAAGACCTAAACTTAATTTTTCCTTGATAACCATAAAGTTATTGGGGCAATTTTCCCATTTAACTTATAGTCTAATTTTTCTAACCAACTTTTTTTTTCCAGGAAGACCCACTACATTATGTGAAACTTTGGGGAAAGCTGAAATTTGGTTAATTCGAACATATTGGGATTTTGAATTTCCTCGTCCATACCTACCTAATTTTGAATTTGTTGGAGGATTACACTGCAAACCTGCCAAACCATTACCTAAGGTAAGACTACAGCATTGATGGACTTTATGTACCTTATGATATGATACCTGATTTTCTTTTAAAGCTTGTAGACTTGGTAACAGAGACATGATGTTGAATATCATTGGATGGCCAATTCTATTTCCATGCTAGAGGGTTCTTGTGAGTTATTTATTGATATTTTAGGTATTATATTGGGAAATCAGGCTGGGGAAAAATGGCATGATTGAAGCAAATCTTAAAAATCATTGTTTTTACAATATGGATAATTGATAGGAGCAACTGGAAACCGTAGCCATTGAAAATCACTAAGGACACTGCTGCAGTATTCTTCACAAGCATGATAAAGTTATGAAAATGGGTATATATTATGATGGCTGAGAGATAAACATGCTTTCATGAGACACTAAGATAAGTTCCACACTATTTGCTAGGTGAGAGGGGAAGTAAGAGTTAAAGGAAGAGAAGGAAATTATGGATTTTCATTTTGAATGTTTGATAGTGATGGCTTCTACTGAAATAGAAAACATAAGATAAAATGTATTTGAGACTAATACAATAAGTTCTATATTGTGACTATTTACTTAAAGGAACAAGCTAAATTTTCAGGTAGAATTTTCTAGAAGTCATTTGGGTAATATGTGGTCTCAAGCTCAACACACAGCAAAGAAAATATTGGAGGTCACCAGCATAAGAGTTCAGGAAAATGAGAGACCCAATCTTGACTTGATCCTTTACCAACCTGATGACAGGTTTATTTTGGAATTTTAATACTATTAAATTTTAACACTATTTAATTTTTAATACTATTAAAAAGATAATTGTATACCACATTCTTAAGTCTTCAAAGAAAAATGTAGAATGTCAGGAATGTTAAAACAGTACTGTATTGAGAAACAAATGAGTAATAGATAAGCATTATGTAGGTACTGTGTGGAACTATCAATAGTGAGTGAAGAGGAAAGCCCATATTTATTTGTACTGTGAGAATATTTTTTAAATCTTTTTAGGAAGTTTTCAGGCTACATAAAGGGGGTTGGGGATGGGGGAAGGAGGAAGAGACATACTTCTAGTTATAAAATAAATGAACCATAAGAATTTAATGTACAGCATAAGGAATATGGTCAATAATACTTTGGCAGTGAGATGGTTACTAGATGGTTATCACACAGTAAAATTTATAAATGTCAAATTACTACATTGCACACCTGACACAACTATAACATAGTATGTCAACTATACTTCAATAAATTTTTTTAGTTATTTAGGGGGAAAGCTTGGGAGAATATGGTAAAAAAAAAAAAAGTTAAGAAGAGATATAAATTATTATATCTGTGTGGAACTATCAATAGTGAGTGAAGAGGAAAGCTCGCATTTACTTGTACTGTGAGAATATCTTTTTAATATATATTTTATTGATTTTTTACAGAGAGGAAGAAAGAGGAATAGAGAGTTAGAAACATCAATGAGAGAGGATCATCGATCAGCTGCTTCTTGCACACCCCCCACTGGGGATGTGCCTGCAACCAAAGTACATGCCCTTGACCGAAATTGAACCCAGGACCTTTCAGTCCCCAGGCAGATGCTCTATCCACTGAGCCAAATCGGTTTCAGTTGTGAGAATATTTTAAAAATCCCTTTAGGAAGTTTTCAGGGTACATGATATTCCTAGGAGAATTCTTGATTTATTTTACAGAGGGCTCTTAGAAATGGAAGGCTTCGGCATGAATCAGTATCCAGAAACTTTGATTTGCAGGGTCTGGCATGGAGCCAGAGCAGATGCTGGAAAGACAGGCAAAGATTTCAGAAAATCCTCATTCTGAGAATAATCCCACAGATAGTGGTGAGAGGATTGTCAAAACTGAGAATATTAATGCAGAAAAAATCATCAAAACAGAAAGTGGATCTGCAGTCTTTGCCAATTGTACCTACCTCATCAGATTGTTATGCCTATCTTATTACAGAAAATTGCTATACTTTCAAAGGGAAGACTACCAAATCCTTTTGAATTTCTAGCATCGTATCTTTAAAAAAATAAAATAAAATAAAATAAGTCAGAGTTGGAAGATAGAAACTGACTTTTTGGGAAGAACAGAAAAATTTGGTGTCTGCCCTAGCCAGTTTGGCTCGGTGGATAGAGCGTCAGCCTGTGGACTGAAAGGTCCCAGGTTCGATTCTGGTCAAGGGCATGTACCTTGGTTGCAGGCACATCCATAGTGGGAGGTGTGCAGAAACAGTTGGTGGATATTGCTCTCTTATCGATGTTTATATCTCTGTCCCTTCCACTCTGTAAAAATCAATAAAAAATATGTATATATATTTAATGGTTTCTGTGATTAAGAGGTAGCTTTAATTGTCATAATCTCCCCCCCCCCTTTTTTTTGAAGTATAAGAAACTTCAGAATAACAGTGTATTACTGGAGTTGCAGAAGAAAACGTATTTCACTTATATTTATTTAATCACAATACTTATTTAATGAGTGTATTCTGTGCAATTTTTTTCTGATTGTTCTTAAATTTGTTTTTTAAATCACCTTTCAATAAACTTTTAAAACATCAAAAAAGGCAAAAAACAATGATGGCAGGTCTTCCAATCAAGTACACATACACACACACACACACACACACAAACACAAACACTAGTATATACATTTTATTCAAACTCCACGTGTTTGGGAAGGTGAATCAAAATAATAATAAGATAACTTCTGTAGTGTCAAATATGTCCTTCTAATATTAATGAAGCTGACATAGTCAACTTTGATATCTCTTTTCTGGTCATTTAATAGTCTTTAATTGGGGAATACATGACTCCATGTTGACACAAAAGCTGTCACAAGGAATATATGATTGGCAAATAAACCCAACCAAGATGTCTAGAGTTTCCCATGGCCAAGTTGCACAACTCTAAATGGTGAGGCAGTTTAATTTACAGAAGTACCTATGCATCAACTCGGTGCTAAGGCTGAAATTGAAAACATGTAGCTAGTGTCCACTAAGTTGGGAGTTTTATACATCAGAAGGCAAGTAATTACTATCTTCTGAAAGTAATTTATGATTATAGAGCTGTTTAAATATGTTATATCCCTTTTTGCAATACATTACTATTACTATATATCACAATTCTAACAATTATCTGCTTAGGCATATTAATAAAGGAAGACTTGAACATGAGAAAATTACCAATAAAGCCATATATTAAAAATAGGCAGATCAAAACACTAATGAATTATTAGATGTAATATGTGAAATGCCTAATTCAGACTCATTTGGGAGCTTTCTTTTCAAGAATATTTTTATGAGCTTGTAAAGTACTCATTTTTTTAAAAAATTAAACATGGTGAGTAACATGAAAGTCCATTAACCATGAAATATACTGTATTCTTACCACCTCTGATATAATGGTTTGGTTCTACTTATCACCTCTGATATAATGGTTTGGTTATTCACTAATCAATTATATGTATTGTAAGCCATAGATTTTTTTTACATGCCCTAATTAATAAAAGAGTAATATGCAAATTAACCATCACTCTGCTACATTCACAAGGCACACCTACAAACCATACCCACCAGCCAATCAGAGAAAGTATGCAAATAAACCCAACAAAGATGGCTACAGCCACAGAGAGCAGGAGGGAGGCCTGGGTTTCCCAGGCAAAAAAGGAAGCCAAGCTGTCTGTCTGCCCTTGCCAGTCTAAGCCTCCACTCAAGGCTACAAAGTTTCAATTATAGAAGGTAAACAAATCCAAACAGAAATGATGGTAGCCATGGAACTGGAAAGAGCAGGAGGCTAGGATTGCCCCTGCCAATGGAGGAAGCAAAGCTTTCCACACACCCTGGCCAGCCTAGGACTACACTCTAGGCTACAAAGTTTAAATTGTAGAAGGTAAATAAATTCCAGATACCAGGGCTTCTACTTAGGTCACCAGGGGGCGTGGCTGGCCTGCAAACCACCACAGGCCCCTCACTCAGGCCACCCTACAAACCAAGGGAACTCCCACCCTGACCTGGGACACCATTCAGGGCAAATCATCTGGCCCCTACTCGTGCACCAGGCTTCTATCTTATCTAATAAAAGAGTAATATGCAGATTGACCATCACTCCAACACACAATATGGCTGCCCCCATGTGGTCAAAGGTCCTGCCCCTATGTGGACACAAGATGGGCACAACAAGATGACAAGCAGGGAAGGGAAATTGAAAGAGCCCTGCAAAGGAGGGCAGTTGGAGGTGATCAACCCTGCAGCAGAGGGCAGTTAGGGATGACCAGGTCAGCAGAAGAGGGAAATTGGGGGCAAACAGGCTGGCAGGGGAGCAGTTAGACATCAGCTAGGAGTGGTTAGGGGGTGATCATGCTGACAGGCAGAAGCAATTAGGGTCAATCAGGAAGGCAGGCAGGTGAACGGTTGGGAGACAACAGTCCTGGATTGTGAGAGGGATGTCCGACTGCCCATTTAGGCTTAATCCCACCAGGGGTCCCAGATTGGAGAGGGTGCAGACTGGGCTGAGGAACACCCCTGCCCCCATGCACAAATTTTGTGCACTGGGCCTCTAGTTTATTATGATTATCTTCATTGGGATGACATTGGTTAATAAATTTATATAACTTTCAAGTGTACAAATCTATGATACATTGTCTGTACATCGCCTTATATATTTCCTCTTAAAGAGAGTAGGTGCTTCTAAATATCAAAGATTTTTTAAAAATCTAACCAGGCCTCTGACAATTCCCTTGAATCTTTATTTTAAAAGTATAAAAGAGTTGTATTATTCCCCATAATACAAAGAATTGTTTCTCTACAGGAAATAGAAGAATTTGTCCAGAGCTCAGGCAAAGATGGTATTGTGGTGTTTTCTCTGGGTTCGGTCATCCAAAATCTCACAGAAGAAAAGGGCAATCTTATTGCCTCAGCCCTTGCCCAGATTCCACAGAAGGTTAGTACAACCTTTAATCCTGCTGGGCTTGTGTCTTTCCCACTGAAAGTTGAATCTCATTTTACACATAACATATCAGGTACCAGTATTAAGTAAAAATTTGTGAAACATTACAATAGTGAGTGTAGGGATATTTGAACCTTGCTTGCTGAGCTTTGCTGTTACAGTCATTTGTATTCAATGAAATAGAGATGAAAACATTAAGCACTATTTTTCATGAAATCTTAAGGTCTGTTCTAACTACTCCCAAAATACTTCTGAAGTGCATTTACTCCAGGACCAGAAAAAGGGAGAAATGAAATCACAAACATAGGTATGAAGGCAGTATAAAAATATCCTCCATGTCTTTGTTTGTATTTGGATTTGATTCATCATAGTTGAGCACAGAAGTAGAATCTAGATTCATTTAGAATTTTAATTAACATTTTCTAGAATTAAAAGTCCATAGAAATGTTAATATAGTCTAGCAATTTTCATGTCCTAACATGATAATCAACTAATTTTAATGTTATCATCACCATCTTAGATTACAGCTCTTTATATATTGCTATTTATAAAACATCGAACAGCTCTTTTTATTTCTATATTTGGTTAAATCCCTTAAAATTCTGTAAAAGTCATATATAAATGCAAATATGATAATTGCAGAAACCAAACCAAACAGAATACTTCACCAAACTTTGAAATATAAACAAAAGCACTACCTTATTTTTGCTTTAAATAAAAAAAGTTGTGGGAGAAAAAAGAAGATAGAAAGAAATGGAGGATGAAATGATAACCAGTCATCCAAAAAATAAGTAGCCAAAATCTAAAGCAATGATATTTGTATAAAACACAATTATGAAAATAAAGTTAAGATTTCCAGTGACAAAAATTTGTACAGAGGTCCCATGGCCATAAAAATTTTAACTCTGATTCATTAGGTTAGTATGGCATTATTTTCTAATCCTTCACTTCCAATCTCACTACTGGAAGTTCCCAGTGATAATAGACAAAATGATAACTGGCAACTATCACAAACTCTTTTAAAAAGGTTGCTATAAACAGTCCCACAATTTCTTAGTGTTTATAAAGTACACGTCTATACTCCCTTCTCAACTATCACCTAAAGTAGAGTAGATGCATGATGTATACAAACTCTACAACCTTAAAACATCATTATCCTGAGGTATTACTTGTGAAATATATTCACTGTCTTCCACAGGTTTTATGGAGATACAAAGGGAAGAAACCAGCCAAATTAGGAGCTAATACTCAGCTCTTTGACTGGCTACCCCAGAATGATCTTCTTGGTAAGACTAAAGGAAGAAAGGCTATATAGTACTTGGTGGATAAGTTGATTAATTTTTTAACAGGTAATAATAACATAAAAGCTAATATCAACAAATAGTTAATAGTAAATATTTTCCATTTTACCTCCCAATTGATAAAAATATAATTAAATATTTGGCCATTAATTTTATAGATTCATAGTTGTTATGAAATTAGTTTAAAGTTTCAGGCAACACAAGATGGAATTAATGCCTCCTTTTTCTGGGATAACAATTTTCTGTGGTAGCAATGCCCCACAGGAAATATTGTAGAAAATACTGCCTTCTTCAGTAACTTGTCCTGTATCTTCCTCTTCTGTCTCTAAATTTCTGTTCATGCATTATAATAAAATTTTCACCTGCTTCTCATTCTATCCACAAACTAGGTCATCCAAAAACCAAAGCTTTTATCACTCACGGTGGAGCCAATGGCATCTATGAGGCAATCTACCATGGGGTCCCTATGGTGGGAGTTCCCATGTTTGCTGATCAGCATGATAACATTGCTCACATGAAGGCCAAAGGAGCGGCTATGGAGGTGAACATGCACACAATGACAAGTGCTGACTTGCTCAAGGCCGTGAGAACAGTCATTAATGATCCTTCGTAAGTACTACTTCCAGGATCACCACTGATTGGTAATAAGCACCAGACTAGAAAATGTTAGAGATCATGCTTAGCTATTAATGGATCTTTTCCCATAATGTTGGACCATTTATGATCTTGGTGGGGGAAATATTCTGGAAAGCACATTTCATTCAATGTCATCCTACCAACTCAGAAAAATTAAGCTTCAATTAACAACATTTTTATTCTTATTATTTTTTCTATCCCCCTATTTATCCACATTATGTTAAATGAATATTTATTTTACCAACTCCCTACTATACGTGTTAAATCCTATATAATCAGCAGTGTTCATGTAACAATTTTTTGGCCCTTGCATTAATTTTTATAACATGTATCATGTGACAAACAGAACTAAATTTCATTCATTTCTTTCTCTTTTGCCTTCTAGCTATAAAGAGAATGTGATGAGATTATCAAGGATTCACCATGATCAACCTGTAAAGCCTCTAGATAGAGCAGTCTTCTGGATCGAGTATGTCATGCGCCACAAAGGAGCCAAACACCTGCGGCCAGCTGTCCACAACCTCACCTGGGTCCAGTTCCACTCTTTGGATGTGATTGGGTTCCTGCTGGCCTGTGTGGCATCTGCTATATTCTTGATCACAAAATGTTGTTTATTTTCTTGTCGAAAATTTGGTAAAGCAGGAAAGAGAAAAAAGAGAGAATAGATCTTTCCAACTTAGGCAAAGACTTGAATGGACAAACCTGTTTATTCCTGCACCTCCTTCTTGTTTTCAATTTTTAAATTCCTCTTTTTTTAGCCTAAAGAAACAGCCTAGAATTCCACAAGATCATTAACTGATGAGCATGTCCCATTCTTCCTTTATAGCCTCAGGTATGTTTACCCTCTTCCTCTTTATCCACATTCTGGCACTGGTATATTAACAACTCTAAAATTCTGTTCATGATAGAACTATATTAATTGTATAACCTTCAGTGTTATGATGATTGCTGGAGATAACAAAATATGAGCCCAATTTTATGAATGTGGGAGCTGAGAATTATACAGTTCACCAGTTCCAACTGATCATATAAATATGGACGTGTCATCAAAAATTAGTTTGCTATGAAAATAAGATTTCTATTTTAAAAAAGGCTCTTTACTTGTCCAATATTGTTAGGATTAGGCCAAAATTGAAAATAATGATAAGACATTCTGCTTCAGAATGTTTACAAAGTTTCCATAAAGCTCAGCATTAGTCTGCTCAGGTGCCATAACAAGGTACTGCAGACTCAGCAGCATAAGAAATAGAAATTTATTTTTTCACAATTCCGGAGGCTAGATGTGCAAGATCAAGATGTCAGCAGGGCCTGGCTCCAGTGGTTCAGTGGTTGACTTATGAATTAGGAGGTCACTGTTCCATTTTCATCAGGGCACATGCCTGGGTTGCGTGCTCAATTCTCAGTAGGGGATGTGCAGGAGGCAGCCAATCAATGATTCTCTCATCATTGATCTTTCTATCTCTCTCTCCCTCTCCCTTCCTCTCTGAAATCAATATATAGTTTTTTTTTTAAGATGCCAGCAGTTGCTTTCTGCTGAGGCTTCCTTGCTGCCTGCAGAGAGAAGCTTTCACCCTGTGCCCTCTCATGGCCTTTCCTCTATATGCACCTGATAAGAAAAAGATGCCTATGTCTCTTCTTCTTATTACAAGGATGCAGTCCTTAAAGTCCACCTTCATATCTAGGTTAATTGTAAATATCTTGTTAAAGGTCTTATTTCCAACTACAGTCACATTGGGAGTTAAGGGTTCAATGTATAATACAAATTTGAGAGAGGTACACAATTCTGTCCATAACAAGCTTTACCAAACAATTATGCCTGTTTTTGTCCTTAATCAACAAACATTTCTGTGTGCCCTTTATGTACTAGGGACAGTTCTGAGCATGTCTTTAGACAATAAAGATAAGCAATGCAATGATTTATTTTCCCCAATAAGTTAAAATGTCAGGAATGTTTTAAAAGTTAAGAGATTGTCTTAAGAGAAATAAATTAAAGAATTATAGAAAAATTGTTTTATTAATTTTAATGAGATTTTTAAAGACCCATACAATTGATAAACTTAAAGTTAAATGTTATATTTAAAAATCACTGGTATCATAATTTAAGTAAAACTCCGTAATAATAAAAGCATAATATGTTAATTAGACCAGACGACCTTCCGGATGAAGCTGGTGGCCAAAGGGAAGCCTGGGTCCCAGGTGTCAGAGGGAAGCGGGTGCCAACAGCCAGGGGAAGGAAGACCTACTCTTGCACGAATTTCATGCATCTGGCCTCCAGTACTATACTATATTCAAAGAAATCATTTCTGGCGGATAAAAAGTCATCTATTCTAAATGTAAGATCATTGTAATTTTTTCCAGTCTCTATTTTCCACAAGTATAAATTCAAAACATATGGTTTCAGTCATATGTGGAATATAAAACAAAAAGTAACAAATAAACAAATATAACAAAACATAGAAAAAAGAAAGACTCATAGCCCAGACGGCGTGGCTCAGTGGTTGCTCATTGACTCATGGGCCAGAAGGGCATGATTTGATTCCCAGTCAGGGCACATGCCCAGGGTTGTGGTCTCGATACCTGGTATTGGATGTGCATGAGGCAGCGATCAATGATTCTCTCTCTTTACTGATGTTTCTCTCTATCCTTTTCACTTACTCTCTGAAATCAATAAAAATAGATATGTATTTTTAAAAATTCATATAAAGATACAACAGACTAGGAATTATCAGAGGGGGAAGGGTGGGGGAAGGGCAAAATGGTAAAGGGGATCAAATGTATGTTAACAAATAGGAACTAGACTTTTGGTAGCAAGTATGTAATAGAGTACACAGATACCAAATTATAATGTAGTTGTCCACCTGAACTTTATATGTTATTAACCAATGTTATCTAAGTTTAATAAATAATAAATAAATACTAAATAAATCTTTGACAAATCCTAATATAGGAATCTTAGAATTTGGGAACAATGACACACCATATTTTCCTGACTATTTTGCATTTGAGAAACAGCTCCTGGATTTTTACTGAGCTCTGGTAGAGATTAAATGGATGAGATGCAGATGAGTAGCTGACAAGGATAAAGGGAACCTTCTGTGTTTGGGTTACCTGTTTCTTGGGTCTTGCCATCAGGATAGGGGGAGATGTGGCAGGTCAAGGGGTAACCAGGTTGACGAGCCTGCCACCTTGCTACCTGATTTCCATTAGATTCTGGCACCACTGTCCTGTGACTAGGATATCAGAGAGATATATCCTGTCACCAGGCTATTCAGTAATGCAAAGCAGGGGGAGCACCTCTGCAATCTGGGGAGGGAGCCAGATTCATGGGCTCTAGGGCAGATGCTGCCCCTCTTATCCTCCACCCGTGGTGGTGTCAAAGTTACTCCCTGACACTTTCCCCCCTTATTGCATTTGCTGGGTCTGCCAGCTCATTTGTGGAAAGCCATGAAACCGGAATGGTATGTACCTTCCCCGTCCTTCCCCGACTTGCCTCCCTATACATTCCAATACACCCACCTTCAGTTACAAATATAACAAATGAGTGGATCCCACAGGTTCCCTGGTGAGCAGAGAAATCTTTGTTAGGTTATATACAACCAACTTATTGTGGATTTAAGAGAAGGTATAGGGGATCATCAAACTTTGCCATGTTGCTGACAATAGTATTTCTATCTGCCACAGACAGCACCTAAAATAATATGTTCTAAGTCATAATAAATTAATGCTTCCAGGACATTCAGTAGATAACACTAATGTCCTAGATGAACTGAAAAAATGTAACTTACAGATTACTTCTTGAATAGGTTATGCTCACCTAGGAAACTCAGAATAACTCAGTTTCCCTGTGATTAACAATGTTCCTTCCAAATGATCCAAATACAGAAATTTTAATGAAAAGTGTGGATAATAAAGGAAACAAAGAGAAATGATGAGGCATCCAGAGAAACTAACAGCAGTGACAGAAGGTATTTGATTATTATTAACTGAGTTAGTGAATGAATAATGAATACTTATATTTAAAAGACAGACAGAGGCTACAATAACAGAAAAAGAAATTCTGAATACAACAAGCAAAAGGTAAGTGGAAAATCTGAAGTGTATAATTCAGGAACCATAGTAATAATTTTAGTAGATAAAGAATAATAGCAATAAATTCTAGGCAATGTAAACAAAACTACTGATACATTTTTATCTGATTTCAGAGTTTGTTTCTGAACCTGGTATAACTTCTTTCAGGGAAATAGTGGGACAGAAACTACATTACAATATGGGAGATAAATAAGATAAGAAAAGAGAGGATGAGGGCCTGTGCTGGGAGGCAGGAGCCAGCTGGGAGAGGTTAATGGGGGGAAAAGAAGACATATGTAATATGTAAAACTTTCAGCAATAAAGAATTTAAAAAATAAGTAAGGCAAAATGCATAGACAATTCTCATAAAGTAGCATTCAGGAAGTAAACTGATGGTGAATGGGAAAGGAAGGTAACATGAAGACTGAGAAAAGTAGGCATCAAGATCCATATATATATTTTATTTTATTTCATAACACTGTTAAGTGTGAAATGCTTAGCATAATTTTAAGTACTCTAAATAAATGAATTCAAATAATTCTTACAGTAATTATTATTAATATGCATGTTTTACAGATAAGAAAACTGAGGTACAAATAGATTAAATAATATTCCCAATGTGATATTATTGGCTAGTGGTTGAGGAAGGATTTTACCATAAGCAGACAGAACCAAGAGTAACTATTGTTATTATTAAGTTACATATAGCTCATTTATGAATGTCTGCCTTTTACTGTAAAAGTACCCATAAAGTGGAGAAGATGAAGATATAGAAAGTAATACAATAAATAAATAAAGGACCTGAGGTTGACTGGTCTTATCAGGAGTAAAGGATTTGATGCTTCATTCATGTAAATGGAGAAAAAAATAAAGATAATCATATGTGTAGAAAAGTTTATAACATTTAGGGAGGAAGTAAATAGTTTGATTCCATACAAAAATGGGACAGCATATAAAATTTCCTCTTTCTTTCAATATTCCTTCAAGTTTTATGTATATTAAAATGTTTTTAGTCTGGCTTGCATGGCTCAGTATTTGAGTGTTGACCTATGAATCAGAAGATTATAGTTTGATTCCTGGTCGGGGCACATGCCTGGACTGTGGGTTGGATCCCCAGTATTGGGTGTGCAGGTGATAAATGACGAATGAATCTCTCTCATCATTGAAGTTTATACCTCCCTCCCTCTTCGTTCCTCTCTGAAATCAATAAAAATATTTTTAAATGTTTTCAAAGTCAAGCTACACATCACCTATGTTTTACTTAGGCTAAACTCACTTTGTTCATCCAATCAGCAGCATGTTAAAACCTGCCTTCGTTGGAGAACTGTGTCCCTCCTGTTTCACTAGGTGTGCCTCTAGGCTTTGGGAGTCACTCCCTATTCCCCTTTCTCCATCCTTGCTCACACTGCTCTTTCTCCATAGTCAGCCATCCTCTTTGATGATGAGAGAAGCTGTTTCAGTAGCAGTCACTGCTTATTGTATGAGGAGAAGTCCTAGAACCCAGGCTACTGTTTTGTTTTATAGCTCTAAGAATGTGTATTAAGTGGCATATTTTTTAAAATATATTTTTATTGATTTTGTACAGAGAGGAAGAGAGAGAGATAGAGTTAGAAACATCAATGAGAGAGAGTCATCGATCAGCTGCCTCTTGCATACCCCCTACTGGGAATATGCCCGCAACCAAGGTACATGCCCTTGACCGGAATCAAACCCGGAACCCTTCAGTCCCCAAGCCGACGCTCTATCCATTGAGCCAAACCGGTCTTGGCTTAAGTGGCATATTAAACTACAAAAAACAATAATCTTTCTCCCATAATCCTGTATTTTTCCCATTGCTTCTCTAAAATGTCAATGCAATCTCATGTCTCTTCAGGATAATCCTGAAATTTTTGTCAAAAATAAATTCATTTTAAAACTCATAACACCTTTTCCATTTTCCTAACTGCAGTCCATACTGAGAGCTTGCTTGTTGTCCTTACTTGTTTCTTACTACCTAGCCACTGGAAAAGCAAATAAAGTACCAACATTGGCCATAGAATAACAAATACCATTACACTAGAAACTATAAAGAGGAAATCTTTGTGCCTTGCTTTGGAGTTGCTCATTTGGAGCATATATGCCATATTTTACATAAAAAACAGATCTGAACCCTAATTCCTTCTCCCATCTCTGGCTGGTGAGGTGAAGTTGTGTGACTTTGCAACTGTGGCAGTTGAGCAATTTGATGACAAAATATCCAATGTCTAAATTTCTCAATATATTTTCTATTACATTTATTTTTTAAATTTCTTTATTGATTACATTCTTACATATGTATTCTATTCCCCCATTACCCCCCAACACCACAATAATGCCCTCACCCCCTTGTTGTCTGTGTCCATTGGTTAGGCTTATATGCATACTTACAATTCCTTTGGTTGATCTCTCCCCCTTACTCCCACCCTCCCCTACCTTCCCACTGAGGTTTAATGATCTGATCAACATTTCTCTGTCTCTGGATCTATTTTTGTTCACCAGTTTATGTTCATCATATTCCATAAATGAGTGAGATAATGTGATGTTTATATTTTTCTGACTGGCTTATTTCTCTTAGCATACTGCTCTCCAGGTACATCTGCTGTTGCAAATGGTAAGAACTCCTTTTTTACTGGAGCATAGTATTCCATTGTGTAGATGTACCAGAGTTTTTTAATCCAGTCATCTGATGATTGGCACTTAGGCTGTTTCCAAATCTTAAATTGTGCTGCTATGAACATAGGGGTGCATATGTCCTTTCTAATTGGTGTTTCTAGTTTCTTGGGATATAATCCTAGGAGTGGGATCACTGAGTCAAATGGGAGTTCCATTTCCAGTTTTTTGAGAAAACTCCATACTATTCTCCACAGTGGCTGCACCAGTCTGCATCCCCACCAGCTGTGCACGAGGGTTCCTTTTCTCTGCATCCTCACCAGCACTTGTTGTTTATTGATTTGTTGATGATAGCCATTTTGACAGGTGTGAGATGGTACTGCATTGTCATTTTAATTTGCATCTCTTGGATAATTAGACTTTGAAGATAAGGTGCAGAAACACACCCAATGTGAACAGCTATTGGAGAAAAAAAATAATAAAGCAGGAAGAGAGCCTAAGCAAGCTTTCAGACAACATAACATGCATATAATAGGGATGTCAGTAGGACAAAAAGAGGAGCAATGACTAGGAAAACTATTTGAAGAACTAATGAAGACTTTTGATAGAGTCTTTAGGGTTTTCTATGTACTGTATGATGTCATCTGTGAATTAGGACAGTTTTACTTCTTCTTTTCCAATTTCAGTGGTTTTTATTTCTTCTTCTTGTTTGATCAGAATGGCTAGTATCCAGTACTATGTTGAATAGGAGTGGTAAAATGGCCATCCCTATCTTGTTCCTGTTCTTAGGGGAAATGCTTTTAGTTTTTGCCCATTGAGTATAATGTTGGCTGTTGGTTTGTCATATATGGCTTTTATTATGTTGAGATATAATCCTTCTATTCCCACCTTGCTGAGAGTTTTTATCAGGAAGGGTGTTGGATTTTTTTCAAATGCTTTTTCTGAATCAATTGATATGACTATGGGATTTTTATCTTTAAATTTATTTGTATGATGTATTACATTTATTGATTTGCTGATATTGTACCATCCTTGCATCCCCGGAAAAAAATCCTACTTGGTCATGGTGTATGATCTTTCTGATGTACTGTTGGATCTTATTTACTAGAATTTTGTGAAGGATTTTTCTCAAATTGCAGTTCAGTTTGGATGTGTTTTGTTTCCCTATCTACTAATTCACTAATTTGGTTCTCCGCTTCTCCTAGTCTACTGTTGAAACTTTCCACAGTGTTTTCTATCACTGCTAGGGCGACCCTGAGGAAAGGGGTGTGCCCAGCCTAGTGCCACAGGACCATTCGTAAAATGCATTGCCAAAGGGACCTTGGATACCACTCTGCCTCAGGTGCTGGGCTGCACAGTGTACTGCATTTCAAAGGGCTCTGGGTCCTATCAAGGAGTTGAATATCAGAGGAATTGTACATGGACAGGCATTGAAATTATTAGGTCTAGTAATAATGAATGTCGTTTTCTAATACTTTTTTAAATCAAATTTATTTAAACAATACAACAAAATTTAATCAACAATATAGTTGCCGTTGTTTTCTACTACTTGTGCCCAACGCTCAGGAAGCATTTTAATCCCTCTGTTATAAAATTCTTGTGATTTTGATGCAAAAAATTCGGTCGATGCATTTTTGAGGCATTCTTCATTATTAAATTTTTTTCCAAGAAGAAAGTTTTGCAAAGAATGAAACAAATGGTAATCGGAAGGGGCAATATCAGGAGAATATGCAGGTTGAGGGAGAACTTCCCATTCCAACTGGCGCAGTTTTTCAGCAGTGATTCTTGCAGTATGCGGTCGTTCGTTATCATGGTGAAGAATTACGCCCTTCCGATTAATCAGCGCGGGTTCTTTTTCTCTTAAAGCTTGGGCTAACCTTTCCAATTGGGCACTATACACTGCACTTGTAATGGTTTGGGTAGATGGTAAAAGTTCATAATAAAGAATTCCTTTAAAATTCCACCAAACACACAACATCACTTTTTCCGCATGCAAGTCAGGTTTTGGCGTGGGCTGCGGAGCCTCATTTTTGTCCAACCATTGAGGCCGCCTTTTCAAATTAACATACAGCACCCATTCTTCATCTCTGGTAACAATTTGCTCTAAAAATGGCAAACAGTTTTGACGAGAGAGGAGTGAACTGCAAATTGTGACTCTTTGATTACGGTTGTTGTCGGTCAACTCATGAGGAACCCATTTTCCAAACTTTTGGACTTTGCCAAGTGCACGCAATTGATTGGAAATTGTTTTTTGTGAACAATTTAAAGTTGTCGCAAGCTCTTGTTGGGTAATTTGAGGATTTTGCACCAAAAGAGCTTGAAGAGCTTCTTGATCAAAATTGGACACAGGGCCTCGACCACTCTTGTCATCTAACGAAAAATTTCCTTCGTGAAATTTCTCAAACCAATGCTGGCATTTTCTGGCACTAACTGCATCTTGACCAAGAGCACTACAGATGTTTTTTGCAGCCTCACTTGCTTTTCTTCCTAATTGGAACTCGTAAAGCATGCAGTGCCGAATATGCTCTTCATCCGCCATCTTCTTAGCCCTAGTTTTGCAACAAAAACCAAACCAAACACAAACTTTTTCAAGCAAAACTTGTTAATTGCACTTCACACGTTCTGTACATACCACGTGTTTGAAGGTTATGTCAATACAAGTCAACGCCAAGCAAGATTTTAAACGAATGTTTAAAAACGACATTTATTATTACTAGACCCGATATATCAAGCATCTTCAAAAATCACAATGGCATACAATAAAAAATTTCAACCACTTGAAGGCTAAATGGCGAGTTATCTATCTATATATATATATATAAAGAGTCATGGTTGTAACATCCAAAACAACCGAAGGCTCAACTGAAAGCCAGGCTGTATGCGCACCAGGCAAATGGGTTTAATAACTGACCTCTCAGAGAGAGAATCAGGGCTTATCAGTAGCAGCAGCAGCTGCTGGCGAGGCCCAGAGAGAGACGCAGGATGACTAGATCCTGCTTCTCTCTCTGAGCCTCGCCAGCAGTCAAGCCTCTCTTCCCCAGAGGTCAGCATTTCAGCCCAATTGCCAGCAGCCTGGGTGGCTGTTGATAAGCCCTGCCTCTATTATCAGGCCTGGAGATGCTGACTGGCATAGAAACCGACCAATTAGAACCAAATGTGGTGAATTGTGAGGAGCCAATTGCTGCCTAGGAGGCAGGTCTTTGGGGACTGACTGGAATAGGAATAGACCAATCAGAAACTACTCTTGGTGAACTGCAAAGGCAGAATCTAAGGTGGGGCCTGAGGAGGGGTTTTAAGAGTTATAGCTGTTTGGTTTCAGATATAAGAAAGTGGTTCAATTTTTTAATGACCAGTTTGTCAGTATAGACTCTATACTATAGAGCATATGGCTGGCTATCAGTCCAGATATAGGGGTTATATATCTTTGTCTGCCAAGAGCATCTCCTCTTGCTGAAAAAGGCTTCCCCAGCCATGTAAACAATTATATCCTATATAATCTACCTAAACTAATAAAAGGGACATATGCTAAGTAGACTGGACTGACAATTTCTTTCTGGTCAAAACCATGGTGGAGGGGGCTGAAGCAGAGGCAGTTAGGAGCAGTCAGGCAGGGGAGGGCATTTGGGGGGGTGAAATCAGGTTGGCAGAGGAGGGCAGCTTGGGGCAATATCAGTCTGGCAATGGAAGGCTGTTGGGTGTGACCAGGCCAATAGGGGAGGGCAGTTGGGGTCAAGATCAGGCCTGCAGTGAATGGCAAATGAGGTGGTATCAGGCCAGCAGAGGAAGGAATTTGGGGATGAGATCAGGCTGGCAGGGGATTGCAATTAGGGGCAATCAGGTAGGCAAGCAGAGATTGGGCAAGTAGCAGGGCAAGATAGGGGCAATCAGGATGGCAGTGGGCAAGGTAGGGGCAATCAGGCCAGCAGGCAGAGGGGTTAAGGGTGATCAGGTAAACAGGCAGGTGAGTGGTTAGGAGCCAGTCATCCCAGATTGCGAAATGAAAGTCCAATTGCCGGTTTAGACCTAATTTATGTGGGATCAGGCCTAAACTGGCCATCAGACATCCCCTGAGGGGTCTCAGATTGGGTACGTACAGGCCAGGCTGAAGAACCCCTAACCCCCCGCCCCCCCTCCCTGCGTGCATGAATTTTGTGCACCAGGCTTATAGTTAAACAATGATAGGGTAACAAAAGAGATCAAAGAAGAAATAAACATCCTGGAAACAAATTACAATGAAAGAACAACAATTCAAATTATAGGATAAAATAAAAGCAGTCCTGAAAGGGAAATTCATAGCATTAAAGGCCTACCTAAAAAAATAAATAAATAAAAAGAAGAAGAGCCGAAACAGGTTTGCTCAGTGGATAGAGCGTCAGCCTGGGGACTCAAGGGTCCTGGGTTCGAATCCGGTCAAGGGTATATACATTGGTTGCCGGCACATCCCCAATAGGGGATGTGCAAGAGGCAGCTGATCGATGATTCTCTCTCATCGATGTGTCTAACTCTCTACCCCTCTCTCTTCCTCTCTGTAAAAAAATCAATAAAATTAAAAAAAGAAGAAACTGCCGAAACCGGTTTGGCTCAATGGATAGAGCGTTGGCTTGGGGACTGAAAGGTCCCAGGTTCGATTCCGGTCAAGGGCATGTACCTTGGTTGCGAGCATACCCCCAGTAGGGGGTGTGCAAGAGGCAGCTGATCGATGACTCTCTCTCATTGATGTTTCTAACTCTCTATCTCTCTCCCTTCCTCGCTGTACAAAATCAATAAATAATATTTTTTTATAAAATAAAATAAAAAAATAAAATAAAAAAAGAAGGAACTGGTAATAAATTATCTAACTCTACAACTTAAAGAATTAGAAAGACAGCACCCAAAAAAGCTAGTGATTACAAGGAAGGAAATAACAAAAATCAGAACAGAAATAAATGACATAGAGACAAAAAAAAAAAATTCAAAAGAACAATGAAACCAACAGCTAGTTCTTTGAAAGAATTAACAAGATTAATGAACCTCAAGCCAGGCACATGAAGAAGCAAAGAGAGTAGACCCAAATAAACAAAATCAGAAATGAAAGAGGCAAAATAACGAAACCACTGAAATACAAAGGATTGTAAAAGTTATAAACAACTCAATTCCAACAAAGTGGTCAACCTAGAAGAAAAGGACACATTCCTAGAAAAATGCCACCTTCTAAATCCCAATCAGGAAGAATAAAAAATTCTGAATAGGATGATAACTATGGAGGAAATTGAAGTAATGATCAAAAATCTTTCAGCAAACAAAAGGCCTGGCTTCACGGGGGAGTTTTACCAAATATTCAAAAGAGAACTAAAACCTATCCACCTCAAGCTATTCCAAATAATTCAAGAGGAAGGAACACTTCCAAGCTCCTTCTATGAAGCCAGCATTACTCTAATACCAAAACCAGATAAAGACATATAAAGAAAAAGAACTACAGGCCAATATCCTTGATAAACATAGATACTAAAATCCTCAACATAGATACTAAAATCCTCAACAAAATCCTAGCAAATTGGTCCAGCATTACATTAGAAAGACAATACTCCATGACCAAATGGGATTTATTCCAGTGATGAAAAGATGGTACAATATCTGCAAATCAATAAACGTGATATATCACATACACAAACTGAGAGACAAAAATCACATAGTCATATCAATAGATGCAAAAAAAAAGCATTTGACAAAATCCAACATCCTTTCTTGATAAAAACTCTCAGTAAAGTGGGAATAGAGAGTTCACACTTCAACATACTAAAAGCCTTATATGACAAATCTACAGTCAACATCATACTCAAATAGGCAAAAACTAAAACCATTTTCCCTAAGAACAGGATGTCCACTCTCACCACTTCTGATTCACATTTACTGCAAGTGCTGGCCATAGCAATCAGACAAAAAGAAATTAAAGGCATCCAAATTGGAAAATAAGAAATAAAACTATAAGTATTTGTAGACATGATATTGTACATAAAAAACCTTAAAGAAGCCATCAAAAAAGTACTAGATTTAATAAATTAATTTAGCAATGTAGCAGGACACAAAATTAACACCCAGAAGTCTATGGATTTTTATACACCACTAATAAATTCATAGAAAGAAGTATTACCATTGCAACAACAAAAAATAAGTTACCTGGGAATAAACTTAACCAAGGAGGTAAAAGACATGTACTCAGAAAACAACAGCACATTGAAAAAAGAAATAGAGAAAAACATAAACAAATGAAAGAATATACTGTGTTCATAGATTGGTAGAATCAACATCATTAAAATATCCATACTACCCAAAGCAATCTGTAGATTTAATGCAATCCCTAACAAAATATCAAGTTTTTTCACAGACAAAGAACAAATCTCCAAAAACTCATATGGAGAAAAAAAAGACCCCGAATAGCCATAGCAATCCTGAGAAAGAAGAATAAAGTTGGAGGGATCACAATACCAGACATCAAGCTATATTACAAAGCCACTGTTCTCAAAACTTCCTTGTACTAGCACAAAAACAGATATATTGACGAATGGAACAAAATAGAAAACCCAGAAATCAACCCAAGTCATTATACTCAATTAGTATTGGACAAAGGAATCAAGAGCATATTATACAGGGTGTTGGGAAAAATGGACATATACATGAAGAAAAAAAAAAGAAAAAAGAAAAGAAAAGAAAACTAGACCACTAACTTACACCATACACAAAAATAAACTCAAAATAAATTAAGGACTTAAACATAGCCATAAATACCTTAGAAGAATCCATAGGCAGCAAAATATCAGACATTTATCCTAGCAATATATTTACTGATACAGCTCCTAGGGCAATGGAAACTAAGAAGAAAGTAAATAAATGGGAATACATCAAAATAAAAAGCTTCTGTGCAGCAAAAGAAACCACCAACAAAGCAAGAAATAAGAAAGCTCATCAGAGAACATATTTGCCAATGTTACATCCGACAAGAGCCTCTCCAAAGTTTATAGGGAACTCATACATCTTAACAAAAGGCAGATAAACAATTCAATCTTAAAATGGGAAAAGGACTTAAATAGACAACTTTTGAAAGTGGACATACAGAAGACCAAGAGACATATGAAAACATGCTCAAAGTCACTAATCATCTAAAAGATGCAAATAAAAATGACAATGAGATACCATGTCACATCTGTCAGAATGGCTATCATCAACAAATCAACAAATGACAAGTGCTGGTGAGGATGAGGAGAAAAGGAACCCTTGTGCACAGCTGGTGGGGATGCAGACTGGTGCAGCCACTGTGGAGAACAGTATGGAGTTTCCTCAAAAAACTAGAAATGGAACTTCCATTTGACCCAGTAATCCCACTTCTACAAATATATCCCAAGAAATCAGAAACACCAATTCGAAAGGACATATGCACCCCTATGTTCATAGCAGCACAATTTACAATAGCGAAGATTTGGAAATAGCCTAAATCCCATCAGCAGATGAGTGGATTAAAAAAACTATGGTATATTTACACAATGGAATACTAGCTGCTGTAAAAAAAAAAATCTCCACATTTGCAACATTATGGATGGAACTGGACAGCATTATACTAAGCAAAATAAGCCAGTCAGAGAAAGATAAATATCACATGATCTCATTCATTTGTAGAATATAATAAACAACATAAACTGAAGAAAAAATATAGTTCCAGAGACAAGGAAGCATCAAACAGACCATCAAACTTTACAGGGAAGGCAATGGGGATGGGTATAAGAGATCAACCAAAGGACTTGTATGTATGCATATAAGCATAACCAATGGATGCAAGACACTAGGGGAGTGAGGGCTTGTGAGAGGAAGGGTACGGACAGCCAGGGAGAGGTCAATGGAAAAAAAGAGACATTTGTAATACTTTAAACAATAAAAAAAAATTTAAAAAAGATTATAGAGGAAATAAAATAAGTTATAAAGCATTAATCTTTATACATACTTATATATAAAGATTGTTATATAAAGATTGTTAAATAAAGGTTATATATTTATAAAATAAAGATAAAGGAGAAGTGGTTTGAATCAAGACCAAAGTCTCAAAAATAAATTTGCTAAAAATTAACCAGGAATTGCAGGTCATAGAAAACAAGCTCTCAGTTGAGGCATTCAAGGTAATGGAGAGGAAAAACCAGGCATGAAATGGCAAATAGTCAAGTTGAAAGCTGGTTGGTGAGTGAAGTGGGAGGGTGAGTAGGTCTGTCCAGAATAAGATTAAACAAGTGATCCAAAGACCAAAGTTTCTAAGATAATAATGCTAATAATTAATCAAAAGTGATAGTTCAAAAATAAGCTCTTAGAAGAGATGTCATAACAAAGGGCATTCAAGATAAGGTGAAGAAAAGTATGCATCAACTGTCAAACAAAGTAGAAAGCTGGAGAGCAAGTAAAAATTGGAAGGTGGGAAGGTATGTGGAAATGAATAATTAGCAAATAATACAAGAACAAACTTACTAGTGGATCTGCCTAAATTAATCAGTAATCATAGGTCATAGAAAACAAGGACTTATAAAATACCACAGTAAGCACATACACTGTGATGTGGGAAAATGGGGGCATTAAATGGCAAAGGAGCAGGAGGTTGCGCTGGTAGGTCTGTGGGAATACAAAATTAAACAAATAATCCAAAGTAAAAAAATGAATAAATAAATGAAAATAAGCTTAGAAAACATTTTAGGTAAATAATGCTACCAATAGACTGTTACAACAGTTTTTGATCCTGACTTTCTCAAGTTACGCAACACAGAAGAGCTCATTTATTCTAAGGGCAATCTGACAAAGAAGATCCCTTGATGTAGTTACATTTAAGAGACAATTTTCAGCTTTTTGCTAGTAAGCCTCCCTTATCGCCTTTACCACATGTTTGGCAGTATTTATATTTACTTTTTCAAATATTGATAATTTTTTTGGAGACCAAATACACAAATTTAGGTATGAAAAAGCCCTTGATGGACTTTTGGAATCATGGAATAGTTCTTCGGGCTCCCTTTCTTTCCAGGAAGTTATCAAGCTGCCTTCTCTCCTGTCTCTATGTCTAAAATCAATAAAGATACATTTAAAAATAAAAATTAAATAAATGGATAAATAAATAAATAAATAAATAAATAAATAAATAAATATTAACCCAGTGACTTAGGATTTCATCCCATTCAGAAGTGCACATTTCACCCCTCCATGCCTCTCTCTCACTCTCTCTAAAAAGCAATAGAAAAAATTCCTTGGGTAAGGATTAATAAAAAAATAAAAATAAGGTGCAAAACTGACATTCTCTGGCACATTTTCTCAATCCATTCAGATTTTGTACAAACATCATATACTCAAAGCTGAAAATCTGAAAACCATTCCTCTTGTTAGGAACAAGACAAGAATGCTCACTTACACATTTTCTTTTTTTTTTTTAATTTCCATTTATGTTACCATATTATTGATTTATTATTGTTATTTTGAAAGATGAAATATAGAAAATAGTTATCCATGGTTCCATCACTCATAAATAACTAATGCTTACATTTTAATGTATTCTTTTCATATCTTTTCTCTGTATCTTGAGTATGTAATTTTCTCTTCCCCTACTTATAAAATAATATTCTATAAACTCTTCTTAAACATAATGTTTAAATGCTGAGTAATATAGCATAATATAGATACCACACTTTATAATTTATTTAACCAACATCTACTCTTATAAAAAATACTAAGATGATCATTTTTGGCACACTACCCTGATTCCCCGAAAATAAGACAGTGTCTTATATTAATTTTTTCTCCCAAAGTTGCACTAGGTCTTATTTTCAGGGGATGTCTTATCTTTCCATGAGCTAGGTCTTATTTTAAGAGGATGTCTTATTTTCGGGGAAACATGGTAGTAAATCTGTGAGTACCACATATTTTCTTGATTTACTTTTTAAACAGAATCATTAACTCAAATGGCACAAGCATAATTAAGTTTTATAATAGAGGGTGGGCAAAAGTAGGCTTACAGAACTTATTTTATATTATTATTAATTATTGTATTACTTCCCATATGAACAACAGTCACCTAATTTTGCCTCACTGTGTATATACCACAAAAATATATGAAAATGGTCAAGACTAATGAAAATCAAAGACATACAAAAGATAATATTTAAACCCATAATATTGGCAAAGATTTAAAAGACTGACAATGCCCAAAGTTAATGAAGATGAGGGGATATGTGTTCTTTTATAGCTATGTTAATAAGAGATCAAATTGGTTACTTTTTCTTTATTGTATTATCATCCCACATCTTCCACTTTAGAAACCATCATCTGGTTCTCTATATCTATGGATCTGTTTCTGTTTTGTCTGTTCATTTGTTTTGTTTGTTTTTTCGATTATACATATAAGTGAAATCATACAGAATTTATTTTTTCTACACGACTTTTCTACACAATACTAAGCAATAATACCCTCTATATCCATTCATTGTGTTACAAATAGCAATCTTTCATTGTTTTGTTAGCAATATAAATTTTTAATTTATCTTTATTGTGGAGAGTATTATAAATGTCCTTTTTCCCCATTGGTCCCTCCACTCTGCTCCTCCCCACCCCCCAAGCCTGATTGCACTATTGACTGTCCATGGGTTATGCATATCTATACAAATAAAAGCCGAGGTGGCCCTTGCATGATGCCCTCATGTGATCACATGATGGCCACCCTCACAAGATGGTCACCATAAGATGACCACCACAAGATGGCCAGCAGTGGAGAGCAGTTGTGGACAATAGGGCTGGCAGGGGAGGACAGTTGGGGGCCATCATGCCTGCAGGGGAGGGCAGTTGGGGGGACTCGGCCAGCAGCAGAGGGCAGTTCGAGGCAACCAGACTGCGGGAGATGGCAGTTGGGAGGGACCAGGCCAGCAGAAAGGACACATGGGGCAATCAGGCTGAGAGGGGAGCAGCTAGGTGTCAATAAGGCCACCAGGGGAGTGGTTACGGGGCAATTAGGCTGGCAGGCAGAAGTGGTTAGGGACAATCAGACATGCAGGTAGATGAGTAGTTAGGAGCCAGCAGTCCCAGATTGTGATAGGGTGTGCCAGATTGCAGAGGATACAGGCCTGGCTGAGGGACACAAACCTCCTGTGCACGAATTTTGTGCACCAGGCCTCTATTCTATATAATAAAAGCCCAGTGGATGAAGCAGGGGAACAACCAGAGCAACTATAGCCCCTTACCACATCAGGCCCCACCCTCCAGCAGAGACACCCACCCTCATTGGGAAAGTGGCCAGCCTGCAATTTATTCACAGCCCCTCGCCCTGGCCAGCCTGCCCTCCCTCCAGTGGGCCCCATCACAATCTGGAGCCCCCATGTGGGAAGTCTGGCTGGCCCCCACTTGTGTACCAGGCCTCTATCCTATTTAATCCTATATAATAAAAGGATAATATACAAATTTACCCTAATGGCTGAGTGACCAGAATGACCACTTGAACAATCACTATGACGTGCACTAAGCACCTCTCAATTCCTTTTCCTGGCTGGCAGGCTCTGACTATCTTGTGACAAATGGGGAATCACAGGTGGGTGGTGGGGGACATAGGTGGCTCCAGGTCAAGGCCCCTGTCCCACCAATCACCCCACACACAGAGGGCAAACCACTGTGGGGGCGTGGCCAGTGAAAATGTGGGAATGGCTTATCTTTCAGTTCCTCCCACGCCAGTAGCCTCCAATCACTGATGGTGAATGGGGAAACAGGGTTGGTGGTGGCAGGGGGTGGGGCTGGCTGCAGGCAGCTGGGAAAGATGGCACTGATTGCATGCCAAGCCTAGGGACCATACCCACACATGAATTTCATGAACCAGGCCTCTAGTCTAAATATAAAAAACCTTAATATTCAAATAGATCAAAGAGTGGAACAATTGAAAGACCAGAACATACGGGTGTCATCAGCAGGCAGCAGAGCCTGAAACATGATGGGTGTCACTCACAGCAGGATTGTGGAGCAGCAGGACATCAGACCACAGTGGGGAACTGGTAGCTACAGGGTGAGTCTCTGGTAGTTATTAAAATTCCTTGCTCACACACACCTAGATCCCACCCTATGTTTATACCTGTTGCCAATGCCAGCCCTGCTCGCACCCACTGCCAGCACTGGAGCCACCACTTACACCTGCTGCCAACGCCCAGTATCAGCTCCATTGGATGAGAGCAGCAGCTGCCAGCTCAGATCACCCCTCAGAGATTCACGACCTCCCCCTGCTCCAAAGGGATGATCAGGGCTGGCAGCTGCCTCTCACACTGGCAGCCAGCACCTGAGCCACTGCTTGCACCTGCTGTCTGCACCTGGCACTGGTCCCAATTTTTCGGCGTCATTAGCAGGTGCAAGCAGCAGCTGCCAGCCCCAAACATCCCTGAGGGCTTCTCTACTTCTTCCTGCCCCTGAAGGATAATCTGAGCTTCATCTACTGCTCAAACCCACTGCTTGCGCCAGCCCCAATTGCTCTGGGCCATCAGTGGATGCCAGTGGGCCAGTGCCATCAGCGAGTGGGAATGGCAGCAGCAGGAGCAGGGCTGCCAGCAGAGAGGGGACCAGGAGGGTAAACGGGGAAGTGTAGGATGGGCCAAGTCACCTCCTCCGCTCAGTGCCCACTGCAGCGTCACACTCCACAGTTCTTTTCAAGGTGCACGAATTCATTCACTGGGCCCCTAATATGCATATAATTTCCTTTAAGAGAAAATTCCTGAATCTCGAGCAGCCTCCATATCACTCAACCACAAACCCTATTGCTTTTGCAGCCTCAAGTTATGGGGACTTCTCTTCCCAGCTCACTAATCCTGGGCTTGGGGTCTGGTGTGGATCTGGGACCTCTTGTTATTCATGGGATGTCTCTACAGCCGAGATTTCCCTACTGTAGGAAAAAACACCACAGGAGGATGTTGGAACAACCTGTATGTACCTCTGCTCCTCCTACCAGTCTCAATTTACTCTCTTCTTTACTTCTCTAGCTGTAGAACTTCCATTCAGCCAGCTTTCATGCTGTACTGAATGGTTGTTCTATATTTTAGGTATAATTTTGATAAGGTTGGGGGAGGTGGTAAGTACAGGTGTTTACCTATGCCACCATCTTAATTCTAATCCTCTATTATAAGGTACTTTTAATTTCTTGTGTGATTTGCTCTTGATCCATTAGTTGTTTAGTACCATGTTGTTTAGTCTCCACATATTTGTTTTCATTCCAGTTTTCTTCCTGGAGCCGATGTCTAGTTTTGTACCACTGTGGTCAGGAAAGGTGCTTGATATAATCTCAATCTTCCGAAGTTTTTTGAGGCTGTTTTGTGGCCTAATAAGTGATCTATCCTAGAGAATGTTTTAGGTGCACTTGAAAAAAAAATATGTATTATACAGTTTGGGGATAAAATGTTCCATAAATACTATTAAGCCAATATCATCTTATGTGACATCTTAAACCATTCATTGCTTTTAATTTTCTGTCTGAATCATCTATCCTTTAATGTGAGTGTGGTATTAAAATCCTCTGCTATTACTGTATAACTTTGGATTTCTCACTTTATGTCTATTAATAATTGCTTTATATATTCAGGTCCTTCCATGTTAGGTGTGCAGATATTTACAAATGTTACATCCTGTTCTTAGATTGACCTCTTTATAATTATGTAATGTCTTTTGCCTTTCTTTTACATTTTTTTTGTTTGTTTTAAACTAAAGTCTACTTTTTCTCGTATAAGCATCACTACCTCAGCTTCGTTTTCATTTCTATTTGCATGGAACATCTTTTTCCATCCCTTCATTTTCTGTCTATATGTGTTTTTGAAGTGCTTCTTATAAGCAGCATATAGGCAGGGCATACTTTTTAACCTTTTCAGAAACCCTATGTTTTTTTAATCTACATATGAGGATATGTTTATTGATTTTAGAGGGATAGGAAAGGGGAGATAAAGAGGGAGAGGGAGACATATTGATGTGTGAGAGAAACATAGATCATCTGTTCCCTCCCATACAGGCCCCAACTAGGGATCAAACATGCAACCTTTTCATGCACAGGACAACACTCTAATCAACTGAGCCACCTGGCCAGGGTCACCTTATATCTTTCTAATGGAGCATTAAATCTATTTACATTAAAGTAACTATTGATAAGTATTTACTCATAACCATTCAGTTAATAGTTTTGTGGTGTTCTTATATTTCTCCTCTGATCACTTCTTCTCTTGATCTCTTCCCTAGTGGTTTGCTGTTTTTCTTTAGATTTGGGTGTGTATTCCTTCTTCTTAGTTCTTTACATATATTTTTTATGGTTTTACTTTGTGGTCATCATAAGGTTTAATTATATCATTCTGTATCTAAAGCAGTCTATTTTAAGCTAATATACATTTAAGTTCAAATATATTGTATAACAATTAAATTTTCACTACCTCCTACGTGTTTAATATTATTTAGATCTTTTCATGTTGTGTATCCCCTAATTACTTATTGTATTTTGAGTTGAGTTACATAGTTTTTTTCCTCTTCACCTTTGTAGTAGCTTTTTAAATGTCTAATATGGTGTCTTTATTAATATTTGACTTTACCTGTGGAGTATTTATTCCTTTCTCATATTTTCTTATTTCTAGTTATGGCCTTTCCTTTTCTACTTAAAGGAGACCCTTTAAGTGGAAATAAAACAGAACATTTGCAAATACAATGTTATTGGTAGTGTTTATAATCATAAAACAGATAATAAAGCCACTTACTTACAAATAAGATAATCTATTTTACTTTTTGCACTTCCATCCAAATTGTCATCATATGTATTTACTTTGGATGTGTGGGTTACATTTTAACTTCCTGATTGATATCTCTTTAGACATAAGCATGAGCTAAGGGAAAGGGACCAGCCATTTGAAAAGAAGCTTGTGTGCCTCCAGGATGCCTAGGAAGTGGATTTCAGTTCTGCTGCTGCTCCAGCTGAGTTGCCACTTCAGCCCTGGGAGCTGTGGGAAGGTGCTGGTGTGGCCCACAGAATACAGCCACTGGATCAACATGAAGACAATCCTGGATGCACTTGTGCAGAGAGGTCATGAAGTGACTGTTCTGACATCCTCAGCTTCGATTCTTGTTGATCCCAATAAGCCATCTGCTATTCAATTTGAGATTTTTCCTACATCTTTAACAAAAGATAATTTTGAGGATCTTTTCACGCGAGTGATCTCTAAATGGTCATATATGCCAAAAGATACATTTTTTACTTATTTTTCACATGCACAAGATATCTTGTGGGAATTTTTTGATTGTATTCAAACGCTCTGTAAAGAAGCAGTTTTGAACAAGAAACTTATGACCAAACTACAGGAATCAAGGTTTGATGTCGTTCTTGCAGATGCTGTTGGACCCTGTGGTGAGCTGCTGGCTGAGCTACTTAAAATACCTTTTGTGTACAGTCTCCGCTTCTCTCCTGGCTATAACATTGAAAAGTTCGGTGGAGGACTTCCACTCCCTCCATCCTACGTACCTGTTGTCTTGTCAGAATTAAGTGATCAAATGACATTCATGGAACGAGTAAAAAATATGATGTACGTACTTTATTTTGACTTCTGGTTCCAAACATATAATCACAAGAAGTGGGATCAGTTTTATAGTGATGTTCTAGGTAAGTCATGTTTTAATTGATAGCTTGAAACCCTAACTTTGCTAATGCCATGGGAGGGGAGTTTGTACAATTATAAAGTCAGAGGAAATACCTTTTATAAGTAAATGACTAAATAATTATAATAATAATAATAATAATATAAAGATCTTTGAATCGCACAATTATTATAGTAATGTTAACATTATAAGGCCATTTTTAACCCTGTGATCCATTATTAATACAGGAGATTTCAGGAAGTCAAAAACCACAAAATATAGCACTGAGGAGTTCTAGAAGCCATTATGCCAATTCTTTATTTATTTGTAATATAATTTATTTTTTTCTGAGTAAAGTGTTTTGTTCACTCTTGAATGTCAAAATATTGTCCATCCTACACTTATTGTTAGAGAACTTTTAAGTTCACAGCAATATTGAGTAAGATTTCCCATATAACCCTTGCCTGCACACAAATATAGACTCCCTCATTTTCAACATATAACACCCAAGGAATACATGTGTTATAATTGTTGAACCTACATTGCCACATCATTATCATCCAAACACCACAGTTCATGTTGGAGTTCACTCATGGTGTTACATATTCCATGGGTTTTAACAAATTTATAATGACACGTATTTTACAGAGTAGTTTCACTACCCTAAAAATTCTCTGTGTTTAACTTATTTCCAAAATACCTACTTTACTATAATTTTTCAGCTTTCTAAAAAGGCATTAAAATTTGACTAAATATCTTGATCAAAGCAAAAAAGCATATTGAGAAGTTACTTTCTTTATAGCACAGCATCCCAGTGAGCTGTGAGATAATTGTTTCCATCCTTATTTCTCCTCAGTTTCTCTATTTTAAAATTAAAATTTTAAAATAAAGAATTTTGTCATGTTACCTAAGAAACTCTTTCACAATTGGGAGATATAATGGCTCCAAACATGACTCAAGAACCTACCATTCAAAATTTCTAATAACTACATGTTCATTCACTCAGTGGTTACACTGTTTGAAAGTCGTGTTGAAGGGTAGACAATCAAGGTATTGGTATGTATTTGTAAAAACTGTATCTTTTCATTACAGACAAAATGAGCCAAAATTAAAGGGAACACATCTATTTTCCTAACTTATGAAAACGCTCCAGCTTTTATTTGCAAATATTATTATTAAATACATATAAATATTATTAAGCTCCAAAAATGCATAAAATCTAATTATAGGTGTCAGGAACTAAGATATACTTCAAAAACATCACAGTTCTTAGAAAATCGAGTATTCAGGGAATAGCTTGTTAAATTGTAGAAACTAAGCTGAGTATTTATAACACAACATGTGTTCATTGCTTAATTGATTAGAAAGCTCAAATAAATGTGTACATTTGCATCTGTTATTTTTGTAGTTTTATTAAATATGTTTAATTCTATAGTGGCTTACATGTAATTGTTTATCATTGTGAATGTACTGATGTCACATTACAGATAAAAATATCTAGCACTTTGCCTTATTTATTTGATTATAAACATAAAACCTACAAATTTTACATAGTTTATCACCTATATGAGTATATATACATTTATACCACACACATAAATATTTATATTATCAGACCACAGACACTTTAAAGCATTTGGGCTACCTTATCCCCAGTACCTTTCAGAAAATGTCCTAGTATAGTACTTACATTAAAATGCTCTCATTTCCTCTGTTTGCTTTCCCTTCAGGAAGACCCACTACATTATATGAGACAATGAAGAAAGCTGAAATATGGCTCATTCGAACCTATTGGGATTTTGAATTTCCTCGCCCATTCTTACCACATTTCGATTTTGTTGGAGGACTCCACTGCAAGCCTGCCAAACCCCTGCCTAAGGTAAACCTATTCCCCTTTGTTTTCTTTTGAGGATGTTCACTAGTATTCTGCCTTAGAAGGAAGACAATGCCTCAACAATATGAATTGTGTTTCACCAATATTGGCAGCAAAACCCAACATTTACTTACTGTCATTTCAGCATTTAAAAAATTCCCCATTTTAGATCTGGTTTCACATCCTAGAATAAAAAGTAATTGCATAGCCTAATAAAGCAGGTGTTTTCTGACATTCACCAATTCTGCACAAAATCTCAGTAAAGATCCCTGGGGGGAACATGGTTTTCAACATCACAGATGACTGACAACATGAACACAAAGAAACTGAACACTGCACATCTAATAAGACCCAATATCCTGCATATTTAATATACCAATTCCATCTGAAAATTAACCACAGTACAAAATTGCAAAATGTTTGTCAGCATGTAGGATATTCCTTATGCAGGAAAGCAAGAATCTAACATACTTTAAATTGATATAATACTTTAAGACATAATTACAAAACAAGCATTCTTTACTGAATTATTTTGTTATCTCCTAAGACATCCTATTTGTCTACCACTTGATTGACAGCAACATAAAACAGATCTCTTATTCAAGAGTTAGCCCAATTTCTATTTAGACTTAAAAATGTTTAGGTATGTGATAACTTTCACAAGGTAAAATTGGTAGAAATTCTATTCAATCTAACTCAATTGTTTTCTTATTAGCTTTATTGACATGTTATTGACATATAACTGTATAAGATATTTATAGGGCACACTAGAGGCCCAGTGCACAAAATAGGTGCAAGAGTAGGACTTCCTCCCCATGGCTGCCGGCACCGGCTTCCCTCTGGCACCTGGGACCCGGGCTTCCCTCACAGCCCCAGCTTTGTATGGAAGGATGTTGGGTCTAATTAGCACATTATGCTTTTATTATTATAGACTAGAGGCCCAGTGCTCAAAATTCTTTCATGGGGGGAGAGGGCGGTATCCTCAGCCAAGCCTTCACCCTCTCACAATCCGAGATCCCTGGATGGATGGCCAACTGCCGGTTTAGCACCCTCTCACAATCTTGGACCCCTGGTTCCTAACTGCTCACCTAAATGACTGCCTGATCACCCCTAATCGCCTCTGTCTGCCAGTATGATCACTCCTCACTGTCCCCCTGACAGCCTGGTTGCCCCCCCATTGCCCTATTCACCCCTCACTGCCCTTCTCTGCCAGCCTGGTTGCCCCTCATTGTCTCACCTGCTGGCCTGGTCACCCCCACCTGCCCCCTATCAGCCAGGTTGCCACCAGCTTCCCCCCTCTGTTGGACTGGTTGACCCCAACTGCCCACTTTCCAGCCTGGTCACTCCTTATGGTCCCCCTACTGGCCTAGTTTCTCCAACTGCCCCACCTGCTGGCTTGCTCACCCCCATTTGCCCCCTGTTGTCCTGGTTGATGCCAACTGCCTCTCTGCTGGTCTGGTAGCCCCCAACTGTCCCCCCTACTGCCCTGGATACCCTTCACTGCCCCCCCCACTGCTGGCCTTGTCATCCCATGCAGTCTGCTGTTTGGTCATTTAGATGCCCCTGCCTGCCAACCTGATCACCCCACACAGCCTGCTATTAGTAACCAGATGAACATATAAGTCCTGGTCATCCCTCACTAGCCCTCCTGCCAGCCTTGTTGTCCCACACAGACCTGATGTTCAGTTGTTACTGTGAAGGAGTCCTGACCAAATTTCAAATTACGCTCTTATTAGTATAGACTAACAGCCTGTGCACGAAATTTGTGTCCCTTCAGCCCAGCCTGCACCCTCTCCAATCTGGGATTCCTTGAGGGATGTCTGACCACAGGGATCAGGCATAAACAGGTGGTAGGACATCCTTCTCACAATCCAAGACTGCTGGTCCCCAAATGCCCCACCCTGCAGGCCTAGTCCCCCATAACTGCTATCTCCTGCTGACCTGGTCCCCCAAACTGCCCTCCCCTGCAGGCCTCAGTCCCCTCCAATTATACTCCCCTGCAGGCCTAGTGGTGCCCCCCCCCCCACAACTGCCTTCCACTGCAGGCCTAGTCCCCCCAAACTTCCCTCCTCTGCAGGCCTGGTCCTGCCCAACTGCTCTACCCTGAAGGCTGGGTCCCCACTTCCCACCTGCCCTGCCTTGCTGGCCTGTTTTCCCTCAACTGCCCTCCTCTGCCAGCCTGGTCACCGCTAACTTCCCACAACTACCCTCCCCTACTGGCAATCTTGTGGTGTCCATCTTGTGTCCACATGGAGGCAACCATCTTTGACTATATGGGGGCTACCATCTTGTGTCTTGGTGTGATGGTCAATTTGCATATTACTCTTTTATTAGATAGGATAGTGATTTGAAATACATATACAATGTGAAGGTATTTTGCTCATGTAATTAACACATACATCACCTCATGTATTTATCTTCTTTTGTGTGTCTGTGAGAACATATAAATCCTGCTCACCCCAGATTTCAATTATACAATACTGTGTTATCAATTCTAGACACCAGGTTATACATTAGATCCTCAGACCTTTCATCTCAGGGCTATAAGTTTATAATCATGTACCAACATCTCCCTGTTTCCTCTACTCACAAACTCTGGCAACCACTTTTCTATTCTTTTTCTATATTTGCCTGTTGTTTTAGACTTCCTATATAAGTAATAGTATGTGCTATTTGTCTTTCTCTGTTTGGCTTATTTAGCTTAGCATACTGCCCTTATAGTCCATTTATATTGTAACCAACAACACAATTTCCTTCTTTCTCTTGCCTGAATAATATTCCACTGTGTGTGTGTGTGTGTGTGTGTGTGTGTGTGTGTGTTATTTCTTATTCACCTTTTGAGGGACACCAAGGTTGTTTCCATATCTTGTCATTGTGAATAATGCTGCAATAGACACAGAAGAACTGGTACTTTTTCAATATACTGTTTTAATTTCCTTTAGCTATAGTTTACCCAAAATTGGGATTGCTGGATCATATGATAGTTCAATTTTTAATTTTTTGAGGAAATTCCACACTCTTTTCTATAATGGCTGTAACAATTTACATTCCTACCAAAACTATACATGTCCCCTTTTTCCCATATCTTTGCCAAATTAATTATCTCCTGTCTTTTTTATGATAGGCATTCTACCAGGTGTTAGGTTGTATCTCACTGCGATTTTGATTTGCTTTTCCTTAATAATTAGTAACACTGAACCCCTTTCCATGTACCTGTAGTCCATTTGTATGTCTTTGAAAAATGCTTCTTCAGAACTCTTCCTATTTTTAATCTGAAATATGTGAGCTCTCTACATATTTTGTATAATATCCCTTTATCAGATATATGATTTCCAAATATTTTATTCCATTCTATAAGTTGCATTTTCATTTTTTGATGCTTTTCTTTTTTAATTTCTTTATTGATTAAGGTATTACATATGTGTCCTAATTCCTTCATTAGCCCCCCAAACCCTTCCCCTTCCACTCCTGCCCTCACCCCCTTGGTGTCCATGTCCATTGGTTAGGCTTATATGCATTCATACAAGTCCTTTGGTTGACCCCTCCCCCTTACTCCTACCCTCCCCTACCTTCCCTCTGAGGTTTAATGGTCTGATAGATGCTTCTCTCTATCTGGATCTGTCCCTGTTCATCAGTTTAAGTTCTTCATTATAGTCCATAAATGAGTGAGATCATGTGATGTTTACCTTTTTCTGACTGGCTTATTTCACTTAGCATAATGCTCTCCAGTTCCATCCAAGCTGTTGCAAATGGTAAGAACTCTTTCTTTTTTATTGCAGCATAGAATTCCATTGTGTAGATGTACCATAGTGGTACATGACACAGCACTGACTGCAGACAGAGCTGCGAATCAGGCCTAAAGAGAGGCCTGGAGAGAGAAGCAGGTTCTGATCCTCCATCCCAGCTGTTGATTAGCCCTTACCTCTCTCTTTCAGACTCTGGCCAGCAGCCACAGCTCTCCTTCTATTGGGGCTCCGCTGGGGCTGCAGATCGGCCCAGTCTCTCTGATCAGGCCTATTGATCGGCCCAGAGACACTGACTGGCACAGAAACCGACCAATAGAACCTAATCTGGGTGAACTGTGAAGTCAGAACCTAAGGTGGGGCTGAGAAGGGGCTTTAAGGGCAACAGCTGTTTGGTGTAAGGTATAAGAAAGCATTTACATTTTTTAATAACCCATTTGACAATATAGTGCCTATGGCTGGCTATCAGTTTAGATATAGGGATTATGTATTTTGTTTTGGAACATAACATATCCCTATTTCTTCATTTTCCTTGACCCCCTGTTGGTTGATTCCTGCACATTAGATAAAACAAGCCCCTCTCCCAGTCTTAACAGAATGATCTCATGTGGGGGATGAACCTTATCCATCAGCCAGCTACAACTCATGGTTGTGGTTCAAAAATCTTTGTGACTGTCCAATCTACCTTCTTTATTCTTATGTAATTGAAGGTGTGCTGAAACTTGTCAGTATCACAATGAAAATAACTGCAGTCAGCACCTAGATCAAGCTTGTCAAACTCATGGCCAGCTGGCCGCATGCATAAAGGAGGCATGCAGGCTGCCAGGTGTGAGTTTTACATGCTATACCTAGATGTAGGCTGATTAGAGGCTGGACCCTCAGGCAGCAATCCCTAGTTAGGGTCCTTCCAGGGAGAAACTGGGAGATGTTTTCCCTGCTCCTTTTGTACTGCTGTAGCCTCTGAAGGGGCTCTTCTACCATTAATAAATTTGGTTGCTACGGTCTGTGGGACTCATAAATACAAATCTCTTTGGCTATCAAAGCTGATAGAACTAGCTAATCTAATGGGTGGCAGGGGAAAAAGTGGACTGCCAGATGTCTATACAAGCTCCTTGCAGGAAAATATTAGGGGTAAGCTCAAGGGAGAGGCCTTATGAGGTGCCTTCTGGCTTCTCCTCACTCCAGAGAGATGTGATAGGCACCTGTGATGTATTTTCATGTTTGTACAATATGTAGGTGTCACTCTGCTAGTTCCTAGAATTGTATCAGAGGAAACTGCTCTCTATGTAGCTGTAGAGACTTTAAATGTTGCTACAGGTCAAAGGAACCCTATATTTAGCTAGATGCATCATGTGAATGGTAAGAATGTTTAGTGACTTTCACAGCATCATAATAAATTATAACTTTAAAGAATGGCCTAAACATTGTATAGTCTGCACGGACAAAGTCTGAAATGTTTTATGCTATGTTCTTTTATCTGTAAAAACACCATTTTGAAAAAAACACTTTATGACAATGACATTGGAACATTGAAAGTATTGTACAGTTTTATTTTTGGAAGGTTTCAGTTATTATTTTTTTTAAATAAACAAATAATAAATTTCAGACAGATGAGACCAAAAAAGGTATTAATATGCAGTTTTAATAAAAGACCCAGGAAACACTTGGATCATCTACATTTCATTTTTGGGGGAAGAGTACACTGAACAATGAGGAATAATGCCACTCTCGAAAGTAATGAAATTATAAATACTGGCAAGGATTAAGGATCACATGTCAAAAATTATTTTCAAACAAAACCTGCCTTCAACAGAGACTTAAATGGGTGAAATGAGATATTCAACAGGGTTTCAGCCCTGTTGTACCTTCTCACTGTAATTAAGGTGTTCCATAGAGAACTTGGTAAAGTGATAATGGAGTTCCTCACAGCTAATCAATCTTAGCACTATCTAATTTTACAATATGATTTCAAATGTCACATGTAAATATGGCCATAAATATGGTCAAATTTGTAACTGTACATACATAATTCTATATTACATACATGGGACTCTTAGGACTATTTCAAGGACATTCCAAACAATTATACCAGACTCCTGAGTATCAACTACCCTTAACTTCTAGCCATTCAAAAATGACTCAAAGGAGGTATTTAGGAAACTGTAACGAGGTATTACAGAAATGAGAGAGAAAGTTACATAGTGATTCAGTCACAATTCTTAGGGAAATAAAGCACTAATGACTCATCTAAAATACTCCTACAGAAAACCTGCCTTAAATGAAACAGAAGTGATTGTGTAGAACTATAGTAATAAAAATAAAAAGTGAATACAGAACTGCTATGTGACTTCCTTCCAAGAGTCCATATTAGTAATTAAAAACATTATAAATAGTCATATAAAATTGTCTAACTTCTGTGTACTGGATCTATTTCATTTCTTGGTGAGATGTTTATATATATATCTATAGGTAGATAGATGATTGATAGGATACATATAGATAGGATACATATAGATAGAATATATGTCACTTTTGAGTGACTCACTTTTGAATGGCTAGAAGTTAAGGGTAGTTGATATTCAGGAGTCTAATATATATATATATATATATATATATATATATATATATATATATATATATATATATATACATATATATATATATAAATCCTATCTAATTAGGAGGGAACATGCTAATTGACAGTCACACCCTCTCAAGATGGCAGCACCCACAGCAAATAAGGAGGGAATATGCTAATTAACTGCCATGCCCTTAAAGATGGCAACACCCACAGCCGCAAGATGGTGGCACCCAGTCACCTCAGCCTCGCCAGAGTGACAGGCCAGTCCGGCCACTCCAAGAGCCTACCTCCAGAGTCTCCCAGTCCCCTCAGCCACCCAGCCACACAGGGGCGGGCCTGGACTCAGGAAAGCCTCAGATGTTGGCTGCCAGTTGCGCAGGGGCTGGCCCAAAGGGCAGGCAAGCCTTAGATGGCTGCTGCCCAGCCACCCAGAGTCACCCGAGTCTCAGGTAACCAGGGCTGGGTGAGATTTGCACTGCCGGCAGTGGCAGTAGCAGAGGTATGATGGGGGTGTCATTTTCCTCTGATAAGCAAGTTGTCTCCTTCCCCTAAGGCTCCCAAATAGTGAGAGGGGGCAGGCCAGGCTGAGGGACCCCCCCGTCTGCCCCCATTCCAGTGCATGAATTTTCATGCACCAGGCCTCTAGTGTGTGTGTGGGTGTGTGTGTGTATAATGTATATGTCTTGCAAAAATATATGATAAAGGAAATCAATCTCATATACAATGCATCATTCCATAGGAACAGAAATATTGAATCAGTTTAAAAAGAATAGCTGCCCTAACTCATTTGGCTCAGTGTATAGTGTGTTGGCCTGTGGACTCAGGATCCCAGATACAATTTCGATCAAGGGCATGTACTTTGGTTATGGGCATATACCCAGTAGGGAGTGTTCAGGAGGCAGCTAATCGATGTTTCTCTCCTATTGATGTTTCTAACTCTCTATCTTTGTCTCTTCCTCTCTGTAAAATCAATTATATATATAATTGATTAATATATATATATATATATATATATATATATATTTTTTTTTTTTTTTTTTTTTTAATAAAACTACTGAAAACAATGGAAATTCTCCCAAAAATATAAGAGTGGAATTACCATATGGTCTGGAAATTCTACTTCTTGGTATATAAGAAAAGAATTAAAATAATGGCCGAAGCCGGTTTGGCTCAGTGGTAGAGCATCAGTCTGCGGACTGAAAGGTCCCGGGTTCGATTCCGGTCAAGGGCATGTACCTTGGTTGCGGGCACATCCCCGGTAGGGGGTGTGCAAGAGGCAGCTGGTTGATGTTTCGCTCTCATCGACGTTTCTAGCTCTCTATTTCTCTCCCTTCCTCTATGTAAAAAATCAATAAAATATATTTTTTAAAAAAGAATTAAAATAATGATATTAGTAAAACATTTGCACATCCACATTCATAGCACTATTCACAACTCAAAAGTGGAATCAAACCAAGAGCCCAATGAACAGAAGAATCAATAAGCAAAATGCAATATTTACATACAATGCAATTTTACTCGAGCTTAAAATTGAAGGAAATTCTAACACATGCTATAACATGGATGGAGCCTCAGAATATCATGTTAAATGAAGTGAGCCACTGACAAAAGGCAAATACTGTATGAATCTTCTTATATTATGTATCCAGACTGGTCTAGTAAACAGAAACAGAAAATAGAATCATGGTTACCAGGGACTACTGAAGAGGGAATTATTGCATAACGGGTACATTTACAGTTTTACAAGATGAAGTTCGACAGTTTGGTTGTGCAATAATGTGAATATACGTATTACTAAACTGTACACTTAGGATCTGTTAAGATGGTAAATATTGTGTTATGTATATTTTAGCACAACTTGTAAAAAAAGGAGTACTCATAACTCCAGAAAATAGTGGATTTCTCTCATTAGTTGTTTGAAAGCATTCATTTCAATGGCGTTTGCTATGCTATTACTATTTTGTAATGGAGCAATTTTTTTCTTTACAGGAGATGGAAGAGTTTGTCCAGAGCTCTGGAAAACATGGTATTGTTGTGTTTACTTTGGGATCAATGGTCAGAAACATATCAGAAGAAAGAGCCAATGTGATTGCATCAGCCCTTGCCCAGATTCCACAAAAGGTTAGACTAAGCATCTTAATAGTCCACAGCTATATATGTGCTAATTACATAAATTCGTGTGATATGTCAGCCATTATGATAGCTCCTATTTATCTCAGCTATGAATTCAAACCAGAATACTAGTATACAAGGCAGGTGATAAATAGTAGTACAAAAGTTGTGTGTAACAGTAACTTTGGAATTAACATTGTGATCAGAATGGAATACTGTATATTTAAGAGGTACAATGTAAAGTTTGGTGTCAGAGTGATATTGCAGAAGGATACCAAAATCACCAAACTCTGCCCTGTCATTGGCTCCATCTCATTGCAGGATTCCTGAAGACACAGTTCACACTGTATGTTCTTAGAAAGGAATAAAATTCTAACAGTATGGTAAGCAGGAATTGATGACAGTTTGAAACAAGTCATGCCATTTGAGGTTTGCTAAGTAATCTAGGCCACTCTTACTTCCCTAATTTTTGAAATAGGCCTATTCAGTGTAATTTCTGATTCCTAAGTACTGTTCAGAGAAAGAATAGCCAGGACTCACTAACCTGGGTCCAGGTTCCCAAACCAGACACATCTAGAGAAAGAAAAGCTGTCACAATCTGGTTGATTGAATCATATAAAAGTGGAGGAAGATAAATTAGAATGAAGAGGGGGACATGGATCCACCATTAAGGTGACTGTGTGCTTTTTAAAATACGGCTCCCCAAAACCTCTGCTTCTAACCCATCAGAATAATAACTTCTCCTGGTTGAGGAAGGAGTAGGGACTATATGAGGAGTCCAGGAGAAGTAAGCCTAGTACAGAAAAGTTCAGATGCCCCTTCCTCCATAAAAGAGTATTAAGATATTTTCTAATATCTTATTTACACCTGCAGTCTTTGGGTATTTATGAACTATTTTTTCATTTCCTAACTGATGTAATTTCTGTTTATAGCCTGTACTAATTTTTGCTGAACATCTGCGGCTATTTTAACATTCATATAACAAATAAATGTTAAGCACTAGTAAATTATATCCAGCTTATGAGAACTGCTGATATTTATGAGGATTCCAAAATCAGAATCTTTTTTCCCCCTGGGTATAAAAATAGCTTGGCTACAGTTCCCATAGTAATCAGTGCTGTCCATGCAATTTACTGTGTCATTGAAGTATTAACACTTAGTTGAAAAAACGTTAGCATCATCACAATTTTGGATTTTTTTCAACAGCTATACTTGTAATAAAGTGCCAGCAGGCTCTTATTTTTTACATTTAAAAAATTTCCAATTCTAGTCATAGTAATAAACCTTTGGTTCATGGAAATCAAAAAGCTATAGTACATTTACACAGTGGAATACTACTCTGCAGTAAAAAGAAGAAAATATTTCCTTTGAGACAGCAAGGATGCACCTGAAGAGTATTATGCTATGTGAAACAAGCCAGTAAGAAGACAAATACCATATTATTTCACTCATATGTGGAATCTAAATTAAACAACAACAAAAAGAAACTGACTCACAGATAGCAATTGTCAGCACTCAGTGTAGGGGTAACGAGGCTGGCAGGGAAGAGGGGAGTGACGGGATTGAGAAAAAAGGGAAAAAAGAAAAAACTCATGGGCATAGATAACAGTGTGGTGATTTCAGAGGGGATGGGGATGAAGACAGGTGGGGAAGGATTTAGGATGGATAAATGGTGATGGGCAGAAACTTGACTTTGGGTGATGAACACACAATACGGTGTATAGATGATGTGTTGTAGAATTGTACACCTAAAACCTGTATAACTTTGTTAATCAGTGTCACCCAATAAATTCAATAAAAAAGAAAAAGTATAAAAAGAAAAAATAATAATTAGTAATTTATACAGAAAAGAGGTGGAAATAAAGTTAAATTTTTATGTAAAAAAAAAAAACCCTTCTGTAATACTTAAAAATACAGGTTAATATTACATGGGAAAACGAGATAAATTATAAATAAACTAGAGGCCCGGAACACAAAATTTGTGCACTGGGAGGGGGTGTCCCTCAGCCCTGCCTGCACCCTCTTGCAGTCTGGGAGCCCTTGTGGGATGTCAGACTGCCAGCGTAGGGATGCTCTTCTCATAATCCAGGAACCCTCACTCCTTACTGCCTGTCTGTGTTCTTCTCCTTACTGCTCAGCTTGCTACTCCTTAGCACGCCACGTGGGCTTTGCTAAGATCTCTGCACTTGCCAGCCATGATACCGGCTTAGAGCTGAGTGGCACGCCCTCTGTGGAGGCGCACTGACCACCAAGGGGCAGCTCCTGCGTTGAGTGTCTGCCCTGTGGTGATCAGTGTACATCATAGCAACCAGTTGTCCCACTGGTTGTTCTGCTGTTTGGTCAATTTGAATATTAGGATTTTACTAAATAGGATATATAGTAAGTACCTACATTTTTGCACTAGAATTATGACTAGACCTAAATTTTTTGAAATATATTTTTATTGATTTTAGAGAGGAAGGAAGAGGGAGAGATAGACATATCAATGATGAGAATCACTGATCAGTTCCCTTCCACATACCCACAACCCTGGCATGTGCCCTGACCGGGAATTAAGCCATGACCTCCTGGTGCACAGGTCAATGCTCAACCACTAAGCATTGCTGGCCAGGCCTAAAATTTTTTACTTCAATTCATCACTAAAGATCTCATTAGTATACTGGTATGTGTTCAATATCATTATTGCATTCATACTTGATTGAATGTAAAAATAAACAAATAAAATGTGGGTATTTCTATCATACCAGTATTATAATAGTTCTCATTTTAAATCTCTTGTCCTTATTACTTATCTGTATATGAAGGGCTTTAACTAGATTATTTCTTAATTTCTTTTTAATATGAACATGCTATGCCTTTAGTTCAACTCATGGAATGAAATATTTCTTTACTTTAACAGGTTCTATGGAGATTTGATGGCAAGAAACCAGATACCTTAGGGCCAAATACTCGGCTCTATAAGTGGATCCCCCAGAATGACCTTCTTGGTAAGACTGTAAACCAAACACCAAAATAACAATAACTCCAAAGATAGTGATAATACTTCAAAAAGAAACAAATTACTGAACATTTATTTTAGAAAAACTCAAAAATAAATCTTAATTTCCTTGTATTTGTTTGCTAGTCCCGGGGGAAAGGATAACATATAAAAGCGAACATTTTATTATAAACCATCTCCTCCCTTATGTCTGAAATCAAAGATCTTCATTTCAGGTGTAATTACTTCTCATGAAGAAATTTTTCAGCCAAAACTAATTTGGTTCAGTGGATAGAGTGTCAGCCTGTTGCCTGAAAGGTCCCAGGTTCGATTCCAGTCAAGGGCATGTACCTTGGTTGGGGGCACATCCCCAGTGCGGGGGGTTGGGCAGCTGATCAATGTTTCTCTCTCATCGATGTTTCTAGCTCTCTGTCCCTCTCTCTTCCTCTCTGTGAAAAATCAATGGAATGTTTGTTTTTTTTAAAAAAGTATTTTTCAATAACTACCACTCTGCCTCCTACTTCTCCCTTCTTATTTCTATTTTTTTCCACTTTTGTATGGGTATTAATTCACTGCCATTAAAAAATAAGAGCACCTCTTTTGTTTCTAGTGACTCCATTTTCAATAGAGAAATAGCCATAATGTTTTTCATGAAGTAACAACACATTTCACGATAAAGTGTGGTCTGTTCTTTTTCTGATTCCAGAGTCACCACACTCACATTTCCTGCTGCCTGGACAGCCCACATGTAATTCTCGGTGACTTGACTATTTCTTTAAGAGAATATGTTCCAAACTGGTACCTCCTTTTCTTTTTTCCTTTTTTTCTGCAAATGCTATTTTTTTATCCATAATGCTCTCTCTTTTTCAAATTTGTCTTTATTGTTAAAAGTATTACAGATTTCCTTCTTCCCCCTCCCCCCCCATTGAGCCCCTCATCCCAGCATCTGCTCTTCACAGAACTTTCACTTCTCTTTCAACTTGTCTATCCAGAAATATTGTATTCATTTTTTAAGTCACAATGCCATACCAGTATCTAGTTACCTCTTCAGCAACTAAAGTTCTTTCTCTGAGATCTAAAATACATTTTAATGCAGTTTCATGTGTATAATAATCTAGAATACAGTGCCTGAGTGCTCTTCTTGACCAACTCTCATTTCATTTCTAAGACTTATAATTAATAATTTACTGAAATTCACCCAATCCTAGGCCATCCAAAAACCAAAGCCTTTATAACTCACGGTGGAACCAATGGCATCTATGAGGCGATCTACCATGGGATCCCTATGGTGGGCCTCCCTATGTTTGCGGATCAACCTGATAACATTGCTCACATGAAGACCAAGGGAGCAGCTGTCAGAATGAACTTCAACACTATGTCTACTTCAGATTTACTCAATGCATTGAAGACAGTCATTAATGATCCATCGTGAGTACCATAATTTTAATAGTATTTATAGATTCTTTTGTCTGTGACAAGTACAAGTTTCATCCCACACTGAGAAATTAATTTTAAAGTTATTAACATGATTTAACTAATTTAAATCTGCTTTTATTTTCAACCAGACATTAACTTCAAAGTTTCTTTTAACCTGATTGAACAGGTAATCAATTACTGCAACAGTTTTCTACACAAGCATACACAAAGTTATATTGTTCACTACAAGGACACGTTTTTAAAAATATGATAGAACCCATAGAATGAAGAAATGAAGAACTGAAGAAGTTGCATAAAGTATTTCAATTTAGTGCCAAACATTTCTGAAACTATAAATCTTGTGGGGGTGAGGGGAAGGGGGTTCCATGGAAAGTTCTCTACAGGGTGACCTGATCATAAATTCCTAACTGTGAAGGTACTGATGAGCAGATATGCTCCAGGGCTATAACTTATTTACTGAAATGTTTTTACACCAGACCTGCCCATTATTTTTATTTGTTTGTTTGTTTGTTTTTGTGTGGGGGGGGTTGTTTGTTTGTTTTTTGCATCTAGCTTAATACTCCTTTTATTGATAAATACCAGAAATAATACCCCTCAAAAGAGGCACTACCCAGCTGGCGTCGCTCAGTGGTTGAGCATTGACCTGTGAACCAGGAAGTCACAGTTTGGTTCCCAGTCCAAGCCACATGCCCAGGTTGCAGTTGTGAGCTTGGTCCCCAATGGAAGGTATGGGGGAGACAGCTGATCTGTAATTCTCTCTTGTCATTGATATTTCTATCTCTCTCCCTCTCCCTTCCTCACTGAGATCAATAAAAATGTATTTTTTTAAAAAACAAAAGGTGGGATCATTAACTCTCCAGTGAGCACATAATCTTATTAACGGTATCCTGTAATCCAATCCCTGCTTTGCTTCATCCAACTTCATGTAATCTTACTTTGTTTTAACCTTAAACTCAAAAGCATAAAGGCAACTGCAAAACTATATTATTCATAGGGTCATTTGATATCTTGTTCCCAACATATGTCATTAGTTTGGTTCCAATAAACTCGTAAAAATTCTCTACAGGTTTGGATGTTCTTACATTGACAGTAACTTTCTACTTAAAAAAATGATTTTTATTATAATTATTTTAACATACTTTACAATATAAAAAGCCTAAATAACTATAATGACCGGTTAACACAATGACCAGTCAACTGGTCGCTATGACACACACTGACCACCATGGGGCAGATGCTCAATGCAGGAGCTGCCCCTGGTGGTCAGTGCACTTCCACAATTAACCTTCCCCAAATAGACAACCTCCCAAAATCCCTCCCTCAGCCAGCCGCACCCTGATCATGACTGGGTGAGAGGGCCCCCATTAGCCCCAATCTCCAGCCAGGCTAAAGGACCCCACGCATGCACAAATTCGTGCAGTGGGCCTCTAATTATATATATATATATATATATATATATATATATATATATATATATATATATATATATATATAGTGGTGCCTCGTATAAAGAACGCCTCGCACAGCAAACGCTGCACACAACAAACTTCATTTCATGATTCATACAACGAACTTCGTTTCACACAACGAAGTCGCCCGAGCTTCCACGACCGCTTTGCCCGAGCTTCCACGACTGCTTCACCTGAGCTTCCACGATCGCTGCCGATGTATTGCATCCTTCCGCGCAGGCACTGCAGGCAGTCGTTAGTCACTGCGCTTAACTTAAGCACGTATCGCGGCAATCGTTCTTCATTATGAATTAAATCACGCACATATCACGGCAGTCGTCCTTTTAAGTTAAACTCAATATTTTTTTTATATCATGGCTTCTAAAAAAAGCAGGAAGGTGATTTCTGTTGAAATGAAACAGGAAATAATTAGAAGGAGTGAATGTGGGGTAAAACAGTGTGACCTCGTCAAAGAGTTTGGCCTCAGCAAGACCACCATTTTCACCATTTTGACAAATAAGGATGCAATCAAATCAGCCAAAGTAGCCAAAGGAGTATCAAACTATTTCATGAAAAACATAGGTCTTCAATCCACGAGGAAATGGAGAGGCTATTAGCGATTTGGATTAAGGACAGGCAGGTGAAAGGTGACGTAACAACCCAGATATTATCTGTCACAAAGCCAAGAGAATTTATGACGATCTAAAGAAAAACGTCCCTGAAGTAGCAGCAATCAAGATAATGAAGAGAATTCAAAGCCAGCAGGGGGTGGTTTTTTAGATTTAAGAAAAGGTGTGGAATCCACAGCGTTACTATGCATGTGGAGGCTGGCAGTGCTGACAAGAAAGAAGCAGAAAAGTTCTCTATTAACTTTCAAAAATGTATTAAGGATGAAGGATACTGCCCACAACAAGTGTTCAATGCGAATGAAACGGGTCTTTTCTGGAAAAGAATGCCGAGCAGAACCTTCATTACAAAAGAGGAGAAGAATTGCCAGGACACAAAGCCATGAAGGACAGACTTACCCTTACGTTTTCGTCTAATGCCAGCGGAGCCTCAAGATCAACCTCTATGGTTATCACTCTGAAAATCCAAGAATTTTCAAGAAAAATAACGTTATTAAGTCCAAACTGCCCATCCATTGGAAGGTCCAATCAAAAAGCCTGGGTAACCAAGTTATCTTCAACGAATGGATTCTGGAAACCTTTGCTCCTGCCGTGAAGAAATTCTTGCTGGAAAAAGAACCTGC